>NC_091204.1:20173750-20349441 GCF_040958095.1 Procambarus clarkii
ATATATATATATATATATATATATAATTATATATATATATATATATATATAATTATATATATATATATATATATATATAATTATATATATATATATATATATATAATTATATATATATATATATATATATAATTATATATATATATATATATATATAATTATATATATATATATATATATATATATATATATATATATATATATAATTATATATATATATATATATATAATTATATATATATATATAATTATATATATATATATATATATATAATTATATATATATAATTATATATATATATATATATATAATTATATATATATATATATATATAATTATATATATATATATATATAATTATATATATATATATATATATATATATATAATTATATATATATATATATATAATTATATATATATATATATATAATTATATATATATATATATATATATAATTATATATATATATATATATATATATATAATTATATATATATATATATAATTATATATATATATAATATATATATAATATATATATACTCCAACACTAAGCTTATTTACGGTTAGCGCTTCTGAAACTAATTAAATAATTGTCAGCATTGTGTAAATTAAACACTTACACCATGACGTGTGTAAATCCAATTTCTCGAGCACTGGAGCCTTCTCTAGCTCTTCCATTATTGCAACGTTGCACGCTTTAAGAAATGTTAATATTGACAAGACTGCGAGGAATTCCAGCACTTGAAACACAAAGATTAAACATTTTTATCATCTCGTGTAAAGGCCATTATTTACTTAAATATAATTAACAGCAAAGTTTCCAAGAATGCAATTGCTTACCTGCACCTAAATCTTTACTAACACTGTGAACGGTCCTTGTGTTGCAACAATAAAGTTTATTGCTGCAACTATTATTATGTAATTAATTATTCAGCATTTGTAATGTTGCAATTAACAAAGATATTGAAAGTTCAATGTTTATGGACATGCAAGGAATCAACACAATCTGGTGTTGACTGTAACACAACTTTCTTTATATTTACGATGTTCGTTGCATTCGTGCAAGAAATGTTGAGGTCTGCAACAATAAAAGGAATTAGATGTTTTACGTTCGATATTACAAGTACAATATGTTGTGTTCTGGCAACTGTGCTACATGTTCCATGTGTGCTGGCGGTTTACACACGACTCACAACTGATGACGTTCGAACACTTCCGGAACAAGTGCTTCACTGACGAGTTTTGTTCGAACCACAACGCTGTAAATGCTTCACCCATGTACTACAAATACAAATAATCGCTAACAGAACCTAAACACCTAACCTAACCAGTGTTTAAATGTGCGCAGTATGTTAAGGTTATTTTATAGTTGAATATATATAATATATACATATATATACAAATAATATCAACTTAGGCTAAAGGATTTCATATTTCAGCACTCTGATATTGCTCGTGAAGGGAGAGCTTGACCGGGGCACTTCCTCGTTCTACCCTAAACAAGCAGTTCAGAGGTGGAGGGAGTGATTGAGGTAGCGAGGACGGTGTTGGTGGTCATTCTGTGTCCAGCCGTCACGGTGGTGAGAGGTAGGTTGGCTGTGTGGTCCCAAGACGGGCTTCTTGTTCGAGACTCTTGCCTTATGTGTTCTTGAGACGCTGTGAAGCTTTTATTGTTTGTTAACACAAATGACTCACAAATGAGGGGTTAATATAGCGGGGACTTTACTGTATAATGCTGTGTTTGGTCTAGTTTGCTATGCTATCTTCAACGTGTTGATTTTGGGGGATTTTAAGGAGGTGGTTGATTTACGAAGTCTACTTTTACAGTCTTGGAGGTGATGAGTGATGATCTTGGACGTCCCTCCCTCCATCTTGACACGTAACTAATTTGTACATTGGAGTGCTGTTTGACTTGTCAATTTTTTTAAGTTCAATTTTATTTTTAACTAGCGGTACAAATTATAGTAAATAATTTGAACAAGTTTTATTTTTCAATCAGCCACTCTGGCAAGACTGCTTTTTAACAATTAATAACTTGCATAGCAAAAGCGTGGGGGCGGAGAGTATTTTTATGCATATAAACTTGTTAAATGTCTTGCAAATCGTGATAAATAACTTCATTACAGGATTAGTTAAGTGTCTTGATGACTGGAGAAATTTTGCAAACGAGCCTTGCGTCACCTAATGATCGGAGAGACTGGCCTGCTGGTTGAAGTATTAGATTTGTACTAGGCTACAGCTGCACCTGTACTTCGACCATACTCGCTATCGCTGCTAGGTGAGTGGGATTGCATTTTACACTAGTTTCTACGTGGAAATTTTATGGAATAGAAATTTTAAAAAGCCTGGCATAGCTCGTATTTTGTTCCTTTAAGAGCGCTCGTTGGCAACAGTAACGATAACTGGATTTTATGACCGTAATAGTTGCTCTATTTGAGTTTAATGTAGATCTCAAATGGTGAATGTCTTGTAGCTGTTGTGAAAATTTTATTGAAAAAAAAACTACAGATTTTGAAGTTTAGCATAAACTGTCTTTTAAAGCAGTCGGTCATAAGGAGTTATAGTATTTTGCTGGGCTTTAAATATAAATTGTTGTAGGCAACAGCTGTCTAGTTGGATTTGATATTGAACCTACCATATATTTTTGTTCTGACTTTAGTGCAACATAAAAGGTTGAAAATTGTCATAAGTACGTACTTGCGTTAGGACACGTTTATTAACCTGTCCTAACAATTTTTCTAAATTGTAAACTTTAAAGTAAGGATTGGAGCACACTAGCAGGTCTTGGTGAACTTCGTGGTATATTCCTTTGACTTGAGGAAAGAATACAGAAGTCGGTCTTGGTATTAAAGAATTCTCATTGCCTGATCAGGTCACGTTACTAGACTACCTGCAGTTTAGATTTAGCAATAAACATAAATATAACTTTGCGCAAACGTTTACCTGAAGGTAATTGACACCATTCCCTAAATCTAGCCCTGTAGCTTGTCTCATGGATACTACGTAATAATGTCAAAATTATCACAAATAAAAGGTCACTATATACGCAAACAGCAGCGTGCCTCTGTCGTCTGGGACTTTTCCTTCTCTGGGATGTTCTGCAGTAGTCTGATTAAGGGGGTACTGCACCAACTTCTGGCTGGGGAGGGATTCTGCATAAGAGAATATCAGTGGGAGGGACGGGGGCTGAATAACCAATGGGCGGTTGGTTGGCAGAGGCTGACGGCAGTTAGTAAATTTTAGACATAAAATAGTTAATGTACTTTTCCCTCTAACTTCCATCTCAAATAATGTAGCTTAGCCAATTTCCTTAAATAGTTGTTAGAAAAACGGTGAATATGGGACTAGTGAAGAGGCAATATTGGGGAAGCATTAGTCGTGATTGGTACGCTGTGCACAAAGTGTTTGGGGGAGGGGAAGGTGTACAAATTTTTGAAAGTTATCAATAAAGGCGGATATCTGCCAGTTGACGGTGAAAAATTGTAATTTTAGCCTGTCTTGCTCTCCTTTAAGCACGCAAACCAGACATGACAAAATCCCAGCTGTATCGGTCCAACGGTTGGTTTGGGGGGGGGGGGGGGGGGGTTGGAGGGTGGAAATAGCCCATGTCATGATATCTTTGATATGATGGTTGTCGCTGGAGGCGGCTAGTTAATTATGCACCCCGTACTCGTCCTGTGAGCGGTAGCGCAAAAATTAGATGGCGGGAATAATTTATCAGACCTCAACGGAGAATATTACATTAACAAATTCATCTATCCTTCACGCCTTATAATTACAATAAGCTAGTTAATGTTTTATTTAAAAGGCTATATATTATACATTAATGGTCTTATCGCCAATATCTCGTAACGGAAAACCGCCCCCAAGGGCAGTGGCCCGCCTCTCCCCCACTAAAGAGCTCGCCCTTGGCAGTACCCATGTCAACAAGATGGGTATAAACTCCAAATCCCAATCTAAATTAGTGGCCCTTCATCTTGGACTAAATTCACACTGAATAAGCGTACTTGCAACGGGGCGATAGTTAAGATAGCAATTTGCATGCTGGTGGCACTGTGACGGCTCAAATGGTTGGGATGAAAGAGGCTACGACCTTAATGACTAAATACTTTCCTCGGCTCTGTGGCCAGTAGAAAACCACATTTTTTTTAATGGACACATTCCTGTCGATCCCTTGCTCTCCCCCCCCCCCCCCACTCCAGCTGGAGCCGCGATATACCCCCCTTCCCTGAGCGTTAGTGGTGTTGGACCACATAGGGTATATCCACCCTGGATTGCCTATTAATGTGGTGCGGCCAACTACTGCGAAGCAGTGAAATCAGACTAGTAAAAGCAACTGGAAGGTTGATGATCGTGGTCTATATAGCACAAGATACTTAGTCCCCCCCCCCCCCCCCCGGGGTAGTTAATGCCCTCAGCCTTCCCAGGAGAATTGGGTTCCAGGCTCATTGACACTGCTAGAGATATGCTAGTTTAAAGTTTCTCTTGTGGCGATCCAGTGTTAGTTGGAGATAGGATTCCTGCAATGTCCTAACTTCGTGTATGGAAAGTAGAGAAGCTCGAAGAAATTTCCACAATTTGTACCACAATGGACTGAACGCCCACAGGTCCTTCCCTGTCAGGGCTAGACAAGTTGTGCCAAGGACCCGGGTTAGATACATGGTTATGGTAGAAACAAATGGGTAGAATTCTTTTGATGCGCCTGTTCACCTGGCAGTAAATAAGTACCCGGGAGTAAAGTGGCTGAAAGTAATGACCATGGCACTGAAGGTACAAACCCAGGGTACATCCTGGGATTGTAAAAATGTGTAGATATTATAGAAAAATTAATGGTTCTTATTCCTTTTCCTGGTAATCTGTTACTTGGTGCAAATTGATACAAACCTCAGACTAACGGTTAGTTCCCAGCAGGTTAAAACATTGCAGTCGTTAAACTCCAGGCTCTACGTAACAAGTTATTAGTCTGGATAGGACTTGTTCAGTGTGTGTGGGGGGGGGGGGGTTAATTTTGTACTTTGATATAATTGTCTTTCATTTATTAAACTAACTTGCAGAGTAAAGAGCTGCAAGCTAGTAAATAAGAACTAAAGCCCCAAAACAAAGGATAAAAGCATCCCTCCTTAACCCCCACAACCTCCCTGGCCACATAAATGGCCTTACACTAGTAGTACAGAAACGATAAATGTAAAATTGAAAAGCAAGAAATCTCTTGGGTAATGTATAACACTAAACGCATACAAATGACAATGATCAGAAACAAAACCTTAAAGCCACTACGCAGTTTTATTTTATATTCGTGTAAATAACTACCATTAAAATGGCCCCCCCCCCCGGTAAAAGACTTTAAATATACACCAGTTACTTGGTAATACACACCACACAATATCGCACATTAGAATCACCCTTAACGGAAAATATAAACCAAATACCCAGTATCCAGTAAACATAAAGGGAAGAAAAAGATGAACATTCTCTGCAAGCACGAACAAAGGCACCAAAGACTAATTAGAGCACAGTAGGTTATAAAGGCTTGCTAAACACACATGTACTTGTACTAGACAATAGCGCACATCCTACCACTTAGACCAAGCCTGGTAATTGCTGAACTTGCTCGTTGCCCGCCCCTTCACCACTTCCTTGATCAGTGGGCATGGACCCATCCACCGGGAACTACAGAAATTCTCTTAACGTCGTTCTCACCAAAGTGATAACCCCAAAGTTAAATTGGGACCATCCATTGGTAGCTTCTCTGTTCAATTCTGCAGTTTGTCGGCTCGTCGGCAGCCGATCAGTTTAGCGGCGTTCCTAGATCCTTCAACCATCAGACGGTTGAAAGAGGTCGACAACCGTCAGAGGTTCACAACAGTGGGTTCAGAAGTTCACAACAGTGGGATAAAATCGCAGTTTCAACACGGCCACCATCGGCCAGCCGACAGTGGAAACCCCACACTAAAATATTTACTCGGTTGGCCAACATGCGTATAGTACAAAGGTGCAGCCCATCCCACACGAGAGAGAATATTTCTAGCTAGCTACATGCGAACAGCACGATTGATGGTTAGGTCTTTGACTGTTCCAGGTGTGACTAGTCTCCCCCCCCCCCCCTCCCCCCACACTCCCTGCACGCCCATCAATTTTGGAATGTGGCACAGGCTAATTACCGATTGTTTGCATTTCTAATGCAAATCGCATGCCTCTGAAAGTAAGTAATTATCAAAAGAAGGCACCAAACCAGGAAGGCTATGTAACACCATCAAATACGCAAAATAATCAGAGGGGGCTAAATATCACCAAGGATGCCAATACGAGAACAAAAACGCATAAGGCGAACGATATCAAAAGTATCAGTCACCAAGAATTCTACCGAGGGACAGGTGACCGCGAGGGGCGGTCGGAAAGCAAGACACACGCTCGTCCTGGAAGTCAGGACATTAAAGGACATGCACGACCGTAAGAGGGACAATGCAACTAGGACAATAAGGAGCAGGGCGGCGCTCCATCAAGTGACCATGGGTTAAGCGAGTATGGCCAATGCGCAACCTCGCCAGAGCTGTTTCCCACCGCCGGTTACGGTGGAAGGAGGACGGCCACGAGGAAACACAACATTTAAGAGTACGTAGCTTGTTACCAGTAACAGACAACCAAGAAGCCTGCCAACGGGTAAGGACTGAGGAATGGATATCCGGGTAAAAGTCGGAATACGGAATGCCTTTACGAGAGATGGGACAAGAGCGGACAGCTTCCTTAGCGGCAGCATCCGCACGCTCATTTAAAGACACACCAATATGGCTGGGAACCCAACAAAACTCAACCGACTTAAATTTACTGTGAACGAGAAACGGCCAATGCTGGATCTCGACAACTACTGGATGAACCGGATTAAAGGACCCGAGAGCCATGAGGGCACTAAGAGTGTCAACAACCACAAAGGAAGACTGACAACGAGAAAGCAGGAGACGAAGAGCATAGAGAATAGCATAAAGTTCCGCTGTAAAGATGCTAGTCTCCGGAGGCAAGCGATACATATAAGTGCGATCAGAAAAAACAACAGAGTAGCCAACACCGTCCGCTGACTTAGACCCATCGGTGAAGACAGAAACGGAGTGGGAGTGAGAAGAAAAGTGCTCGAGGAAAAGGCGTTTTAGAACCGTAGGAGGGGTAAAAGCTTTAGTGATACGGGTCAAGGATGTACAAAACCGCGGAAGAGGGACCCTCCACGGGGGCAAAGAAGGAACAACACGAGGAGAAACATCAGAAATACGAACGGAGAGAGAATCCTGTAGGCGAGATAACCGGACAGAAAGAGGGAGGTGGTGAAGAGGAACAGGAACCGCAGGAGGGGTAAAAGATAAAGCACGACAGAGGCGAGAGGAAGGATGTTGCAAGGACCGCGCAAGATAGCGAAGACAGTAGCGATCACGGCTGTCCTGGAGAGACAGGAAGCCAGTGTCAACATACAAGCTAAGGATGGGATTCGAATGAAAGGCACCAGAACTGAGGCGCAACCCAGTATGGTGCAAAGCATCAAGACGGCGAAGAGTAGGAGAAGCAGACGAGTAAGCAGGGCAACCATAATCGAGCTTAGACAGGACGAGAGAGGAATGTAAAGCAAGGAGAGTGCGCCTATCTGCCCCCCAAGAAGTATGGGACAAGACCCGAAGGAGGGTAAGGGCCTTAGAGCACTCAACACGGAGGTAAGAGATATGGGGAGACCACGACAAACGAGTGTCAAGGAATAACCCCAAAAGCTTCGCGGAATCTTTGTATTCAAGGGGATGACCATAAAGTGACAGACGCAAGAACAACCCGTTTCTGCGTAAAAGTCATGGCACAAGTCTTAGAAGTAGAGAACTTGAAGCCATGACCTGTGGCCCAAGACGACACGGCATCAATTGCAAGTTGAAGCCGGCGTTGAAGGAGAGGCGAATCATCACCCTGACAACAAAGGGTAAGATCATCGACATAGAGAGCGGAGAAGACACCAGAAGGAAGAGAGGAAAGAAGATCATTGAGGGCAACCAGAAAAAGTGCTCAGAACACTACCCTGGGGCACACCTTCGTATTGCTGAAAAGAGGGAGAGAGCGGTACCAAGGCGCACCCGAAAGGAACGACGAGAGAGGAAGCTGCGGAGAAAGAGAGGGAGATGACCACGAAGGCCAAAAGAATGAAGTTGAGATAGGATATGATAACGCCAAGTGGTGTCGTAAGCCTTTTCTACGTCAAAAAGGACGGCAACAACGGAGGTCTTTGCAGCAAAAGCAGTACGAATATAGACCTCCAAGTTCACCAGGACATCTGTCGTGCTGCGGCACTTGCGGAAACCAAATTGAGAAGGGGAGAGGTGATGGTGTTCCAGGAACCACATCAGACGAACGTTAACCATACGTTCAAAGAGTTTGCAGACACAACTTGTGAGAGCAATAGGGCGAAAGTCCTTAGGGGAAGTACCCAGAGACCCCGGTTTGCGAACAGGGAGGACAACGGCATCGAGCCAGTCCTCGGGGACTGACGACGACTCCCAGATCCGATTATACAGACTCAGTAAATACTGAGACGTGCTCGGAGGGAGATGGCGAAGCATCTCATAATGAATACCATCGGAGCCCGCCACCGTAGAACCGCAGAGGGCCAGGACAGAACGAAGTTCAGAGAGAGAAGGGATCATTTTAGGGAAGCTGAAGATGAGTGCAGAAATCTAAAGGACGAGACTCAAGGACAGGGTTACGAAGAAGGAAAGATTGGGGAAGATGAAGACCAGAGCTAACAGAAGAAAAATGGGAACCCAGTTCGGAAGCGACCTGCAACGGGTCCGCCACAAGACTCATGGAGGTGAAGGACCGGTGAAACATCGGGAACGAACTTACCCGCTATCTTGCAGATACGCTTCCAGATCTGGGCCAGAGGGGTTTCGGACGTAATTGTTGAGACATAAGATGCCCAACATTCACGTTTAGCTGTACGGATGGCCCTACGGGCCACCGCACTTTCTTTCCGAAAGAAAAGAAAAGAATCGGTCGTCAGCCTACGGCGGTGCCTCTTCCAGGCTGCACGCTTACAGCGGACAGCCCGAGCACAGTCCGCATTCCACCAGGGAACGCACTTCCGCGGACCCCGAGAGGAAGAGCGAGGAATAGAGCGGAGGGCAGCGTTGAAGACAGTCATGAAAAAGGAGGAGAGCGCGAGAGAGAGGCAGAAGGGAGAGGTCAGAGAGAGTAGCACTGAGGGTAAATAGGGTCCAGTCTGCCTTAGCAAACTGCTACCTAGGGAAAGAGAGGGAAGGGCGAAAAGAGAAAAAGGAAACAAGGATGGGGAAATGATCACTTCCATGGAGGTCATCAAGAACCTGCCACGTGAAATCTAAGTAAAGAGAAGAAGAGCAGAGAGAAAGATCAAGACAAAGGGTGCGAGTCCGAGAGTCCATATGAGTGGGCTCACCAGAATTCAGAAGACAGGGAAGAAGAGAGGAGAAACGGCTCAAGGAGGCGACCCCGGGTATTCGTCAGAACGTCACCCCAAAGAGAATGACGACAATTGAAGTCACCCAGCAGGAGCACAGGCTCCGGCAAGGAGTCTAGGAGGTGTTTCAAATCAGGAAGAGAGCGGGACACTCGGGGGGGAGATAAATAGAACAAACTGTGTATCATTTCCCCACAAAGATACGAGCAGCAGAACAATGGAGAGGCGAAGGAAAAAGTAAAGGAACAAAGGGAACATCAGCCCGAATCAAGAGAGCAGAAGAATTAGAAGCCCCAACAATGGCTGGGGGGGGGGGGGAGAGAAAGGAATAGCCACGAAAACGACCAGGACGAGCACCAAGCATTGGCTCCTGGAGACACACAAAGGGGGCGAAAACCGCGAAATCAGAAGTTGGAGTTCGAGGAAATTGGCGTAATAACCTCGAACGTTTCATTGAAGAATGGACAACGACGAGAAGAGAAAGGACAAAAACAGAGAACAAGGAAGAAACAAAGGCGAAAGAGCAACAGAGCACGTTAAAGAATATCAGGGTCGGGATCAGGGTCAGCAAAGTCAGGGTTAGGGGGCATGGGTAAACTGAGCAAAGACGGAGGGAAGGAAACGGGAGAACAGATCAGAGGTGGGTGGGCAGGGTCAGGAGGAGGAGGAGGAGGAGGAAGAAGAGGAGGAGACAACGGAGAGGAGCCGTCAAGGACAGCAGCAGGAGGAGGGGGAGTAGAAAGAGGGGAGCGCACCCCAGCAAGAGCAGCAACCAAAAGGGAAGCAGGGGCCAAAGAAACCTCCATAGCAGGAACATGGGGCGCAAGCACTGAAACGGGAGGGGAAGGAGCAACGGACCCAGGAGGAGGAGGAGCTGAGGAAGAAAGCGAAGCCTTCTTACCCGCCGGGGAAGAGGGAGGAGAGGAGCCAGGCTTACGCTTCTGACTTGAAGAGACCGGTGTCCCAGCAACTACGTACCGGGCAACGGATTCCAGTGTCTCAACAGAAGCCGAACGAGAGCACACACGACGGTCGTTAGGAGAGCGATGGACATCCGCCCGCACCGACAGGCGGTGGGGAGAGCCGATAGATGGAGGAAGAGGATGGGAAGGAGGATCGGAGGGGGACGAGGAAGAAGACACAGAAGACACGACAGACCGGGTAGAAGGAAGGGGAACCCCAGACAGTGGACCAGGAGGAGGATCCTTCGGGAGAGAACCCAAAGTGACAGAGGAGGGGGCAGTGGGCGCATCAGGGTCCAAGGCCCGGAAACGGTTGTGAGTCTGAGGAAGGCGGGAAGGACGAGGAGAGGAAGAGCGCAACACGCGAGCATAAGAGATATTAGCATAAGGCGGGAGCCGGCAAACCTGGCGCCTCGCCTCAGGAAAAGATAAACGCTCCCGGTGCTTCAAGTTGAGGACGGCTGCCTCAAGCTTGTAATGGACACACGCACGGGAGAAGGTAGGATGGGCCTCACTGCAGTTGAGGCAACGAGCCTGGGGAGAAGTGCACTCCGACTTAGTGACCTTCGCCACCACACAAAGGACAGAGACAGTCTCGGAGCAGCGGAGGGCACCATGCCCAAACCTCCAGCACTTGTTGCAGAGCCGAGGAGATGGAATGTACTCCTGGACAGAGCACCTGGCACCAGCAAGAATGACAGAGGGTGGAAGGGTCCTACCATCAAAGGTAATCTTCACAACCCGGAGGGGTTGACGGCGACTACCACGAGGGGGACGAGTAAACGTGTCCACCTGGAGAATAGAATGGCCCTGGGCAGCGAGGATATGTCTAATATCGTCGTGGCAGTCGCGCAGGTCCCGAACACCGGTCGCAACATGGGGCGGGAGCAAAATAGTGCCAACACTGGCATTCAACTGAGCGTTCTTCGAGACCCGAACGGGGGTCTCGCCAAGGTAGGATAAGGCAGCCAAGCGGGAAGCAGCATCCTGAGAAGGAGCAGCAACGACACGTGTACCGAGACGAGTGGGGGTTGAAAGTAATGGAGGCATCCACGGAGTCAATGAGATGTCGATGGAGGGAGAAATCGTCAGGAGGCGCAGAATCAAGAGGGAGGAGATCAAAATATTTGGCCCACGAAGCGGGACCAAACAAGGCTTGATAGGTAGCAGAACTGGAAGGAATCGAGCGAGGGCGGCCGTGACGAGGACGGCGGTGAGAACCCCCAGAGAGAGGGGTTAAAAGGCGCAGTAGTTACAACTAGAGAAGGAGACGCGCCAGGGGACGAGGTAGTCACCACTGGGGGCTTGGGGCTCGACCCAACCACAGAGGAGGGAGGGGAGTCAGGGGAAGGAGTCAGAGAGGCCAAAGGAGGAGCAAGGTCGGGGCCCAATGCAGCGGAGGCTACAGAGCCCGGTCTTCCTATACGGACCGACTCGGGGGCTTGGTCGCCCACCCCACGAGCCTGAGAAGGTAAACCAGAAGCAGCCGAAACGGGTTATCTTGACGAAAAGAATTCATTCACGAATGTGCCCCCACACCCACCATGGAGCCACAATTAGAGGCAGGACACCCAACAAGAAGCTATCGCCGATCTTGTCGGGGCCTCCTAGGGGTGCGTCGTGAGTATACGCCCCACAAACGCCACCTTTAGAAACACAGTCCGTCGAGATCGGGTTCAGTGACGAAAGGGGGATTGGCAATAAAAGGTTCCCCTTGCTCTCGACGTCGGGTACTACAGTTCTACAGGTGCAAGAGTATGCCTCCTCAAGCACCCGGGCGTCAAAATAGAAGTCCAAGGGAAGAACCAGAACGAGCAAAAGGTCGGCAGGAAACGGCAAGCAGATAGGAGAAGAGGGGGGAGAAAAACGAAACGGAAGGAAAAGATGCCCAGCAGAATTGGAGAGGACGGCAGCAGGAGCACAAGGCTAGAAAAGGACAGAGGACTGTCCCAAGGAGCATCACACTCCAGCAGCCGCCCACTAAGCCCCCACACGGCGACAACGAGCTGAGCGGGGAGGGGGCCATGCCTCCATAAGAAAATGCTCTGACACCCTATCATTTTACCCTGCACGTGAAGTGGAGGAGGAAAGGGCGGGGGGGAAGTGGGGCGGGGGGTGCTGGGTACGGTTAGATATTTTAACCAACTAAATTTACAGGAACTTTCCCAAAGTTCGAAAACTATGAGCAGCCTTCTGCTATATTTGCAGCAGCCCGTCCTCCAAACAGACCCAAAAGTGATCCCATGCACCCGCCAATTCTGTTTTATGAATGGAAAAACGGGTTTTCACAGAACTCAAAACCAATTGTTGGAACACTTCAGCAAAGTGTTTCACTGACTAATTTTGTTCGAACCACAAGGCTGTAAATGTTTCACCCACGTACTGCAAATAAAAATAATCGCTAACAGGACAAAAACGGGTAACCTAACAGATGTATATATATGCACAATATGCTAGAAATATTATAATTTAAATTTGAGAATTCCGGTTTTGAATGAAGCTTTAAAATTTTAATGCATCTGTGGGGTCGACCGCTGGATGTAATGGAGTAGTTGATGACAGGTAGATTAGCAGACAAAGCCTAAAAGGGTTAAGGTTCATAAATCCATGTTCCACACGCAGTAACTAACGTTTTGACAATCGGAGTCCACATAATCGGATGCAGCGGCTCCGAATGTTCTTTGACTTGGTTTTAAAGATTTTAACTTCTAACTATAGGTAGATTCTTGATTATATGCAACTACTCATTCACGTGTCTAACCTTAGATTTGAACTATCCAGCGAGCCCAAGGTTTTTTATCTTCTAATATTTTCCAATCTAATAGCATTTGCAGAGTCATTTGGCTCGACATTTATAGTTTAATGTTGTCTTGTTAAAGCTTTAATTTAAATCATACCTTTATTTATCTAGTCTGGAAGTTGGAACCTTGTCAACCTCAACTTTTCCTGGATAACTTATATATGCGCCCCAGAGTAGTGCCATTAACCCCCCCCCCCCCCCTCCTAGGAGTATTATCATTGATGTATGAAAATGCATTAGTTTCGACTTCCACATCACCGAATCCATCTCTATCGCAACAGCCATTTGTCTTGTGGTGTACGTAAATCATGGTGGTTGTCGCTAACGTTCGTGTGGAAAGACAGTCGTGCAGCAGGCATGGTAAGCCACTCGTGACTTGCCATGGTTACTCTTCCCTCATCAATCTTGCATGTGACTGTATTTAACAGTGGCTTAGCCGCTGAACTGGGGGATAGGGGGATTCAAATGTCCTGTGTGATGTATGGTTGAGCTTTTGCCTAGAGTTGTCGACCATCCTGCTTCCAGCGTGCGCGCGCACAAGATGCCTACACTTGTCCCGTTGGCTCGGTTCGGAGGAAAGGTGATTGTCTGCAAAATGAACTTGACACGCTTCAAAACTCCACCCACTAAGATGGGGATACAGCACTTCTAAAGATTTGTTTTAAAGCCTGCGTCTGGTAGTGTGCCAAAAGTGCTGTTAGTTCCTGTACACTGCCGTCTATACCGTATCTTCAGCAAAGAACTGATAATTATTCTATTGGTATTGTGGAGTCTTATTTGTGGACCAACCAACATGTGGATGGTCACAGGAATTCATTACCAATTCACTCTTGCAAATCAATAAATTGCAAATACAGTAGTTTGAAAATTAAAAAAATTAAAATTTGGAATTTGTTTAAACAGTAAGTTGAGGGTCTTCTGATAGGTTAGGTGGGCAGGAAATTGTTTCAAAACGGTATGAAAAACGTTAATGGAAAAGTTTCCTTTTCTAAGTTTGCCGAGTAAGCCGGACGACTCAAACGGAACAGTACGTCACAGAGTCGATTTCATTTAAAAGTACGTCCAAATTTGACCATAGCGCGAATAAGAGTCAAAAGTGACGTTATTTTTAAGAGGACTGGTTGCAATACCATATATTCACGGTCAGTAGAGTTTAATAAAGTCTTATTATAGTCGTAAGTCTTAGGGCGCTGCTAGCCAGAGAACCATTGCATGTCGGTCATAAATGGACGTAACAGATTTTGTAACGAAATGGAAAACTTCATCCTCACCTTTGTACTACGGATCCATTAAAAAGAAATGGAAACTTAAACACGTTAGATATAAAAGCAGATAAATTGATGTAACGATGACCAGATTAAGGCTGGGACACGCCTAACTGGAAGCACAGGCCAGTTTGGCGTGTGCTTCTGTTCTTAAGACATTAACGAACTCTGCATCCACTGTTGTGCCCGAAACAATCCAACACCATCTCCTTCAGTCTCTGCCATCAGTGCCAGAGTACATTTCAAACCAGTATTTATCGCACTTAAAATACCCTTTACCATAGTGCATATTACGAGGTGACCTCTCGTTACAGGGAAAATAAGTCAAAGCATTGGCTAAATATCTCCAGTCGACCAACAAATTGGGTCACATCTGACCCGTGCCAAATTTATACTTGGCGCCACCAAGAGTTTAACACAGGAAACAAATGCCTTGTCACTACACCATGAACCGGCTGACGCCATAAACACGACATACCGCCGTACAGTGTGGCAAGTCTCCCTCTAACATACCTCTGATTTAGTATCCGCTCCTCTATCTACACCAAAGCGCAATAAACTCTAACTTTCATTCTCAACATGAACGCGTCTCAACATTTATACTGGTGCTGTCATTGGGAGGATAAACCCTTCATGCAAATGCACCTACTATATAGTAGTATTTGGAGAGGCCTGGACAATCTGGCTCCAGGGGACGAATTTCGCCAGACCTGTTAAGTGTTCTGCAATGAAAGGTTGCTAGAATAGTTAAGAAATATAGTTAAAAACCCACTTCTGTATTTGTGACTTGTGTAAAGATGGTCTTTCGCGCCCTTGGGTGCTTTGTCAAGGTCTGAGTATGTGGTTAGGGCGAGACTTGCATTTCTAAGACAAATCCGGCTGCAATCCTATATAGATTCGGCTACTTGGCACAAAATGTTCAAAGTAGCACGGCATGAATAGGCCGTAAATAGCTTTTTAGAGCAAATGCCAATTGCTGATACTAGATCTGTGAACGGATGGGGGGGGGGGGAGAGGTCTTCATGGTGGACTTCAGCCTCGGAGGGCCGGCTGTACCAGTTAGGGGGAGCTGGTGGGTTACTGTAGACCTCCTACGTCTTCAGTTTTGTCTGGCTACACAGAGCAGTTTTGTGGGAGATCAAAAACTTCCATAAGTAGGTCTTCTACCGAGTAGGTGTCGCATTTTTTTGCTGCAACGATGGAATTTCAAAGATTTTTGTCTGAAGTCTGCAACATCAGGGTTGCCAGAGTAGAATTGCTGAAAGGCGAACAGTCAAAGTGGCAAATTTTTAACACAAGTAGCTAAATGTTTATTTTCAAAGGATAGCTTACAAAGATAGCTTACCAACATTAATATTTTACTTAACATATTTTTAAATTTTGCTAGAAAATATCCATTAATTTGGTTATATTAAGGACCTGCCCGAAACCCTACGTGTTAGTGGTTTGACAAAAATAAAAAAATCTGCCATTCTCTAGTAAACCCAATGTACCTTACTGTGTATAAACAGTTTGCTGTTTGAAGCATAATGGGATATAGTCCTACCTAGTTTTCAGTTGATTATTAAAATCTTCGTATGCCTCCAAAACCGTTATTGCATATTGCAGACTATTTTGCAGACATGGGCGATTCAAATGACTAAAATTTTCTCTAAAGATTGATGTCAAAAGCTAAAGTACATTAAAAATTGATGATTTTAATTTATCGCAGATGTTACTCTCGTAAATACTAGTTCAACAAGGGCATTATTGATTGGTAAGCTATATAGTACCAATGTAAACTAGGTGAGGTTAGTATGGGATCACCAGCAGCGTTCTTGCCAGTTATTTCCTTGGTCCAAAATGACGATCCAGATGTTGGAATTTGTCCCTCACAAATGTTGGGCCAATTAATGCTTAACAGTAGGCTCAACCTGCTTTAAATTTAAAAGCTTGGTACTAGCTGATCACCCTAACAAGTTTTGGTGACTGTGTGAGGGGGAGGGGGGGCTAAGACATGTGCCAAGTGAAAGATTTTTCACCTTTTTGAAAGTTTCAGCATTACTTGGAATACGAAAAAGCAGCTCTGCAAGCTTTCACTAAAAAAAAAAAAAAATAGAATCTTGAATATTTTGAAAATTTTCCTGGGGTTATAAGACTTAGTGGTTAGGAGTGTTGAAAATTCGTTACCAAAGTCCACTTTCTCCAGATGCAGATATATGGAATTTAGTGCAACTAACAAAGCTTTGCATGATGAGGATAATATTCTTCTGCGCATTCAAAGTGACGTTTTCAGTCAGTGTGAAGGTTACACTAATCTTCATCTTTTTGAAGTAAATTAATACTTGAAAAATCCTTTAGGATTGGTTTGAGAAATGAAACTAGCTTATTGGCAGGATCAAGACTTTGAAAATTGTTGCCTTGCAACATATTTATCGCAAAAGAAACGAAGCGGATAGGACTTTTATACATTACATGATAAAAACAGTTAACATTAGTAGCACAACTTGCTTTCCAATTAGCCCAAGTGTCGCAAGTACCAAAATTAAAAGCTTGAAAGGAGTGATCAGGGGATAGTGCCAAGCCATACTATATAGCACTGGGAAGGGGAGGGGGGGGGGGGGGTTCAGGATAAGGCTTTGGGATGGGAGGGGGGGAAAGGAATGGTGCCCAACCACTTGGACGGTCGATAGTGCCGTTGTAGACGGAGAGTCTACTAGTGCGTCTGCCAAGAAGAGTGCCCGTCCCTCTAGCTCCCAACAGGGAAGGGAAATGCCTCGTGTAAATCTTGGGTAGTTAGTCGGTTGAGATCGACCATATGGTCGTCCTGGTGCTAGTCTCCGGAGTGGTGGGGGTGGAGGCACACACTTGCGTCCGGGGCTATGATGGGGTTCACAGTTGTCTAGGTACAGCATGTAGTTCCATAACGAATCGTAGATTGTCTGGTCTGGCAAGCCTCTCCGCTAGTGGAATAAGACCAGGGATAATGTCTGCACGTGATACAAGGTGCTGGTTGGTCCTTGGGGTGTGGTTCTGCAGTGTGTAGGCCGGGGTGATCAGTTGGGAGCCAATCTTTGGTACAGCTGGTAGGGTCGTAGTCTGCATCTGGCTTACCAGCCCGTCCTCCAAACAAAGATCCAAAAGTGATTCCATGCACCCGCCAACCCCCCCTGTTTATGAATGAAAAGCAGTTTACACACGACTCACAACTGCTGACGTTCGAACATATCCGGAACAAGTGCTTCACTGACGAATTTTGTTCGAATCACAACGCTATAAATGCTTCACCCACGTACTACAAATACAAATAATCGCCAACAGAACCTAAACACCTAACCTATCTATCCTTTGCCTATATATACACAATATGCTAATATATTATATTAATAATTTATACTTGAGAATTCCCGTTTTGAATGAACATGTTAAGATTTATGAATGCGTCTGTGGGGTTGACCGCTGAATGTAATGCACCTGAGTCGAGGACGGGTTGGGCTTACTGAAGGCTCGAACTGGTCAGGACTAAACTCGCAGCGACTTGCCTCTTGGTGGACGGCGGCGTTGGAGGGGGGGGGGGGAGGCTTCACTTCTTGATCGGTTCTCCTTGACGGGTGATTGATCTGTCCCCTCCCGCTCCGCAGCCATTTGCAGCAATTGGGCCGCCGCCTTTTCATAGTTTCTCCCGCGGACGAGCCTGTATCGTGACAAGCCTGAAGGGAATTTTGACTTCTGCTATGGTGGTGGTGCCATATTAGGTGCTTCTACCTAATCTGCACAATAAAATGAACTAAAGAGGGTGGCGGCGGCGTGGTGTTCTCCAGTTCACGCCTTGGTGTTGGTACAGTCCTTACAGTTCAGTACTGGAGCACGAGTTGCACTTGGCAGATTGTTCTGGATACTTGGAAGTGCTCATAGCTGAAGCATTCTCGCGTTGTAGACTCCGTGGCGATCTGGTTTGGGGAAGAGATTCCAAAGCACTCGAAACCGTTCTTCATAACTTCCTGGGTCTGCTCTGTTTCGAAGATCATAGTGGGTAGTGACAGTTTAGATGTTGTCATTTAAAGTTTTCTTCATTCACTTGCCACACTATCGGGTACCTCGCTCGCTAACTAGCGTTTCAGCCTATTCACTTTTTTTTTTTGTCCCGGCAGTGATTTGTCTGGGTGGAATCGGCGAGAGGTTCGCCTCTAATAGTGGGACCTGGCGTTCCGGATCCAGGTTCGTCTTTAGGTCCGCTTTTGTTGCCACGATTAGTGGCCTCATAACCATGGTTATGGACATCAACTGACCCTTCTGACGTATCCTTGTCAATGGCTGCTGCAATTTCGCGCTCATGGCGCTTGTAGACTGAGTAGTCGCACTTTCACTGTCCTGTTCTTAGGCAATGACGGTCTGTTACCCTGGGTCCAGTCCTCTTGTTGTTCCTGACCTAATCAGGTCGCCACTATTCTCGACTACCGATGCACCAGTAGTGATGCCTTTTATGGTGTTATGGCAGTGTCCTTTGTCCTGATCCTGAGAACTGGAGTTAATAGAAGTGTTAATCTGGATGTTATCCCTCGTAACTCCTCCATACCCCCAAGGAGTAGCTATTGGGACAGCTTACATTCGTCTTTTTATTCATTACTTGTATTAATTAGCTTAGGTTTAAAATTATTAACCTTGGGGTAGAGGCACTATGGGCTCACCATAGCCAGTGTTACTTTGAGCTTTTTGTTCCAGGTAGCGAATCTTTAACAATAATTATCCTTGTAAGTGAATTTGTCGGCGAAAGTATCTGGTATTTATTAGAACCCCTTGTTATTCTAGTTCTAATTACTTTCATAAATTGTTTACTCCTTACTATCAATCCTATGATCCAATTTTCCAACATTGGTTTGCTACAACACTACATAACCATAATTAAATATGGCTTTTGTCTTAAATTCTGATCTCCAGTTTTCGCCCTGTTTCAGCAACAAACTTGGCTGCAGGTTTTAAAATGTGATAGAAATCCGGAAGGCGATTGTATATTATCTCTTGCTCTATTCTTACAAACGCTTTCAAAAATTGTATTGGGGTAATTGAAAAGGGCTTGTATCAAATACATTATGGGTCTCTTAATAAGAGGGCTATATCGTAATCTCGGCTATTTTCTTACCGGGATTATAAGTGCTTTATTGTGAGCTTTATCGATGTAAAAGATGGATAACCTAAATACAAATATTAAGTTCGCGTTCTAGGTAAGATTGGTCACAAATCTTTCACGCTCTTAAATAAGCAGTGTACTCGCTGGTCTTTAAGACTTATAATCAGTCGGTACTTTTTTTGGGGGGTGGGGGGGGGGGACAAAAGAGAGTCGATGTTGATCAAACCGCGCACTAGAAATTTGAGAGGAAGACGTTGAAATGATCGTTACTTCTACCTACAATGCAATCTTATTAACTTTCTCCATGGTTTAAGTTTTAAATAATGGTCCACTGGCTTAAGAGCATTCCACTTTAATTCTCGAAATTGTCAAATATAGCAAAAACGGACATCCCTGAATAATGTTCTGGAACCTTTCCGTCAATTATTTGTGGGTGAATTGAATTGGGAAGAAAAGTCAGAAGTTACTGTTGAATAACTTAATATTCCTAAGTTCTATTGAAGCGCTTTTAAGCAAGGAACAACGTATCTAAGAAGGCAGCCTTCCTTGTGCATTTTTAGAGCTACCATATAGATGTAAGGCATCTCGGGCAGCTTAGCAGAAATCGGAATGTTAAATCATTCCCAACACTAAAGTCTAACCTCTTGCTGATCTTCCCGATTCAAACCAATTGAATTTTACTTGTAATCGGGTTATGCTGGGGGGGGGGGGGGGGGAGAGGGATTTATCATACACTATCATCGCAGCAAATTTTCCTCATATAATTTATATTCATAATGACACTAACTACCCTTTTCTGCTTTCATAAAACTTCGCATATTTTCAGATTAAAGCTTTATTTTACAAGTTTTTTTTGGTAAACACGGCCATAAAAACAATCGGCATTAACATTGGTAAAAAACGCATGAACAGAATTTGAGAACAGTATAACACGCCTATATAAAAAAGGTCGTATAATACTCAATGGAAACATAAGCATGGGTAAACCAGTCATAAAGCCCCAGAGCACAATAAACGAACACTAACAAGGCAAGAAACACTTAAACAAAAAATAAGAAAAATATAACATCACACAAAGAAAAGCTGTACAGTACACAAAAGGAAAACATTAACACGATCTGCCGGTTCCCTGTGGTCCGGTATTCTAAGAGCAAAAGACACACATGTGCAGAAACGTAGAATATGGCTTTTTTAATGCATAGTACAGAAAAGATAATGCAATAAACCCTACAAAGCAAACTCAAAATACAGCACAAACCACCAAAAGAAGTCGGAAAAAGTACTTATAATACGGAAACATGCACAACCATTTCCCACAGCACAAAAAGATAAATAAACCAACACAAAGAACCACACATACAATTAATCACAATTCATCTGGACATAGACGACGAGGGTACTTCATCCTGTAGGCATCCCACAGAGCCCACTCCTACGCAGAAACGTGACCACGCGATCGCCGTGGTCGATACATGAAATTGGGAGTATACAGCACGGCGCCCTTCACCACGGTGGTGGAATACAGGGGGGCGGCTGCGAGTACAGGGGGGCGGCTGCGCAGAAACAAAACCATAAACAAAAGTACGCGTGTGTATACACTTATCCGTGTTGTAAATGTGTAACACTCCCTTGGGACACAACAAAAAACGTCTGTAATCTTCCAGCCCGGAAAGTCCTTCGTACAACGTATTTCTTCCCTGAGCCTATCTTGGAGGTACTCATGCCGGCGAGTCTACTTTTCTAGGTAAATCGTGGGACAGTCCTCCACAGTATAAAGTGTCAAAACATTACCTCGAAACTTATCACACATGCAGCCTGGCTTCTTGTAAAAGCTTAGTCGAACAAGCCCTAAGTTGGATGACAGACTGACAGTAATTTCATCTAGTAAAAAAAAAAAAAAAAAAAAAAAAAAAAACTGGGCCACCTTGGGATACGTCGGTCCAATCACAAATAGCTCTGGTTACCACAGACAATTTAGTCTCCACTAAATAGGCCCTACTTACTACTTGCTAATAGTAGTGTTCAGGACTGCCCTTGATAATCACTTCAGGTGAACTGCCTCGTGTCCAATTTACCTCCCGCATCACTTCTGAGGAATAAAAAAATGTATAGTGAGAAGGAAACTGTTCAGATCACGGCTTTATACTGGGAAACAGGCAATGTAGGGAGGGGAGGAGGTTCTGGTGCGCACTACAGATGGCATCGACACACACTGGAATACGGTATTTATTATAATGCCAAAAAGAAAGATTGATTTTTTTTAAAACCTTGTTTCTCGGTTTGCTGCATCGGGAACCCTTTACTTTCCCCAGATAACCAAATAAAAGCTGCCTGTGGGCCACATGTTAGGGATCTTTACTTTCTCCTGCTGCCTGTCTTCACAATGCTGGTCCAGATATGGACTGGTGTACTAGTGAGACGGAGCAAGATTGAGGACAGAATTTAACTTTTAATACCTAATCTCCGGAACAGGTTCGGTGTGTTAGGACAAGTTTATATTTGAGATGCGACAGGAATGCCATTTGGTACAATGGAAAAAAAGATATTAAGTTCAAAACTAGAGAATACTTGTTATTTACAATAATATACTTAGGGATACCCCCCCTCCTGGGAATCCCGAGGTACTAGTCCTTGGGGCCCATCGTCCCTAGAGGTGCCTCGTTGATTGGGAATCGTAGACTTGCGTTGACGAACCATCTCTGTGCTCTCCATCGACTTCAAGGCTCCGAGTATGGCATTTTCCCGGTTCACGCAAGGCCCTCACCCGCAAGGGTTCTGCAAAGGCTTCTTATTAATGCCTGCAGACTAGTGGGTCCCTGGCACAATGACCAAGTTGTCAGCGAAGGCCAGTGTAAAGATCCTCTTGTTCCTCAACTTCACCCCTGCACAGTCCTTCTTGGCCTCTGTAATTGCCTTGTTGATCATTAGACTGAAGGAGGATGCGGGGTCGCCCTGTTCCACGTCACGTGTGATCAGGATTGCCTGATTTGACTGATGACCGTCGAGGCCTCATCGTATCCCGACATGATGCATGTCCTCAAAGGCTCTGGCATACACTACATGGCCCTAGAAATGGCTGGATGGATGACGCCATCGAACACCTTCTCCATATCCAGGAACGCGAGGTGCGTGCCGTGACGCAACGCCCAAGCTATAGCCAGTAGGGCGTCCAGCAGGTTTTCTGAAGATTCCATCAGTTGGCAGGAATGCCTCTTCTAATGCTTAACGATGCGGACCTCCTTGGAGAATCTGCTTCCCAATAGCTTACCACAATGGTGTGGCTACTTCGTCAGTTATGGGGCAATAGTTTGTGTTCAGAGGGGTTGGGGATCTTTGGGATCAGCACTTGGTTATGTGAAGTGGTGGGGCAGGGAGGGGGTGGGGGGCAAGAACAAACTTAAGAGCCACTAGTATTACTGCTTCATTAGGATTTATGGACTTACATTTATGGACTTGACAACAGGTTGATCGTAAATGAAGTATTTAAGATAAATTTGTCTTCATATACGGGTTTGCATCGCTTATCGTCTATATAATGAATTTTTACCATTAAACGGGAAGTTCTTAAATGGGCCATAATAGTTCAATTTCAAACTTTGACGATCTATATGAAAAGGGCTCCAACTGGTCCGTTTCAGCATTGCAGCCTAAATAGAAAAGGAGGAAAAAAGCAACTTTAGACTAATTATATATTTTCAAAATTACTACACTAAATTTGTCAACTGATAAGCGTCATAGAAATATCACAATAGCATATAATAGATTTTCATTATCCTATATCTTAGTTTTACTAAACGGTTTTGTCCTCCCCAAAAATTATACAATGTTTAAATGTTCATAAAACCAATAAATGGACTAGAATAAAATAAATAATAATTGTAGACATAAACTATACATATAAGGTGTAAGTTTCATGTAAATAGAATAGTAGTAGTCGCCTTGTAGTTGTAAATTAATTACTAGAACAAAATGGTTTAAATATTGTCACCTGTAGCAGAGGTTGATAAAGATGTCTTTCGAAATTGCAACACCTACATATAGGCCTGCGTTCAGTAAGGGTTATTTATTAACATCTTTTATTGAAATCGTCAGATTAGGCAAAATTGCCTAAAATTGTTAGGATGTCGTCCAGAACAAGTCAATGAAATAGTTGGTGGTACAATAGGCAAGGAGGTTTAAAGTTTCTTTACTGTTTTACATTCAACAATAGTGTTCTAGTGAATGCATTAACGGTTTATCACAATTTACAATCTGAATACTCTGGTTGTGGCTCAGCGTTACTAACTTGCCAGATTTGTTTATAACCAGGTAGAATTCGTGTATAGACTATCACATTGCCTGGTCCGGTTACTGTGCTGACCATATAAATACCTCTTACAAAAGTTTTCATAGCTAATAATAATGCAGCTTTTAGAGGTCTGGTCATTTCTTTGGACTTCTAAACCTGAGTTTCTTGTTTGGATTATCTAATGCAATTTTTTAAAAGTCATAGGCAATGCCTTCATTCCTGCAAGAATCATAGCCAATCGATCTAGTCATGTTTTCCAACTCCAACATGAGATGGGATCTACACAAATTATAAGTTATCATTGGGGGGAAAAATTACATTAATATATTAAGCTACTTCAGACATATATTGCGATAGGTTATTTAAGGGCTGCGGAGAACTTTATCACTATCATTCCACCACTTTTGAGCTTAAGGTACTCAGTGTGCCTAGATCTACTCAATAGCTCTGTCGTGCTTGCCCAGTTGTTCAATCTGTGTACTAGCCATGATCATTTCATTCCGTTTATATACTGCACTTCCACAATCTGTTCTACCAGTGCCTAACTGCAGAGCTATGAGTAAAGGCATTGGAATCGGTTGGTTTGAGATGTTGAAGCAAGGTGTGAAAATTCCATAAGTCGCCTGATTAATTTTTTTAAATTTATGTAATGAAAATATAACTCAAACGTACTGTAAAACAAAATACAAACCTATTAGAATAGATTCGAAAATTTCAGACCCATCGCCGAAATGAGGACCGGCGATGGGTCCTTGGTGTGTCACCTTGGGAACTGATGTTGCAATGACACTAATAGGCACCTGCCATGTAGATGGGGTCAGCTTCAAGAGCCTTCCTCGGCTTGGTGGTGCGTCACATTGATTGCTGCATAAACTTGTTCATGTTGATGTACCAATCGGGTATGTTATTGTCCCCTTGCCACTTTTTTTTTTTTTGGGGGGGGGGGGGATACTGCCCCGCAGCAGTAACCCTAAAAACACATTACAACTAAACTAAATGTTGTGGCCTACTGTGTACAAAACAAAGAAAAATGTACCTAGAGATGCATAAAAAGATGTACATTAAAATATATGGAAAAATAAAATTGGAATGTCAATGAATGAATGAATAGTCTCTCATGAGGAGACTATCACCTTCTAATGGCATACGTGCATGGAAAAGATATCACAGGGAGGACATGCCTGGCTTGAAAAAAGTCCCCGGAAAGGCAGAGAACATGCACGCATGTGTCCCTCCAACCGTAGCTTATCCTCTCACGGATTCGGTCAAGCCACCCACCATCTCCTAAATCAGCCACTGGGGAAGTGGTACCCCAAGATGACGTCCGGTAAACTAAGCTGGAGTCCACTCACCCTAGTTGCTTCTGGGTGTCAGGTGGACTTCCCTTGTGCCCCATGTCCATGTCCAGGGGTGATCATTATCAACCTCTTCCCGTGCTCTTGGACCACATACGATAAATCGCGTACGTCCAGGTTAGGGCTTTTACGGAGCAGATCTCCAAATCTCCGTTGGTCAAGCCCAATCTCTTAACACGGGCACTCTAAATGCTGAACCCGCCTCTCCAATTCAAGGTAATTGAAGAGGCAGAGACTGCATTACCACCGGTGTAATCCCTGACCCATTGAAGGATCTCGGGTGCCATACCGGTCACATTTGCTATGGCGTGGCCGAGAGAATGGAAAGCAGTCAGCCGAGACCTGGGTGTCTAGGATTATGGCCTCGTTACTATTGCAAGCAATGATGTCTGGCTTGCAAAAGGTCCCACCATCGGGTAACTGCACCTCCCTCACCACCTCATACCCTCGCTGTTTCAGACGACCAGCTACGAACCGGGTGATACTGTCATGACGTACCACCCGTGCTCCATGCGTCCTTGGGCATGCTTGTGGGATATGGCCAAGGGTGCCAGGTTTCCTGCATGTATCACACATGCCGCTGGCACCTTGGCGACCCCTAGCGGCCCTTGACGGCGTGGCAAAGTCGAGGCCACTTCTCGTTTACCCCCCCCCCCCCCCCCAGTGATCGGGGGGAGGGGGAGTTTCCAAACTTGGTGTAGGCTAATTTGAATTCTGAATTGTCCCTCCAGACACCTCATTTTTTTCACTACAAGGTTGTAGTAGATCTTCCAGACTTGAGTCATATGCTTGCTCGGTTTCTGGAAATGTACAACAGTCTTATCGTGGCGTCTTCCCATTTGCAATGTCTTGGTAGAAATTCCATGTCTTTGATTTTAGGGCGGTGCACTGGCTTCTCATCAGTGGACGTTGCATGGAACAGTCAGGACAGGCAAGCATCTCATTTGTTTCCAGTCAGTGTTGTCCCTGATGGCTTTGAAGTGTACCTGACGACTTCAGAATGGCATTCAGTTTTCCTTCTCCTTTGACCAGTGGCATTCGTGTTACCTTTTGACTCCTTCACTTCGACAGCCGACTTCTGCGAGTTGCGTAGCTGTGTTGCAAGTCTCTTGCTAAAGTGTTTTATACACTCGGTCTTTTCCATAATTTCTTCTCCACATGGTCCAGCACCGTTCTTTCCACAAATTTATTTTTGCATGAAAGTCACTATTGCTAACGACGGTCGTATACTTGAATTTTATGCTCGCCCTTCTGTGCATCAGAGCTGCTGGGACCACATTGGGGACAATGGCGGCTGAAAAATTGACCATAACGTTTTCATAAGATAGTTTGTACCACGGCGTTTCCAGAACCATGTAGTACTTTTATAAATTTCAGTTGACGAGAAATGTAGGTGTTAAGGCAGTCTTCTCTATGGCTGGTGTAAATGCCAATCACATGAAAAAGAAAGGTTGACTGCTTGGCGGTTGTCTCCTGTTGTAAAGTGAAAGGAAAAAACACGCAAAAAAATCTTATAAATAATGAACTTTATTTTGTTTAAAGTAAATTAAAGAAAATCCCTTGGCTATGTACAGTGCGGATCAAAATATATACAAAGACAAAATGCAATATAAAATAAAATGTTTACGTTACTCTACAATAAGCAAGACAAATTAGTTAAAGTTGCTGAGAATAGTGGGCTGGCTGAAACTTCTACTAGTATACAGGATGTATGCTTAGATAGAAGCATCAGCTCGAGAGCACAAGAATATTCTGAGGCAAACTGCTCATGCGAGACTATATATAATGATGCAGATGGTGCTGGAGTCGCATGAAGTTGCCGATTCGCTAATGGGGAGTGTTGGTTTGACGTGGTCATTTGGTGATCGACGAGGTGGTGCGCCTACAGTGAGTGAAGGGGGGGGGGGGGGTGAGGAGTGAGAGTAGGGTAGTGTACCCCCTGTTGAGATTTCTGTTATTTCACTTGTATACTATTCTTGAATGTGGTATCATAATGTTGCAGAAGTATAGAAGTAATGCAATGTAGGAAGGAGGAGGCTAAATCTCTTGAAAGAGATTACCGTCACAATAGTATATGTAAAATAGAATAGTCACCTTGTTGTAAATTAATTACTTGAACAAAATGAAGTTTTAGATTATGCCACCTGAGGTTGGTAGATTTTTTTTGGAAATTGCCACGCCTACATATAGGCATGCGTCCAGTAAGGTTATTTATTAACATCTGACAAAATTAAAATTTTGCCTAATCTGAGAATGTAAAGTCTTATTAAAAGTAGAGAATAATGCTGGTATTCACTGTCACACAGGACAGAAGGTCATACACAAGACTAAGTCTAAACTGTTGGCTGAAGCACATGTATATCATGGTTACAATCGATGTTCTAATGTTTGTGAAAATTCTATTGTGCACTGCCACACAAGGGCAGGAATGGGTTTAGAAGTGATGCAGCTTAGATTAATGTACATAAATTTTCTTTCTTTAAAATGGACAAGCACATTTTCGATAAATTGTTAGGATGTCGTAAAGAACAGCAGAGTTAATGAAATAGTGTTTTGGTTACACAATAGGCCAGGAGGTAGTTTTTTTTAGTTTCACATTCGAGAAGTGTTCTAGTGAATGCATTAAAGGTTTATCAGTTTACAATAAATATTCTGCTAGTGGCTCAGCCTCATTTCGCTGCAAGATGTGCCTATAGCCAGGGAGAATTCGTTCATTGACTGTCTCGCTGCCTGCTTCGGTTACTGTGCTGACCATACAAATACCTATTACAAAAGTTTTCATAGCTTTTAATACTGCAGCTTTCAGAGGTCTGGTCATTTCTTAGGAATTCTAAATCTGAATTTTTGTTTCTAATAATTACATTAGATAATCCAAAAGTCATAAGCAATGCCTTCATTCCTGCAAGCATCATAGCCAATCAATCTACAAAGTCATGTTTTCCAACTCCAACATGGGATGGGATCTACACAAATTTTATAAGTTATCATTGGGAAAAATTACATATTAATATATTAAAAGCTACTTCAGACATACACTGTGATAGGATATTTAAGGACTGCAGAGCACTCCAGAATATCGCTCCACCACCGTTGAGCTTAAGGTACTCAGTAGCTAGATATACCCAATAACTGTCGTGCTTGCCCAGTTGTTCAATCTGTTTACTAGATATGATCATTTCGTTCCCCTTATATACTGCACATACACAACCTGTTCTACCAGTACCTAACTGCAGTCATGAGTAAAGGCATAGGATTCAGTTGGTTTGAGATTTTGACGCAAGGTGTGAAAGTTCTATGAAAGTTTCTAGATTTAAATTTTATTTTTTGTAATCAAAATATAACTCTAAAACGTACTATAAATCATAATGTAAACCTATTAGAATTGGTCAATGTGGGTCCTGAGTGGCACCATGAGGACTAATATTACAGACTAATAGGCACCAGCCCCATAGTCAAGATCCTTAGGAGCCTTCCTCGGCTTGGCGGTGTATGTTGTTGATTGCTGCATAAACTTGTTAATGTTGAAGTACCAATCTGGAATATCATTGAGGTAGATCAAGGAGGCTGGTCAGATCCCATCAAATACTAGGCGTTGTAATTGATGGCCTTGACTGGATGATGAAGTCGACCATTGCACGACGAACAAATGTTTTGGGGGGAGTTTTCAAACTCGGTGGTGTAGACTAATTTGGATTCTGAATCTTTCCTCCAGACACCTCCATGGTTTTCTTTCACTACAAAAGTTGTATTAGATCTTCTAGACTTCAGTCATGTGCTTGCTTGGTAGCTGAAAATGTACAACCATCTTTTCGTGGAGTCTTCCTATTTACAATTTTTTGGTAGAAATGCAATGTCTTTGCTTTTAGGCCAGTGCACGTGCACTGGCTTTTCATCAGTGGACGTTGCATGGAACAGTCAGGACAGGCAGGCATCCCTAACTTGTTTCCAGTCAGTGTTGTCCCTGATGACTTTTGAAGTGTACCTGACGACTTCAGAATGGTATTGTCAGTTTTCCTTTTCCTTTGACACGTGGCATTCGTCTTCCCTTTTGACTCTTTCACTTAGACAGCTAACTCCTGCAAGTTGCGTAGCTGTGTTGCAAGTCTCTTGCTAAAGTGATTTATACACTCTGCTTTTTCCACATTTTCTTCTCCACATGGTCCAGCACCATTGTTCATTCCACATTTTATATGCTAGTCGCCATCGCCCACGAAGGTCGTATACCTGAATTTTATGCTCGCCCTTCTGCGCATCAGAGCTGCTGGGACCACATTGGGTCAATGGCGGCTGAAAAATTTACCATAATGTTTTCATAAGATGCAGTTTGTACCACGGCGTTGCCAGAACCATGTAGTACTTTTATAAATTTCAGTATTTAAGATTTTTCGAAGTTATAGCCCCCTTAAACCGCGCAATATATAGATGATTTTAGTAACAAAACCGAAACCGCGCAATACATTAATAGCCGTTTGTGTTTAGCGCCTTAAGGAGACCGATGGTAATACCGTCGGGGCCAGGAGCATAAATTATGGTATCCTTCTGTGCATTTAGAATCTTGTGATGTTATTGGCTTCCCAAGGTCTGTCTGTCGGGGTAAAGGGCAGTGTCTGGATCGGATGTCCTAGGCAACTTTCCCTCCCAGAATTGAAGGAGCTTATCTGGACCCACCAATGAGGGTGTCACCTTACAGTTTCCGGAGTGAATGTGCCAGCCGCCTCAGTGGTTAGTTTCGAACAGGCGCTGGCACTGCACTCTCCATGCCTTTTGGTTCATTAGTAGTTTGATTCCACATTCTATGGAATCTGTATCTAAAAATTGTCACCAGTGGCGATGTTTCGGTCAGCTAGTGTGAAAAGATGGTATCTGACTATTCTTGAAACTTCAAAATTGGGCATGGTAATCTTTGTGAAAGGAACATGTGACAGTATTACTTTGGATGCATATAAGTAAGTAATTATCAAAAGAAGGCACCAAACCGGGAAGGCTATGTAGCACCATCAAATACGCAAAATAATCAGAGGGCGCTAAATATCACCAAGGATGCCAATACGAGAACAAAAACGCATAAGGCGAACGATATCAAAAGTATCCGAGTCACCAAGAATTCTATCGAGGGACAGGTGACCGCGAGGGGCGGTCGGAAAGCAAGACACACGCTCGTCCTGGAAGTCAGGACATTCAAGAAGGACATGCACGACCGTAAGAGGGACAATGCAACTAGGACAATAAGGAGCAGGGCGGCGCTCCATCAAGTGACCATGGGTTAAGCGAGTATGGCCAATACGCAACCTCGCTAGAGCTGTTTCCCACCGCCGGTTACGGTGGAAGGAGGACGGCCACGAGGAAACACAACATTTAAGAGTACGTAGCTTGTTACCAGTAACAGACAACCAAGAAGCCTGCCAACGGGTAAGGACTGAGGAATGGATAACCGGGTAAAAGTCGGAATACGGAATGCCTTTACGAGAGATGGGACAAGAGCGGACAGCTTCCTTAGCGGCAGCATCCGCACGCTCATTTAAAGACGCGCCAATATGGCTGGGAACCCAACAAAACTCAACCGACTTAAATTTACTGTGAACGAGAAACAGCCAATGCTGGATCTCGACAACTACCGGATGAACTGGATTAAAGCACCCGAGAGCCATGAGGGCACTACGAGAGTCAACAACAACCACAAAGGAAGACTGACAACGAGAAAGCAGGAGACGAAGAGCATAGAGAATAGCATAAAGTTCCGCTGTAAAGATGCTAGTCTCCGGAGGCAAGCGACACATATAAGTGCGATCAGGAAAAACAACAGAGTAGCCAACACCGTCCGCTGACTTAGACCCATCGGTGAAGACAGAAACGGAGCGGGAGTGAGAAGAAAAGTGCTCGAGGAAAAGGCGTTTTAGAACTGTAGGAGGGGTAAAAGCTTTAGTGATACGAGTCAAGGATGTACAAAACCGCGGAAGAGGGACCCTCCACGGGGGCAAAGAAGGAACAACACGAGGAGAAACATCAGAAATACGAACGGAAAGAGAATCCTGCAGGCGAGATAACCGGACAGAAAGAGGGAGGTGGTGAAGAGGAACAGGAACCGCAGGAGGGGTAAAAGTTAAAGCACGACAGAGACGAGAGGAAGGATGTTGCAAGGACCGCGCAAGATAGCGAAGACAGTAGCGATCACGGCGGTCCTGGAGAGACAGGAAGCCAGTGTCAACATACAAGCTAAGGACGGGAGTCGAACGAAAGGCACCAGAACTGAGGCGCAACCCAGCATGGTGCAAAGCATCAAGACGGCGAAGAGTAGAAGGAGAAGCAGACGAGTAAGCAGGGCAACCATAATCGAGCTTAGACAGGACGAGAGAGGAATGTAAAGCAAGGAGAGTGCGCCTATCTGCCCCCCAAGAAGTATGGGACAAGACCCGAAGGAGGGTAAGGGACTTAGAGCACTCAACACGGAGGTAAGAGATATGGGGAGACCAAGACAAACGAGTGTCAAGGAATAACCCCAAAAGCTTCGCGGAATCTTTGTATTCAAGGGGATGACCATAAAGTGACAAAGAGGGACGAAGAACAACCCGTTTCCGCGTAAAAGTCATGGCACAAGTCTTAGAAGTAGAGAACTTGAAGCCATGACCTGTGGCCCAAGACGACACGGCATCAATCGCAAGTTGAAGCCGGCGTTGAAGGAGAGGCGAATCATCACCCTGACAACAAAGGGTAAGATCATCGACATAGAGAGCGGAGAAGACACCAGAAGGAAGAGAGGAAAGAAGACCATTGAGGGCAACCAGAAAAAGAGTAGTGCTCAGAACACTACCCTGGGGCACACCTTCATATTGCTGAAAAGAGGGAGAGAGAGCGGTACCAAGGCGCACCCGAAAGGAACGACGAGAGAGGAAGCTGCGGAGAAAGAGAGGGAGATGACCACGAAGGCCAAAAGAATGAAGTTGAGATAGGATATGATAACGCCAAGTGGTGTCGTAAGCCTTTTCTAGGTCAAAAAGGACGGCAACAACGGAGGTCTTCGCAGCAAAAGCAGTACGTATATAGACCTCCAAGTTCACCAGGACATCTGTCGTGCTGCGGCACTTGCGGAAACCAAATTGAGAAGGGGAGAGGTGATGGTGGTGTTCCAGGAACCACATCAGACGAACGTTAACCATACGTTCAAAGAGTTTGCAGACACAACTTGTGAGAGCAATAGGGCGAAAGTCCTTAGGGGAAGTACCCAGAGACCCCGGTTTGCGAACAGGGAGGACAACGGCATCGAGCCAGTCCTCAGGGACTGACGACGACTCCCAGATCCGATTATACAGACTCAGTAAATACTGAGACGTGCTCGGAGGGAGATGGCGAAGCATCTCATAATGAATACCATCGGAGCCCGCCGCCGTAGAACCGCAGAGGGCCAGGGCAGAACGAAGTTCAGAGAGAGAGAAGGGATCATTATAGGGAAGCTGAAGATGAGTGCAGAAATCTAAAGGACGAGACTCAAGGACAGGTTTACGAAGAAGGAAAGATTGGGGAAGATGAAGACCAGAGCTAACAGAAGAAAAGTGGGAACCCAGTTCGGAAGCGACCTGCAACGGGTCCGCCACAAGAGTATCATGGAGGTGAAGGACCGGTGAAACATCGGGAACGAACTTACCCGCTATCTTGCGGATACGCTTCCAGATCTGGGCCAGAGGGGTTTCGGACGTAATTGTCGAGACATAAGATGCCCAACATTCACGTTTAGCCGTACGGATGGCCCTACGGGCCACCGCACTCGCTTTCCGAAAGAAAAGAAAAGAATCGGTCGTCTGCCTACGGCGGTGCTTCTTCCAGGCTGCACGCTTACAGCGGACAGCCCGAGCACAGTCCGCATTCCACCAGGGAACGCACTTCCGAGGACCCCGAGAGGAAGAGCGAGGAATAGAGCGGAGGGCAGCGTCGAAGACAGTGTCATGAAAAAGGAGGAGAGCGCGAGAGAGGGGCAGAAGGGAGAGGTCAGAGAGAGTAGCACTGAGGGAAAATAGGGTCCAGTCCGCCTTAGCAAACTGCCACCTAGGGAAAGAGAGGGAAGGGCGAAAAGAGAAAAAGGAAACAAGGATGGGGAAATGATCACTTCCATGGAGGTCATCAAGAACCTGCCATGTGAAATCTAAGTAAAGAGAAGAAGAGCAGAGAGAAAGATCAAGACAAGAAAGGGTACGAGTTCGAGAGTCCAAATGAGTGGGCTCACCAGAATTCAGAAGAGACAGGGAAGAAGAGAGGAGAAACGGCTCAAGGAGGCGACCCCGGGTATTCGTCAGAACGTCACCCCAAAGAGAATGACGACAATTGAAGTCACCCAGCAGGAGCACAGGCTCCGGCAAGGAGTCTAGGAGGTGTTTCAAATCAGGAAGAGAGAGCGGGACACTCGGGGGGAGATAAATGGAACAAACTGTGTACCATTTCCCCACAAAGATACGAGCAGCAGAACAATGGAGAGGCGAAGGAAAAAGTAAAGGAACAAAGGGAACATCAGCCCGAATCAAGAGAGCAGAAGAATTAGAAGCCCCAGCAATGGCTGGGGGGGGGGGGAGAGAAAGGAATAGCCACGAAAACGACCAGGACGAGCACCAAGCATCGGCTCCTGGAGACAGACACAAAGGGGCGAAAACCGCGAAACCAGAAGTTGGAGTTCGAGGAAATTGGCGTAATAACCTCGAACGTTCCATTGAAGAATGGACAACGACGAGAAGAGAAAGGACAAAAACAGAGAACAAGGAAGAAACAAAGGCGAAAGACCAACAGAGCACGTTAAAGAATATCAGGGTCGGGATCAGGGTCAGCAAAGTCAGGGTTAGGGGGCATGGGTAAACTGAGCAAAGACGGAGGGAAGGAAACGGGTGTGGGAACCGACCTGTGAGATTTATATTTATTTAATTTATATGAATTTATATTTACGTTAATTTGTATACTTCGATAGCAATTTGTATAATGATAAGTGGACTGTATTTCTGCAATAATCTCAATCTCACAAATCGATCCTCTACACATTAGGGGGGGTTTATTAAATTAATATATATGCAGCCAATCAAACTACAGTAATAGCTACATACATTGATGAGGTTCCTTATCTTATAGTACAGCAGGTTAGTCCACCAGGTATAACTAGGGTGTAGACACCAAATTATCCTCTTTGAGGTAGCTTCCATATCACCCAGTAACTGGTGCACAAATCTTGCATCCTCGTCTTGACCTGTCAAAAGTGCGCTAGCTGTGAAGCCAGATACCTATATATGACAAGTATATCAGAGAAAACAGTACATGGAACATGAAGACCTGGCTTAATTACCTTTAGTTTGAGGCTTCCATGTGATCTAACCGGGTCACCCTATATAATGACATTAATGGCCACTAATGATAAATAATGGGTTTCGGAAAGAACACTTAACTTGATTTGTTGACAGCGTGTTGACAGATGGTACACCTTTGGTATCCATAACACTACGTCCAAGTAAATTTAACAGGAGCCGAATTTGCTCCCGTGTGAGCCTCTGGTCTCGTATAAACAACGGCTGCCCTCCTTCCCCACTCTGACGCCTGGCCTACTTTGTCCAGATTTCAGAAAGTGATAGAAGGGTCACATTTACTCTACTTTAATATTGATAATTAAGTTAATTTATATAAGATGTTTTTATGATGGTAAAGTCCAAAGACTAATGTATTTAAGAATAATTCCCAGCAGAATAGCTGGTGAATTATAATAGTATGTGGTGATATCCCGTTTTCTTTAGACGGTAATTCCACTACAAGTACGTTTTCTATGGGTAACTTGTTTATACAACACAGCTATTATCTGTATGATTATTAAATGGTGTCGGATTTTCCGACAACGGGAGAACAGATCAGAGGTGGGCGGGCAGGGTCCGGAGGAGGAGGAGGAGGAGGAGGAGGAGACAACGGAGAGGAGCAGTCAAGGACAGCAGCAGGAAGAGGGGGAGTAGAAAGAGAGGAGCGCACCCCAGCAAGAGCAGCAACCGAAAGGGAAGCAGGGGCCAAAGAAACCTCCATAGCGGGAACAGGGGGCGCAAGCACTGAAACGGGAGTGGAAGGAGCAACAGAGCCAGAAGGAGGAGCTGAGGAAGAAAGCGAAGCCTTCTTACCCGCCGGGGAAGAGGAAGGAGAGGAGCCAGGCTTACGCTTCTGACTTAAAGAGACCGGTGTCCCAGCAACTACGTACCGGGCAACGGATTCCAGTGTCTCAACAGGAGAAGCCGAACGAGAGCACACACGACGGCCGTTAGGAGAGCGATGGACATCCGCCCGCACCGACAGGCGGCGGGGAGAGCCGATAGATGGAGGAAGAGGATGGGAAGGAGGATCGGAGGGGGACGAGGAAGGAGACACAGAAGACACGACAGACCGGGTAGAAGGAAGGGGAACCCCAGACAGAGGACCAGGAGGAGGATCCTTCGGGAGAGAACCCAAAGGGACAGAGGAGGGGGCAGTGGGCGCATCAGGGTCCAAGGCCTGGAAACGGTTGCGAGTCTGAGGAAGGCGGGAAGGACGAGGAGAGGAAGAGCGCAACACGCGAGCATAAGAGATATTAGCATAAGGCGGGAGCCGGCGAACCTGGCGCCTCGCCTCAGGAAAAGATAAACGCTCCCGGTGCTTCAAGTTGAGGACGGCTGCCTCAAGCTTGTAATGGACACACGCACGGGAGAAGGTAGGATGGGCCTCACCGCAGTTGAGGCAACGAGCCTGGGGAGAAGCGCACTCCGACTTAGTGACCTTCGCCACCACACAAAGGACAGAGAGAGACAGTCCCGGAGCAGCGGAGGGCACCATGCCCAAACCTCCAGCACTTGTTGCAGAGCCGAGGAGAAGGAATGTACTCCTGGACAGAGCACCTGGCACCAGCAAGATGACAGAGGGTGGAAGGGTCCTACCATCAAAGGTAATCTTCACAACCCGGAGGGGTTGACGGCGACTACCACGAGGGGGACGAGTAAACGTGTCCACCTGGAGAATAGAATGGCCCTGGGCAGCGAGGATATGTCGAATATCGTCGTGGCAGTCGCGTAGGTCCCGAACACCGGTCGCAACATGGGGCGGGAGCAAAATAGTGCCAACACTGGCATTCAACTGAACGTTCTTAGAGACCCGAACGGGGGTCTCGCCAAGGCAGGATAAGGCAGCCAAGCGGGAAGCAGCATCCTGAGAAGGAGCAGCAACGACACGCGTACCGAGACGAGTGGGGTTAAAAGTAATGGAGGCATCCACGGAATCAATGAGATGTCGATGAAGGGAGAAATCGTCAGGAGGCGCAGAATCAAGAGGGAGGAGATCAAAATATTTGGCCCACGAAGCGGGACCAAACAAGGCTTGATAGGTAGCAGAACTGGAAGGAATCGAGCGAGGGCGGCCGTGACGAGAACGGCGGTGAGAACCCCCAGAGAGAGAGGGGTTAAAAGGCGCAGTAGTTACAACTAGAGAAGGAGCCGCGCCAGGGGACGAGGTAGTCACCACTGGGGGCTTGGGGCTCGACCCAACCACAGAGGAGGGAGGGGAGCCAGGGGAAGGAGTCAGAGAGGCCAAAGGAGGAGCAAGGTCGGGGCCCAATGCAGCGGAGGCTACAGAGCCCGGTCTTCCAATACGGACCGACTCGGGGGCTTGGTCGCCCACCCCACGAGCCTGAAAAGGTAAGCCAGAAGCAGCCGAAACAGGGGTTATCATCTTGACGAAATTACGAATTCACTCACGAATGTGCCCCCACACCCACCATGGAGCTACAATTAGAGGCAGGACACCCAACAAGAAGCTATCGCCGATCTTGTCGGGGCCTCCTAGGGGTGCGTCGTGAGTATACGCCCCACAAACGCCACCTTAAGAAACCGACAGTCCGTCGAGATCGGGTTCAGTGACGAAGTGGGGATTGACAATAAAAGGTTCCCCTCGCTCTCGACGTCGGGTACTGCAGTTCTACGGGTGCAAGAGTATGCCTCCTCAAGCACCCGGGCGTCAAAGTAGAAGAAGTCCAAGGGAAGAACCAGAACGAGCAAAAGGTCGGCAGGAAACGGCAAGCAGATAGGAGAAGAGGGGGGAGAAAAACGAAACAGAAGGAAAAGGAAAAGATGCCCAGCAGAATTGGAGAGGACGGCAGCAGGAGCACAAGGCTAGAAAAGGACAGAGGACTGTCCCAAGGAGCATCACACTCCGGCAGCCGCCCACTAAGCCCCCAGACGGCGACAACGAGCTGAGCGGGGAGGGGGTTGGATGCATATAGTTTTCATAGCTTGAAGTGTAGTCTTGTGAAGATGTTTGTGTTGAGGTCACTCGTGCAAGTTATGGTGAATAGGATGACTCCCCACATTGATATTAATGGCATAATTAAGTTGCAGAAATGATTATGCTGTACCAATATTTTAAGACCTCATTGCTTGACAACACATCTTTCCCCTCCCCCTTTCCCCAAACGCGAAGATCTGTGTTGGGAATGAACGTTTCCAGTGTTCCTACTGTTGGGAATGAACATTGGGAACGTTATAGGCGTGGTGTATGTATGAGATACAGGACAAGATACCCTTCGGGTAAGCTGGGAAGTGGGTGTAGCTGAAGAATAGCCGGTGAGAGGACAGAGAAATGGAGCCAGGGCTGAACACAGTTGCATGGCAGATCTGAGGCTCTCGACAACCAGGCCAGCTAGGCAGGGAGGCCGGGTCTTGTGTGGGGGGTGACGGGACGAGGACAGCTGTAATCTAGTCTGGAGTCAGTTTTTTTTATATGTTGAAGCTTAAGTCTTCAATGTTGGTCTTCCCGGTGGCGGATATGGATAAATCTATTCCAAACGGGCGCAATTAGGTCCCCCATCCTCCTAAAGAGTGGGGAAAGGAGGGAAAGAAGGCTGCTGCCTTCAGCGTATGATTTTTTTCATTAATTTTGCGTTGTTTAGCTCGCTGATGTTTGCATCCCTCCATTGCTGGTCGGGGTTTAGGCCGTCGGATGCGTCGATGAATTTAGTCTTCGCTCTGCTACTAGGGGTCGGGAGTCTTCCAGTTTTGCGAAGTTGCAAAAGTCCCACTGGGCGGAGATGGAGAATCTGCGGATTAATCTCCTCCGTAGTGTATCCTTGGATGAGAATACACTTCGCTTTCCTGGCGTTGTGTATCCTTTTACTCCTCCCACTTTTTCAACCGGCGACGAAAACTAAGAGCTGAAAACGTCTGCTTCAGAAGAGGCAGAGATGACCCGTGTGGCACGTTTTTGCTTTGCGATTAGGGCACGGTTGAGACGCCCGACCACCGACTCTACACGTGGATTGTCATCAGGGGAGCAACACCCGAGCACGTCCGCCGCCTCTGGCGACCAGCCAGCAAAAATCAATCTTAAATAAGTAGCACCATGTTGTTGTTGTTTTTTAAGACGGCTTTAGAGAAAATTCAGACTTGTGAAAACATAATGATAATGTCAATCTCTAAAATGATGGGGGCTGGAGAATACTTGAACCTACGTGCCTCGAACCCTCGGGCACGAAAATTTCCACAACTTAAACACGGATGTGCCCATCGTAGGAATTGTTTGATTTGAAGATGCTGTGAATTCGCGGTAGTCTCTCATAACGTGATTGCACTTCAAGTTTCTTGACGTATCCCTGTCCCTGTTGTCGTGGGGTGAGGTAAGGGAGGCAAGTGCCTCCTTGAACCAGTTGACACTCTTGCTGTAACTCGTAAATGTGAATCGCTTAATCTAGTTTATTAGCCCAATGTGGTTTCCCTTTTAAACTGTTCACTGATAAAAATAAGCCCATGCCATGCTACCTTTGATTTTATAGTTGTCGCTGGAGGCGGCTAGTTATTTATGCACCCCATACTCATCCTGTGAGCGGTAGCGCAAAAAGTATTAGATGGCAGGAATATTTTCAGACCTAAACGCTGAATATTACATTAACAAATTCGTCTATCCTTCACGCCTTGTAATAAAAATTAGCTAGTTAATGTTTTATTTCAAGGGCTATATATTGTCATTATACATTGTTGGTCTTATTGCTAGTGTCTCGTAACGGAAAACTGCCCCCAAGGGCAGTGGCTCGCCTCGCCCCACTAAAGAGCTCGCCCTTGGCAGTACCCATGTGTTACGGCCCTCTCGGGACGCAACGGGGTTCTTACTCTTATGTTGTTAGAGGAAGTTATATCCGTTCCCAAGCCAGTAGTGGCTATCAAGGGATGTGATCCGTGACGCAAGTAACTTAAAGGGGGAAGGGAAAGAAAGTTAAGAACTTAAGATTATAATTCACCATCACCAAATAAATAAATAAGATATAAAAGAGTGCACAGGGGGAAGGGTATAAACACTTATTTATAGGGGAAATACACTGTAGTCTTCTGCTGAAGACTATGGATCCTCGCTCTCGGTGCCAAATCCTCGGTGCTTCTTCGTGGCCTCACAACGAATCCTCTAGGAAGCTGAGCCTACCCTGGCCACAGGTCAGCCAAAACACAGGTCCACTGGGGGCACCGCCGTGGAGGCCGTCAACCATACGTCCAGCTGGTCTGCTGGCAGGTTCCGGATCAGCAAGGCTGGTCAGGCCACTCCACGAACGATATAAGGGGAACGCCCTAGACAGGAGCCTCGTGTGACACCACAAATCACTCTCCTGTCCTCAATACCCCAGTGGATGATCGTATCAAACAGTCGGTCCCGGGTAATCCTTCTACTGCCACTCCACTGGCAGGGTAACACACCACAATGTTCTTCCGGGGGGGACGACTTCACAACTGCTGCAGCAAAGTACAAGGTATGGAGACGGCTGCTTCGGGTAGACTGACTCCACTTCCATCACAGCAGTCCCAGGTCGGCTCTGTAAGCAGACACGTCATCAATAACTGGGACACACTAAGGCACCTCACTTACAGGTTCAGGCACAAGCACCTGACGTATCCAGTCCATAGATGGCGCTGTCGTCGGAGCACCACCTCACCAGAGGTCAGGAGCGGCTGTGTTGTGAGCTGCACAGGACTGGAAACTGGCCCTAGAGGCCAGTACACGCCGTCCTCAACAGGTGTCGTCGTCCGTTTGGAGGGGGTTTCGGGAGCTGACCCACAGATGGCGCGGTCGTCACTGCTCCGGGCTCGGACGCTGGATCCGGGTTTGTAACACCTCCCCACCAAAAAGAATTTGGTTTGGGGTTCTATAAAAAGACACAAACCAAATTAGTACGGCGACAGAACTCCAAATGGACTCGCATGCTTTATATACTGGAACGGTGAGGCTGTCTTGTCCACAGAACTGTTCTACTAGATAATTCCGGCACAACTGGAACTTGCAGATAGAAGACGATGATCTGTCTGAAGTAGTCTTCCACACTTCCACTGTGATGCCAAGCAGGGGCATCAACTCACATCTCTCAAGTAAGGATCGGCGTCGACACGATCTGGGGCGACTCGACACTTCCCTGTGTCGTGGCATCGATGATGGCTGATCGCAGACGGCATTTCTGGTACCGGTCCGACGGTCCTTCAGGGAGACAGGAACCTGGAATACAGGGGTCTGATAATTCAGAGTGACAGTGACAGTGGGCAAGTCAGTACTTACAGCAGACTCCTCTACTAGGCTCACACCTAGTTCCAACAGGGCTGCTTGCACACCGAAGACGGCATTTGCTCTGCCACCGTCAGGTCGACCAACGTTCCGCATAACGCTGTATTGAGGCTCGGCAATCACGCGGGGGGTGTCAACCTGTCTGAAACAGTCACTCATATTATCGTATCGCGTACCTCCTGTATCTACCAATACCTTCCAGGTCCCTTCTTCAACTGCAACACTTGCAGTACAAATCTCCAATCCCTGGGACCTCTTCGCGATGTTCAAGGGAGCCATCATCCTTCGGGTCGTCCACTGATCCTTACTGAGAACACTGGGAACACATACGAGCACAAAACAAAATATCGCTAAGAAACAGTTGGTTAGCTGAGGGATAAGCTTCCTGAGCCTTGTAATGTCCATAGCCGGCTACATCCATTAGATGGTAGAAGGGCACCACGGAACCGGACACACGCGGTCATCAATGTCAAACCGCAAAGGATATTGGTCATCATGCGCCACTCCGGAGGCCAGGATGATAGGGAGAGGCTCCTTCCCATGGGCAATGTGCAGCGCACTGGGAGCCTCCTCGGCTGCCTCATAGGGCCCCGCGTCGACCACCGGACGTTGTACCTGCTGGGACTCCCCACGCTTGGCATCCTTCTTCAGCACCAGCTTGATGCCTCGGCTCGCACCAAAACCCACACCACCCACGTCTGTAGGAGCAACCACCTCCCACTGTATAGAACCTTCTGCAGGAGAAAATAGGAGGTAAAGCAGATGCACACCCACTGTAAACAGCAGACACACACAAATCAGCCACCACCAACGACGTAGAGCGCAAAGCACCAGGAATCGCCACATCATCTCCCGAAGCGCCACCTGCGTCGTAATCCTCCGCATTAGCCCAAGCAGAAGAACGCCTGGAACGCTTGGGCACTGGCCGCACATCCTCGCAGCCGGAGGCGGACCCAGAAACACGGGCCTCACGAACCGGGCGAACCAACGCCCGACGCAGTACGGCAGCAGCCTCAATCACATGGGGAACCAGGCCGCACACAACAGGACGCTCCGCAGCCCCCCCCCCCTAACACCCAGCACAGCCGTGACACTTGGCGAGGGTGCAGGACCAGGCACAGCAGCAGGATTCGAGGAAGACGCAGACGACCCACAGAGACCAGCCGGAAGACCCTCGGGAGCAACTGGCACAGCGAAGTGACCAGCGACAGGAGCCACCGAAACGCTCGGAGGAGGGACAACAACCACCGGGGGCACGGCGGGTGACGCAGGGGGGGCCGCATCAGCAGCGAATGGGACCTGCCCCTCATCTCCGGAATCCACGTCCTGAGGGAGCGGCGGGAAATCCTCTTCCCGAAACAATTTAACAGGTGCAGCAGGGCCCTCGGAGCACCCGGCAGCCTGATGCCCTAACTGGCCACACCAGAACAAAGTACGGGGCTGCCGGGCATAATACACCCGAACGTAGTAACCTAGCAGCCGGACAGAAGATGGGATATCCGACCGCAGGCGCATTCCTAAGGTACGGACGTTCGTCTGCTTCCCAACATACTTCGTCGAGGAAAGCTTGTTCACCTGCACTGATGACGGCACCATACCTCCCAAAGAAGCGCCGGAGAAGGTCTTCAGGGAACTCCAGGGGCGCACCATGCACACTGACATATGTCAGGGCACCACTTCGGTCCGAGATCGTAACGGAGCCGGCGCCATCCGGCAACTGCAACGAACGCCCTTCGTTCCGCCGGAGTTAGTCCCGATACTCCTCCTCCCGCACAAACTTGACAATCACCCGGTGGGCCGTAACAAGCTCAACTCCATACACAGCCTCCACCGGGACACGAAGCATGTCGCACATTACCAACTCAATGGCCGGATAACCAGCCTTGCACGAGAATTCCAGACCCATGGAATTCATCCGCAAAACAGGAGGAATTGCAAGGCCTCCCCCATGTCAAAACGGCCACGTCAGCACGCAGCCAGGCAGGCAACAACACTGCCCACGTCAGCACAGGCGGGCAGACACACACCCGCCCCCAACCGGCCGAAACTGGCAAACAGCAACTGCTGGAGCGCCGAAGCACACCTCTGTCCCCTACCAAAGCTAGGGCCAGACTCCCGGTCCACTGGCTTAAGAACATTCCAATCTAATTCTCGAAATCGTCATGTATAGGAAAGACATATCTGAATAATGTTCTGGGACCTTTGTCAATTATTTGTGGGTGAATTCGATTGGGAACAAGTCAGGTTAGACTTTGTTGAATAACTTAAAATTCCTAAGTTCTTTTGAAGCGCTTTTAAGCTAGAAACAACGGATCTAAGAAGGCAGCCTTCCTTATGGATTTTAGAGCTGCCATATAGATGCAAGGCATCTCGGAGTTCAGCGGAAATCAATGTTAAATCATTCCAACACGAAAGTCTAACCTCGTGCTGATCTTCCCGATTCAAATCAATTTAATTTAACTTGTAATTGGGATATGCTGGGGGGGGGGGGGGGGATAAATCATACACTATCATCGTAGCAAATTTTCCTCATATAATTTATATTCATAATGACACTAACTACCCTTTTCTGCTTTCATAAAACTTCGCATATTTTTAGATCGTTAAAGCTTTTTTTTTTTTTTTTTTTTTTTTTTTTTAAACACGGCCATAAAAATAATCGGCATTAACATTGGCAAAAAACGCATGAACAGAACTCTAACAGTATCACACCTATATAAAAAAGGTCGTATAATACACAAAATGGAAACATAAGCATGGGTAAACACCCAAGTCATAAAGCCCCAGAGCACTATAAACAAACACTAACAAGGCAAACACTTGAACAAAAAAATATGAACAGTATAACATCAAACAAAAGCTGTTCAGTACACAATGAAAACATTAACAATGAATACTGGACCACAGGCAACTGGCAGACCAAGAGCAAAAAAAAAACACATGTGTGGGAATTTGGAATATGGCTTTTTTAATGCATAGTACAGAAAAGATAATACAATAAACCCTACAAAGCAAACTTAAAATACAGCACAAACCACCAATAGAAAAGTAGGAAAAAGTACACATGATACGGAAAAATGCACAACCATTTCCCACAGCACATAAAAAGATAAATAAACCAACTTAAAAAACCACACATACAATTGATCACAATTTATCTGGAAATGGACGACGAGGGTACTTCCTCTTGTAGACATTCCCACAGAGCCCACTCCTACGCGGAAACGTGACCACGCGATCGCCGTGGTCGATGCATGTAATTGGGAGTATCCAGCACGGCGCCCTTCACCATGGGGGTGGAATACAGGGGGCGGCTGCGCAGAAACAAAACCATAAACACAAGTACTTGTGTATATACACTTATCCGTGTTGTAAATGTGTAACACTCCCTTGGGACACAACAAAAAAACGTCTGCAGTCTTCTAGCCCGGAAAGTCCTTCGTACAACAGATTTCTTCCCCGAGCCTATCTTAGGGGTACTCATGCCGGCCAGTCCACTTTTCTCGGTAAATCATGGGACAGTCCTCCACAGTATAGTGTCAAAACATTACCTCGAAACTCATCACACACGCTGCCTGGCTTCTTGTAAAGGCTTCGCGTTTAAAAAGCCCTAAGTTGGATGACGGACACAAATTTCATCTAGTAAAAAAACTGGGCCACCCTGGGATACGTCGGTCCAATCAAATAGCTCTCTGGTTACCACAGAAAATTTAGTCTCCACTAAATAGGCCCTACTTACTACTTGCTAAAGGTAGTGTTCAGGACTGCCTTTGATAATCACTTCAGGTGAGCTGCCTCTGGTCGAATTTACCTCCCGCATCACTGCAGAGGAATAAAATTGTATAGTGAGAAGGAAACTAAAAAGTGTTCACATCGCAGCTTTATACTGGGAACAGGCAATGGAGGGAGGGGGGGGGGGAGGATATGGTGCACTTTTCAGATGGCATAGACACACTGGAATACGGTATTCATTATAATGCCAAAAATATTTTTTTTTTTTTTTAACCTTGTTTCTCGGTTTGCTGCATCGGGAACCCTTTACTTTCCCCAGATAACAAAATAGAAGCTGCCTGTGGGCCACATGTTAGGGATCTTTACTTTCTCCTGTTGCCTGTCTTCACAATGTTGGTCCAGATATGGACTGGTGTACTAGTGAGACGGAGCAAGATTGAAGACAGAACTTAACTTCTAATACCAAATCTCCAGAATAGGTTCGGTGTGTTAGGACAAGTTTATATGAGGTGCGACAGGAATGCCAGTTAGTACAATGGAAAAACACGATATTAAGTTTAAAACTAGAGAATACTAATGTTATTTACAAAAATATATCTTGGGATAATGGGGGGGGGGATTATCCCAAGGTACTAGTGCTCGGGGCCCATCGTCCCTAAAGCTTCGTCGTTGATTGAGAACCGTAGACTTGCGTTGACGAACCATCTCTGTGCGCTGCATCGACTTCAAGGCTCAGAGTATGGCATTTTCCCGGGTTCACGTAAGGCCCTCACCCGCAAGGGTTCTGCAAATGCTTTTTATTAATGCCTGCAGGCTCTGGTGGGTCTCTGGCACAATGACCAAGTTGTCAGCAAAGGCCAGTGTAGAGATCCTCTTGCTCCTCGACTTCACCCCTGCAGTTCTTCTTGACCTCTGTAATTGCCTTGTCGATCATTAGACTGGAGGGGGATATGGGGTCGCCCTGTTCCACGCCGTGTGATCAGGATTGCCTTTGATTTGACTGATGGTCGAGACCGCATCGTATACCAACATGATACATGTCCTCAAAGGCTCTGGAATGCGGTACATGGCTCTAGGAATGGCTGGATGAATGACGCTGTTGAACGCCTTCTCCATATCCAGGAACTCGAGGTGCGTGCAGTGATGCAACGCCCAAGCTGTAGCCAGTAAGGCGTCCAGCAGGTTTTCTGAACAATCAATCGGAAGGAATGCCTCTTCTAATGCTTAACGATGCGGACGTCCTTGGAGAATCTGCTACCCAATAGCTTACCACGATAATGCGGCTATTTCGTCAGTTATGGGGCAATAGTGTGTGCGTTCCGAGGGGTTGGGAATCTTTGGTATCAGCACTCTTGGTTCTGTGAAGTGGTCGGGCAAAGGGGGGGTGGGGGCAAGGACTAGTTTAAGAGCCACGGGTATTACAGCTTCGTTAGCACTTACATTTATGGACTTGACAAAAGGTTGATCGAAAATGATTTAGGAAACGATAAATTTGTCTTCATATACGGTTTTGCATCATTTATCGTGTATATAATGAAATTTTACCATTAAACGGGAAGTTCTTAAACGGGCCATAATTTAGTTCAATTTCAAACTTTGACTGGATAGATATGAAAAGGACTCAAACTGGTCCGTTTCAGCATTGCAGCCTAAATAGAAAAGGGCGAAAAATACAACTTTAAAAATAGACGAATTATATACATTTTCAAAATTACTACACTAAAATTGTCAACTGATAAGCGTCATAGAAATATCACAATAGCATATAATAATTAGATTTTCATTATCCAATATCTTGGTTTTACTAAACAGTTTTGTCCTCCCCCAAAATTATACAAAGTTTAAATGTTCATAAAACCAATAAATGTACTAGAATAAAAATCATAATTGTAGACATAAACTATACATATAAGGTGTAAGTTTCATGTAAATAGAATAGTAGTAGTCGCCTTGTAGTTGTAAATTAATTACTTTAACAAAATGGTTTAAATATTGTCACCTGTAGCAGAGGTTGATAAATTGTCTTTCGAAATTGCAACACCTACATATAGGCATGCGTTCAGTAAGGTTATTTATTAACATATTTTATTGAAATCGTCAGCTTAAGCAAAATTGTAATTTTGTCAGTCTTATTAAAGTGAGGTTAATGCTGGTATTCACTGTCACACAGGACAGAGGGTCACACGCAAGACAATAGGTCTAAACTGTAGGCTGAAGTACATGTATATCATAGTTACAATCAATGTTTTAATGTGTGAATGTGAAAAAAATTCTATTGTGCACTGCCACACAAGGACAGGGATGGTTTTAAGTGATGCAGCTTTGAAGAAATTTTGTATTTCCTTAAAATGGACAAACAAATTTTGGATAAATTGTTAAGATGTCCCCAGAAAGTCAATGAAATAGTTGGTGGTACAATAGGCTAGGAGGTTTAAAGTGTCTTTATAGTTTCACATTCAACAATAGTGTTCTAGTGAATGCATTAACGGTTTATCACAATTTACAATCTGAATATTCTGGTTGTGGCTCAGCGTTACTAACTTGCCAGATTTGTTTATAACCAGGGAGAATTAGTGTATAGACTCACATTGCCTGGTCCGGTTACTGTGCTGACCATACAAATGGCTATTGAAAGTTTTCATAGCTTCTAATAATGCAACTTTTAGAGGTCTAGTCATTTCTTAGGACTTCTAAATCTGAATTTCTTGTATGTTTTTAAGAATTGCATTAGATAATCCAAAGTCATAAGCAATGCCTTCATTCCTGCAAGAATCATAGCCAATCGATCTACAGTTATGTTTTCAAACTCCAACATGGGATGGATTCTACACAAATTTTATAAGTTATCATTGGGGAAAAATTACATAGTAATATATTACAAGCTACTTCAGACATACATTGCGATAGGTTTTTTAAGCACTGCAGAGCACTCTCAGAATATCGATCCACCACCATTGAGCTTGTACTCAGTAGCTAGATATACCCAATAACTGTCTTGCTTGCCCAGTTATTCAATCTGTGAACTAAACATGATCATTTCGTTCCCTTTATATACTGCACATACAAAAACCTGTTCTACCAGTACCTAACTGCAGTCATGAATAAAGGCATAGGAATCGGCTGGTTTGAGATTTTGAAGCAAGGTGTGAAAGTTCCATGAAAGTTTCTAGATTTAATTTTTTTTTTTAATTTCTGTAAACAAAATATAACTCTGAAACTTACTATAAAACATAATGTAAACCTATTAGAATTGGTCAATGTGGGTCCTCAGTGTGGCACCATGAGGACTAATATTGCAGACTAATAGGCACCAGCCCCATAGCCAGGATCCTCAGGAGCCTTCCTCGGCTTGGCGGTGTTTGTTGTTGATTGCTGCATAAACTTGTTCATGTTGAAGTACCAATCTGGGACGTCATTGAGGTAGACCAAGGAGGCTGGTCAGATCTCATCAAATACTAGGCGTTGTAATTGATGGCCTTGACTGTATGATGACGTCGACCATTGCACGATGAACAAATGTTTTTTTTTTTTGGGGGGGGGGGAGTTTTCAAACTCGGTGTAGACTAATTTGGATTCTGAATCTTTCCTCCAGACACCTCATGGTTTTCTTTCACTACAGAAGTTGTATTAGATCTTCTAGACTTCAGTCATGTGCTTGCTCGGTAGCTGGAAATGTACAACCATCTTGTTATCGTGAGGTCTTCCTATTTACAATTTCGTGGTAGAAATGCCATGTCTTTGCTTTTAGCCCAGTGCACGTGCACTGGCTTTTCATCAGTGGACGTTGCATGGGACAGACAGGCATCCCTAACTTCTTTCCAGTCAGTGTTGTCCCTGATGGCTTTGAAGTGTACCTGACGACGACTTCAGAATGGTTTTGTCAGTTTTCCTTTTCCTTTGACCAGTGGCATTCGTCTTCCCTTTTGACTCCTTCACTTAGACAGCTAACTCCTGCAAGTTGCGTAGCTGTGTTGCAAGTCTCTTGCTAAAGTGATTTATACACTCGGTCTTTTCCACATTTTCTTCTCCACATGGTCCAGCACCGTTGTTCATACCACAATTTTTTTTGTATGCTACTCGCCATCGCCCACGAAGGTCTTATACCTGAATTTTATGCTCGCCCTTCTGCGCATCAGAGCTGCTGGGACCACATTGGGGACAATGGCGGCTGAAACATTGTCGATAATAACGTTTTCATAAGATACGGTTTGTACCACGGCGTTGCCAGAACCATGTAGTACTTTTATAAATTTCAGTATTTTAAGATTTTTCGAAGTTATAGCCCCCTTAAACCGCGCAATATATATAGATGATTTCAGTAATAAAACCGAAACCGCGCAATACATCAATAGCCGTTTGTGTTTAGCGCCTTAAGGAGACCGATGGTAATACCGTCGGGGCCAGGAGCATAAATTATATCCTTCTGTGCAGTAAGAATCTTGTGATGTTATTGGCTTCCCAAGGTCACTCACTGTCGGGGTAAAGGGCAGTGTCTGGATCGGATGTCCTAGACAACTTTCCCTCCGAGAATTGAAGGAGCTTATCTGGACCCACCAATGAGGGTGTCACCTTAGTTTCCAGAGAGAATATGCCAGCCGCCTCAGCGGTTAGTTTCGAACAGGCGCTGGCATTGCACTCCATGCCTTTTGGTTCATTAGTTTGATTCCACATTCTACGGAATCTGTATCTAAAAATTGTCAGCAGTGGCGATGTGATGGTCGGCTAGTGTGAAAAGATGGTACCTGACTATTCTTGAAACTTCAAAATTGGGCATGGTAATCTTTGTGAAAGGAACATGCGAGTCTATTATTACTTTGGATGCAAATAGTTTTCATAGCTTGAAGTGTAGTGTTGTGAAGATGTTTGTGTCGAGGTCAGTCGTGCAAGTTATGGTGAATAGGATGACTCCCCACATTGCAGTTAGTGGCATAATTAAGTAGCAGAAATGATTGTGCTGTACCAATATTTTAGGACATCATTGCTTGAGAAAACAAATCTTCCCTCCCCCCCCCCCCCTCTTTCCCCAAACGCGAAGATCTGTGTTGGGAATGAACGTTTCCAGTGTTCCTACTGTTGGGCATAAACACTGGGAACGTTAGAGGCGTGGTGTATGTATGAGATACAGGACAAGATACCCTTCGGGTAAGCTGGGAAGTTGGTGTAGCTGAAGAATAGCCGGTGAGAAGACACTGAGAGATGGAGGCAGGCCTGAACACGGTTGCATGGCAGATCTGAGGCTCTCGACAACCGGGCCAACTAGGCAGGGAGGCCGGGTGTGGGGGGTGACGGGACGAGGACAGCTGTACTCTAGTCTGGAGTCTTTTTTTTTTTGTATTGAAGCTTAAGTCTTCAGTGTTGGTCTTCCCGGTGGTGAATATGGAATGCATCTATTCCAAAGGGGCAAAATTAGGTCCCCATCCTCCCTGAAGAGTGGGGTAAGGAGGGAAAGAAGGCTGCTGCCTTCAGCGTATGATTATTTTTTTCATTAAATTTTGCGTTTAGCTCGCTGATGTTTGCATCCCTCCATTGCTGGTCGGGGTTTTGGCCGTCGGATGCGTTCATGAATTTAGTCTTCGCTCTGCTACTATCGGTCGAGAGTCTTCCAGTTTTGCGAAGTTGCACAAGTCCCACTTGGCGGAGATGGAGAATCCGCGGATTAATCTCCTCAGTAGTGTATCCTTGGATGAGAATACACTTCGCTTTCCTGGTGTTGTGTATCCTTTTCGACCCCCCCCCCCCCTCTTTTTCAACCAGCGATGAAAACTAAGAGCTGAAAACGTCTGCTTCAGAAGAGGCAGAGATGACCCGTGTGGCACGTTTTTGCTTTGCGATTAGGGCACAGTTGAGACCACCGACTCTACACGTGGATTGTCATCTGGGGAGCAACACCCGAGCACGTCCGCCGCCTCTGGCGACCAGCCAGCAAAAATCAGTCTTAAATAAGTAGCGCCATTTTTTTTTAAGACGGCTTTAGAGAAAATTCAGACTTTTGAAAACATAATGATAATATGAATCTCTCAAATAATGGGGCTGGAGAATACTTGAACCCACGTGCCTCGAACCCTCGGGCACGAAAATTTCCAACTTAAACACGGATGTCCCCATCGTAGGAATTGTTTGATTTGAAGATACTGTGGATTGGAGGGAAGTCTCTCATAACGTGATTGCACTTAGTTTCTTGACGTCTCCCTGTTGTCGTGGGGTAAGGTAAGGGAGGCAAGTGCCTCCTTGAACCAGTTGACACTCTTGCTTTAACTCGTACATGTGAATCGCTTAATCTAGTTTAATAGCTCTCAATGTGGTTTCCCTTTTAAACTGTTCACTGATAAAAACAATAAGCCCATGCCATGCTACCTTTGATTTGATGGTTGTCGCTGGAGGCGGCTAGTTATTTATGCACCCCATACTCACTTTTTGCGCTACCGCTCACAGAATATTAGATGGCAGGAATAATTTATCAAGCCTCGATGGAGAATATTACACTAACAAATTCATCTATCCTTCACACCTTGTAATTACAATTAGCTAGTTAATGTTTTATTTCAAAGGCTATATATATTGTCATTATACATTAATGGTCTTATCACTAATATCTCGTAACGGAAAACCGCCCCAAAGACCAGTGGCCCGCCTCGCCCCACTAAAGAGGTCGCCCTTGGCAGTACCCATGTCAACAAGACGGGTTTAAACTCCAGATTCCTATCTAACTTAGTGGCCCCTTCCTCTTGGCTTTAGATACTGAATAAGCGATTTTGCAACGGGGCGATAATTGATATGAACTGCATGCTGGTGGCACTGTGACGGCTCAAATGGTTGGGATGAAAGAGGCTACGACCTTAATGACGAAATACTTTCCTCGGTTCTGTGGCCAGCAGAAAACCTCACATTTTTTAATGGACACATTCCTGTCGATCCCTTGCTTCCCCCACCCCAGCTGGAGCCGCGATATACCCCCCCCCCCCCTTCCCTGAGCGTTAGTGGTGTTGGACTTCATAGGGTATATCCACCCTGGATTGCCTATTAATGTGGTGCGGCCAACTACTGCGAAGCAGTGAAATCAAACTAGTAAAGGCAACTGGAAGGTTGATAATCTTGGTCTCTATAGCATAAGATACTTGGCCCCCCCGGGGTTGTTAATGTCCTCAGCGTTCCTAGGAGAATTGGGTTCCAGGCTCATTGACACTACTGGAGATGCTGGTTTCCAGTTTATCTCGTGTGGCGGGTGAGGGCAGGGGGGGGGGGGCGGGGAAGAAACTCCTGCAGTGTCCTAACTTCGTGTCTGGAAAGTAGAGAAGCTCCAAAAAATTTCCACAATTTGTACTACAATGGACTGCACGACTACAGGTCCTGCCCTGTCAGGGCTAGAGATCAGTTGTGCCAAGGACCCGGGTTGACTACACCATTATGGTAGAAACAAATGGGTAGACTTCTCTTGATGCGCCTGTTCACCTGGCAGTAAATAAGTACCCGGGAGTTAAGTGGCTGAAAGTAATGAACATAGCAATGAAGGTACAAACCCAGGGTGCATCCTGGGATTGTAAAAATTTGTAGATATTATAGAAAAATTGATTCTTGTAACTTTTCCTGGTAATTTGTTACTTGGTGCAAATTGATTCAAACCTCAGACTGTAAGTTAGTTCCCAGCAGGTTAAAACATTGCAATCCTTAAACTGTAGTGTCTACGTAATGCGTTATTAGTCTGGATAGGACTTGTTCCGTGTGAGGGGTTAATTTTGTACTTTAATGAAGATAATTATATGCAACTAACTTGTAAACAGCTGAGAGCTAGATCTAAAAGCTAGAAAACTATAGCCCAAAAACACCAAGGATAAAAAGTATCCCTTAACCCCACATCCTCCCCCTCCCTGTCCACATAACTGGCCATACACAAGTACTACAGAAACGATAAATGTAAAATTGAAAAGCATGAAAGCTCTGGGGTAATTTATAACGCTAAACACATAAAAATTAAGAGCAGAAACACAACCTTAAAACCACTACGCAATTTTGTTTTATTTACATGTATTTTTGTTGTACCATTAAAACAAAATACACCCCCAGGTTAATGACTTTAAATATACACAACCCGTTACCCTGGTAATCCACAACACACAATACCGCACATTAGAATCGCCCTTAACGGAAAAAAACCCAACCAGGAAACAAATGAAGGGAAGAAAAAGATGACCAAAGAGATACCGCTACAAGTACGGACAAAGGCACCAAAGACTAATTAGAGGACAGTAGGTTATAAAGGCTCGCTAAACACCTATGTATGTGTATTAGACAATAGCGCACATCCTACCACTTAGACCAAGCCTGGTAATTGCTGAACTTGGTCGTAGCCCCCCCCCCCCTCCACTTCCTTGATCCTAGTGGGCATGGCCCCATCCACCGGGTACTAAAGAAATTCTCGGTTAACGTCGTTCTCACCAAAGCGATAACCCCAAAGTTAAATTGGGACCATCCATTGGTAGCATCTCGCTTAAATTCTGCAGTTTGTCGGCTCTTCGGCATCCGATCAGTTTAGCAGAGTTCCTAGATCCTTCAACCTTCAGACGGTTGAAAGAGAGGTCGACTATAATCATATCACAGGTTCACAACAGTGGGGTAAAATCGCAGTTTCAACACGGCCACCATCGGCCAGCCGACCGTGGAAACCACACACTAAAACATTTACTCGGTTGGCAAACATGCGTAAAGTACGAAGGTGCAGCCCATCCCACACGAGAAAGAATATTTCTCGCTAACTACATGCGAACAGCACGATTGATGGTTAGATCTTTAACCGTTCCGGGTGTGACTAGTCTTCCCCCCCCCCCCAATCACTCCCTGCACGCCCATCAACTTTGCAATGTGGCAGACAGGCTAATTACTGATTGTTTGCATCTCGAATGCAAATCTCATGCCAACGTAAGAAAATGCTTTGACGACACCCCATCATTTTGCCCTGCACGTAAAGTGGAGGAGGAAAGTGGGGGGGGGGGGGGGAGGCTGGGTAGGGTTAGATATTTTAACCAACTAAATTTTACAGGAACTTTCCCAAAGTTCGAAAACTATGAGCAGCCTTCTGCTATATTAGCAGCAGCCCGTCCTCCAGACCCAAAAGTGATCCCATGCACCCGTCAAACCTGTTTCATGAATGGAAAAACGGGTTTTCACAATACTCGAAACTAATTTCGTTGGAACACTTCAGTAACAAGTGCTTCACTAATTTTGTTCGAACCACAACTCTAAATGCTTCACCACGTACAAATAAAAATTATCGCTAACAGAACCAAAACACGTAACCTAACCTATGCGTATATATGCACAATAGGCTAAAATATTTATATTTAAAAATTCCCGTTTTGAATGAACAGAACGTTTAAATTTGAATGCGTCTGTGGGGTCGACCGCTGGATGTAATGGACTAGTGGATGACGGGTTGATTAGCAGACAAAGCCTATAAGGGTAAGGTTCATTAAGCCATGTTCCACATGCAATAACTGTAACGTTTTAAAAATCTGAGCCCACATAATCGGATGCAGCGGCTCCGAACGTTCTTTTACTGTTGGTTTTGAAAGAATTTAACTTCTAACTATTGGCAAATTCCTGATTATATGCACCTACTCACTCACGTGTCTAACCTTCGATTGGAACAATCCAGCGAGCCCAAGGTTTTTTATCTTCTAAAAATATTTCCAAACTTAATAGTATTTGCAGAGTAACTTGGCTCTACGTTTATAGTTTCATGTTCTCTTGATTAAGCTCTAATCTAATGTTGTGTACTTCAATCATAACTTTACTTATTAGCTAGTCTCAAAGATGGAGCCTTGTCAACCTAAACTTTTCCTTGATAACTTGTTATATATGCGCCCCAGAGTAGTGCCATTAACCCCCCCCCCCTCCTAGGAATATTATCATTGATGTATGAAAAGGCATGAGTTTCGACCAAGCCCACATCACCGAATCCATCTCTAACGCAACAGCCATTTGTCTTGTGGTGTACGTAATTCATGGTCGTTGTCGCTAACGTTCGTGTGGAAAGACAGTCGTGCAGCAGGCATGGTAAGCCACTCGTGGCTTACCATGGTTACTCTTCCCTCATCAGTCTTGCATGTGACTGTACTGAATAGTGGCTTAGCCGCTGAATCGGGCGATAGGGGGGTCTCAAATGTCCTGTGTGATGTAAGGTTTAGCTTTTGCCTAGAGTTGCAGACCTTCCAACTTCCAGCGTGCGCGCGCACAAGATGCCTACACTTGTCCCGTTTCCTCAGCTCGGAGGAAAGGTGATTGTCTGCAAAATGATTGACATGCTTCGAAACTCCATACACTCCTAAGGTGGGGATACAGCACTTCTAAAGTTGCTTTAACTTATTTATCTTTAAAGTTAAATAAGTTGACTTTATATTCATAATGACATTACCCTTTTCAGCTGTCATAACACTTCGCATATTTTTAGATTAAAGCTGTAATTTAAATTTTTTTTTGGTAAACACAGCCATAAAAACAATCGGCATTAACATTGCCAAAAAACGCATGAACAGAAGTATAACAGTCGTATAATACACAGAGGTGTTTACCCAGGCTTATGTTTCCAAATTCATAAAGCCCCAGAGCACTATAAACCAACACTAACAAGGAGAGAAACACTTGATCAAAAAAATAAGAACAGTATAACATCACACAAACAAAAGCTGTACAGTACATAAAATGAAAACATTAACACTGAATACCGGACCACAGGGAACCGGCAGACCAAGAGCAAAAAAGACAAATATGCGGAAACTTAGAATATGGCTTTTTTAATGCATAGCACAGAAAAGATACAATAAACTTTACAAAGCAAACTCAAAATACAGCACAAACCACCAAACGAAGAATCGGAAAAAGTACACATCATAATACGGAAACATGCACAACCATTTCCCACAGCACATAAAAAGATAAATAAACCAACACAAAGAACCACACGTACAAAAATCACAATTCATCTGGACATAGACGACGAGGGTACTTCCTCCTGTAGGCATCCCACAGAGCCCACTCCTACGCGGAAACGTGACCACGCGATCGCCGTGGTCGATACATGTAATTGGGAGTATCCAGCACGGCGCCCTTCACCACGGGGGTGGAATACAGGAAGAGGCTGCACACGGGGGCGGCTGCGCAGAAACAAAACCATAAACACAAGTACGCGTGTGTATACACTTATCCATGTTGTAAATGTGTAACACTCCCTTGGGACACAACAAAAAACGTCTGTAATTTTCTAGCCCGGAAAGTCTTTCGTACTATGATATGGTTCACTCTACATATGGCATCGACACACTGGTAGTACGGTATTTATTATAATGCCAAAAAGAATTATTTTTTTTCTTGTTTCTCGGTTTGTTGCATCGGGAACCCTTTACTTTCCCCAGATAACCAAATAGAAGCTGCCTGTGGGCCACATGTGAGGGATCTTTACTTTCTCCTGCTGCCTGTCTTCACAATGCTGGTCCAGATCTGGACTGGTGTACTAGTGAGACGGAGCAAGATTGAGGACAGAATTTAACTTTTAATACCTAATCTCCAAAACAGGTTCGGTGTGTTAGGACAAGTTTATATTTGAGGGGCGACAGGAATGCCAGTTAGTACAATGGAATAACACGATATTAAGTTTTTAAAACTAGAGAATACTTATTTACAATAATATACTTGGGATACCTGGGGGGGGGGATATCCCTAAGGAACTAGTCCTCGGGGCCCATCGTCCCAAGGGCTTCCTCGTTGATTGGGAATCGTAGACTTGCGTTGACGAACCATCTGTGCTCTCCATCGACTTCAAGGCTCCGAGTATGGCATTTTGCCGGGTTCACGTAAGGCCCTCACCCACAAGGGTTCTGCAAATGCTTTTTATTAATGCCTACAGGCTCTGGCGAGTCTCTGCCACAAAGACCAAGTTGTTAGCGAAGGCCAGTGTAGAGATCCTCTTGCTCCTCGACTTCACCCCTGCACAGTCCTTCTTGGCGTCTGTAATTGCCTTGTCGATCATTAGACTGAAGGGGGATACGGGGTCTCCCTGTTCCACGTCGTGTGATCAATATTGCCTCTGATTTCTGACTGATGACCGTCGAGGCCTCATCGTATCCCGACATGATGCATTTCCTAAAAGGCTCTGGCATGCACTACATGGCTGGATTGATGACGCTATCAAACACCTTCTCCATATCCAGGAACGCGAGGTGCGTGCAGTGACGCAACGCCCAAGCTGTAGCCAGTAAGGCGTTCAGCAGGTTTTCTGAACATTCCATCAGTTGGCACGAATGCCTCTTCAAATGCTTAACGATGCGGACGTCCTTTGGGGAATCTGCTTCCCAATAGCTTACCACGATGGTGCGGCTATTTCGTCAGTTATGGGGCAATAGTTTGTGTTCAGAGGGGTTGGGGATCTTTGGGATCAGCACTTGGTTATGTGAAGTGGTGGGGCAGGGAGGGGGTGGGGGCAAGGACTAGCTTAAGAGCCACTAGTATTACTGCTTCATTAGGATTTATGGACTTGACAAAAGGTTGATCGAAAATGAAGTATTTAAGATAAATTTGTCTTCATACACGGGTTTGCATCGCTTATCGTCTATATAATGAATTTTTACCATTAAACGGCAAGTTCTTAAACGGGCCATAATTTAGAGGTTCAATTTTCAAACTTTGACTGGATCTATATGAAAAGGGCTCAACTGGTCCGTTTCAGCATTGCAGCCTAAATAGAAAGAGGAAAAATGCAACTTTATAAATAGACGAATTATATACATTTTCAAAATTACTGCACTAAAATTGTCAACTGGTAAGTGTCATAGAAATATCACAATAGCATATAATAATTCGATTTTCATTATCCAATATCTTAGTTTTACTAAACAGTTTTGTCCTCCCCAAAAATTTTACATGTTTAAATGTTCATAAAACCAATAAATGGACTATAATAAAATAAATCATAATTGTAGACATGAAACTTACACCTTATATGTATAGTTTATGTAAATTGAATAGTAGTAGTCGCCTTGTAGTTGTAAATTAATTACTTGAACAAAATGGTTTAAATATTGTCACTTGTAGCCGAGGTTGATAGATTTCTTTCGAAATTGCAACATCTACATATAGGCATGCGTCCAGTAAAGTTATTTATTAACATCTTTTATTGAAATCGTCAGATTAGGCAAAATTGTAATTTTGTCAGTCTTATTGAAGTGAGGATAATGCTGGTATTCACTGTCACACAGGACAGAGGGTCACACGCAAGACAATAGGTCTAAACTGTAGGCTGAAGTACATGTATATCATAGTTACAATCAATGTTTTAATGTATGAATGTGAAAACAATTCTATTGTGCATTGCCACACAAGGACAGGGATGGTTTTAAGTGATGCAGCTTCGAAGAAATTTTATGTATTTCCTTAAAATGGACAAACAAATTTTGGATAAATTGTTAGGATGTCATACAGAACAAGTCAATGGAAGTTAGTTGGTGGTACAATAGGCTAGGAGGTTTAAAGTTTCTTTACTGTTTCACATTCAACAATAGTGTTCTAGTGAATGCATAAACGGTTTATCATAATTTATAATCCGAATATTCTGGTTGCGGCTCAGCGTTACTAACTTGCCAGATTTGTCTATAACCAGGGAGAATTAGTGTAGACTCACATTGCCTGGTCCAGTTACTGTGCTGACCATACAAATGCCTATTACAAACGTTTTCATAGCTTCTAATAATGCAGCTTTTAGAGGTCTGGTCATTTCTTAGGACTTCTAAATCTGAATTTCTTGTATGTTTTTTAAGAATTGCATTAGATAATCCAAAGTCATAAGCAATGCTTCATTCCTGCAAGAATCATAGCCAATCGATCTACAGTCATGTTTTCCAACTCCAACATGGGATGGGATCTACACAAATTATATAAATTATTGGGGGAAAAATTACATTAATATATTAAAGCTACTTCAGACATACATTGCGATAGGTTATTTAAGGGCTGCAGAGAACTTTCACAGAATATCACTCCACCACCATTGAGCTTGAGGTACTCTGTGCCTAGATGTACTCAATAGCTCTGTCGTGCTTGCCCAGTTCAATCTGTGTACTAGACATGATCATTTCATTCCCTTTATATACTGCACATGCACAATCTGTTCTACCAGTGCCTAACTGCAGAGCCATGAGTAAAGGCATAGGAATCGGTTGGTTTGAGATTTTGAAGCAAGGTGTGAAAGTTCCATAAGTCGCCTGATTAATTTTTTTTAATTTATGTAATGAAAATATAACTCTCAAACGTACTAAAAAACCAAATGCAAACCTATTAGAATTGATTCGAAAATTTCGGACCCATCGCCGAAATGAGGACCAGCGATGGGTCCTCGGTGTGTCACCTTGGGAACTGATGTTGCAATGACACTAATAGGCACCTGCCCTGTAGATGGGGTCAGCTTCCTCATGAGCCTTCCTCGGCTTGGTGGTGCGTCACATTGATTGCTGCATAAACTTTTTCATGTTGAAGTATCAATCGGGTATGTTGTTTTCCCCTTTGCTTCTCTTGCCAATTCAGGGGGGGGGAAAGGGTTTTGATCTAGCTATAGAGCCCCACGACCCAGCCACAAGGCATGGGCCTCGAGGCCTCGCAGCAGTAACCCTACAAACATATTACAACTAAACTAAATTCATGTTGTGGCCTACTGTGTACAAAACAAAATAAATGTACGTGGAGATGCATAAAAAAGTATGTACATTAAAATATAATATGAAACAAAATAAAATAGGCATGTCACTGAATGAATAGCGTCTCCTGAGGAGACGATCACATTCTAATGGCATACGTGCGTGGAAAACACATCACAGGGAGGACATGCCTGGCTTGAAACAAGTAAAGTCCCCGGAAAGGCAGAGAACATACACGTATGTGTCCCTCCAGCCGTAGCTTATCCTCTCACGGGTTCGGTCAAGCCACCCACCATCTCCTAAATCAGCCACTGGGGAAGTGGTACCCCAAGATAACGTCCGGTAAACTAAGCCGGAGTCTACTCAGCCTAGTTGCTTCTGGGTGTCGGGTGGACTTCCCTTGTGCCCCATGTCCATGTCCAGGGGTGATCATTATCAACCTCTTCCCGTGCTCTTGAACCACATACGATAAATCGCGTACGTCCAGGTTAGGGCTTTTACGGAGCAGATCTCCAAATCTCCGTTGGTCAAGCCCAACCTCTTAACACGGGCACTCTAAATGCTGAACTCGCCTCTCCAATTCAAGGTAATTGAAGAGGCAGAGACGGCATTACCACCGGTGTAATCCCTGACCCATTGAAGGATCTCGGGTGCCATAGCGGTCACATTTGCTATGGTGTGGCCGAGAGAATGGAAAGCCATCAGCCGAGACCTGGGTGTCTAGGATTATGGCCTCGTTACTATTGCAAGCAATGATGTTTGGCTTGCAAAAGGTCCCACCATCGGGTATCCTCACCTCCCTCACCATCTCATACCCTCGCTGTCTCAGACGACCAGCTGCGAACCGGGTGATATCGTATGACGTATCACCCGTGCTCCATGCATCCTTGGACATGCTTGTGAGATATGCCCAAGGGTGCCTGGTTTCCTGCATGCATCACACATGCCGCTGGGACCTTGGCGACCCATAGCGGCCCTTGACGGCGTGGCCAAAGCGTTAGCTCTCACTTGGACAGCATGAGCGAACTCTTCCCCCCCCCCCTCCCCCCGCTCAACATGTGGGTGCTGGACGAGATCCACCCAAGGCACGAGGGAACCTCGCACGAGGACCTCAGTCCAGCACCATCGGCCGATTCGGCTCCACCTCGGAGGATGTAACCCTCCAGTCTCCGGAGAGGACATGCGCCGCTGCCGAAGATCTTTTCTTATTATAAAGACTTTGGCACAGATTATACTGTGCCCTGTGCTCCTTCTACCTCCCTGAGGTAGACAAAGTAGGCTGGTCAGATCCCATCAAATATCATGCGTTGTAATTGATGGCCGTCACTGTGTGATGTAGACTATTGCATGACCAAAATTTTTTTTTTTTTTTTTTTTTTGGGGGGGGGGGGAGAGAGTTTCCGAACTTGGTGTAGGCTAATTTGGATTCTGAATCGTCCCTCCAGACACCTCCATGTTTTTTTCACTACAAGGTTGTAGTAGATCTTCCAGACTTGAGTCATGTGCTTGCTCGGTTTCTGAAAATGTACAATGGTCTTATCGTGGTCTTCCCATTTGCAATGTCTTGGTAGAAATTCCATGTCTTTGATTTTAGGGCGGTGCACGTGCACTGGCTTCTCGTCAGTGGACGTTGCATGGAACAGTCAGGACAGGCAGGCATCTCCCATTTGTTATAAGTCAGTGTTGTCCCTGATAGCTTTTGAAGTGTGCCTGACGACCTCAGAATGGTATTGTCAGTTTTCCTTCTCCTTTGACCAGTGGCATTCGTGTTACCTTTTGACTCCTTCACTTCGACAGCTGACTTCTGCAAGTTGCATAGCTGTGTTGCAAGTCTCTTGCTAAAGTGATTTATACACTCGGTGTTTTCCACATTTTCTTCTCCACATGGTCCAGCACCGTTGTTCATTAAACAAATTTTTTTTGCATGGAAGTCACTATTGCCTACGATGGTCGTATACTTTAATTTTATGCTCGCCATTCTGTGCATCAGAGCTGCTGGGACCACATTGGGGACAATGGTGGCTGGAAAAATTGACCATAGTAACGTTTTCATAAGATACAGTTTGCACCACGGCATTGCCAGAACCATGTAGTACTTTTATAAATTTCAGTTGTGACGAGAGATGTAGGTGTTAAGGCAGTCTTCTCTATGGCTGGTGTAAATGCCAATCGCATTAAAAAAAGAGAAACAAAATGTTGACTGCTTGGCAGTTGTCTCCTGTGGTAAAGTGGAAGGGAAAAACACGCAAAACAAATCTTATCTTTAATTCACTTTAAACAAATATAAACAAAATAAAGATAATCCCTTGGCTATGTACAGTGCAGATCAAAATATATACAAAGACAAAAGACATTATTTTATTTTATAATTACGTTACTCTAAAATAAGCAAGACCAAATTAGTTAAAGATGCTGTGAATAGTGGGAATAATAGAATCTAATATACATCACGTATGCTTAGATAGAAACGTCAGCTCGAGAGCACAAGAATATTCAGAGGCAAACTGCTCATGCGAGACCATATATAATGATGCAGATGGCGCTGGAGTCGCATGAAGTTGCTGATTCACTAATGGGGAGTGTTGCTTTGACGTGGTCGTTTGGTGATCGACGAGGTGGTGCGCAGACAGTGAGGGAGGCGGGGGGGGGGGGTGAGGAGAGTAGGGTAGTGTACCACCTTTAGAGACGTTTGTTATTCCACTTGTATACTATTCTTGAATGTGATATCATAATGTTGCAGAAGTATAGAAGTAATGCTATGTAGGAAGGAGCTGGCTAAATCTCTCTTGAAAGAGATTATTGTCACAATAGTATATGTAAAATAGAATAAGTCACCTTGTAGTTGTAAATTACTTGAACAAAATGAAGTTTAAGATTATGCCACCTGAGGTTGATAGATTTTTTTCGAAATTGCCACGCCTACATATAGGCATGCGTCCAGTAAGGTTATTAACATCTTCAGGCAAAATTTAAATTTTGTCAATCTGAAGATTTAAAGTCGTAAGTGGAGAAAAATTCACTGTCACACAGGACAGAAGGTCATACACAAGACTGTCTAAACTGTAGGCTGAAGCACATGTATATCATGGTTACAATCAATGTTTTAATGTATGTGAAAATTCTATTGTGCACTGCCATACAAGGCAGGGATGGCTTTATACGTGTTGCAGCTTTGATTAATGTACATAAATTATCTTCATTCTTTAAAATGGACAAGCAAATTTTCGATAAATTGTTAGGATGTCAAGAACAGCAGAGTTAATGAAATAGGTTTTTTTTTTTTTTTTTTTTTTACACAATAGGCCAGGAGGTATAGTTGTTTCACATTCGACAAGTGTTCTAGTGAATGCATTAAAGGTTTATCAGAGTTTACAATAAATATTCTGGTGGTGGCTCAGCCTCACTAACCTGAAAGATGTGCCTATAGCCAGGGAGAATTCGGGCATTGACTCTATATCACTGCCTGCTCCGGTTACTGTGCTGACCATACAAATACCTATTACAAAAGTCGTCATTGCTTTTAATACTGCAGCTTTCAGAGGTCTGGTCATTTCTTAGGACTTCTAAATCTCAATTTCTTTTGATTCTAATAATTGCATTAGATAATCCAAAGTCATAAGCAATGCCTTCATTCCTGCAAGCATCATAGCCAATAAATCTACAAAGTCATGTTTTCCAACTCCAACATGGGATGGGATCTACACAAATTATATAAGTTATCATTGGGGAAAAATTACATATTAATATATTACAAGCTACTTCAGACATGCACTGCGATAGGTTATTTAAGGACTGCAGAGCACTCGGAATATCTCTCCACTACCATTGAGCTTAAGGTACTCGGTAGCTAGATATACCCAATAGCTATCTGTCGTGCTTGCCCAGTTCAATCTGTGTACTAGATATGATCATTTCGTTCCCTTTATATACTGCACATACACAACCTGTTCTACCAGTACCTAACTGCAGTCATGAGTAAAGGCATAGGATTCAGTTGGTTTGAGATTTTGACGCAAGGTGTGAAAGTTCCATGAAAGTTTCTAGATTTAAATTTTATTTTTTGTAATCAAAATATAACTCTAAAACGTACTATAAAACATAATAACCTATTAGAATTGGTCAATGTGGGTCCTGAGTGTGGCACCATGAGGACTAATATTGCAGACTAATAGGCACCAGCCCCATAGCCAGGATCCTCAGGAGCCTTCCTCGGCTTGGCGGTGTATGTTGTTGACTGCTGCATAAACTTGTTCATGTTGAAGTACCAATCTGGGATATCATTGAGGTAGACCAAGGAGGCTGGTCAGATCCCATCAAATACTAGGCGTTGTAATTGATGGCCTTGACTGTATGATGAAGTCGACCATTGCACGACGAACAAATGTTTTTTTTTTGGGGGGGGGGAGTTTTCAAACTCGGTGGTGTAGACTAATTTGGATTCTGAATCTTTCCTCCAGACACCTCCATGGTTTTCTTTCACTACAAAAGTTGTATTTGATCTTCTAGACTTCAGTCATGTGCTTGCTCGGTAGCTGGAAATGTACAACCATCTTGTTATCGTGGGGTCTTCCTATTTACAATTTCTTGGTAGAAATGCCATGTCTTTGCTTTTAGGCCAGTGCACGTGCACTGGCTTTTCATCAGTGGACGTTGCAAGGAACAGTCAGGACAGGCAGGTATCCCTAACTTGTTTCCAGTCAGTGTTGTACCTGACGACTTCAGAATGGTATTGTCAGTTTTCCTTTTCCTTTGACCAGTGGCATTTGTCTTCCCTTTGACTTCTTTACTTCGACAGCCAACTCCTGCAAGTTGCGTAGCTGTGTTGCAAGTCTCTTTCTAAAGTGATTTATACACTCTGCTTTTTCCACATTTTCTTCTCCACATGGTCCAGCACCATTGTTCATTCCACAATTTTTTATGCTAGTCGCCATCGCCCACGAAGGCTACCTGAATTTTATACTCGCCCTTCTGCGCATCAGAGCTGCTGGGACCACATTGGGGACAATGGCGGCTGAAAAATTGACCATAGTAACGTTTTCATAAGATGCGGTTTGTACAACGGCGTTGCCAGAACCATGTGTTATTTATAAATTTCAGTATTTTAAGATTTTTTCGAAGTTATAGCCCCTTAAACCGCGCAATATATATAGATTTCGGTAACAAAACAGAAACCGCGCAATACATTAATAGCCGTTTGTGTTTAGCGCCTTAAGGAGACAGATGGTAATACCGTCGGGGCCAAGAGCATAAATTATGGTATCCTTCTGTGCAGTAAGAATTTTGTGATGTTATTGGCTTCCCAAGGTCACTCACTGTCGGGGTAAAGGGCAGTGTCTGGATCGGATGTCCTAGACAACTTTCCCTCCCAGAATCGAAGGAGCTTATCTGGACCCACCAATGAGGGTGTCGCCTTAGTTTCCGGAGAGAATATGCCAGCCGCCTCAGTGGTTAGTTTCGAACAGGCGCTGGCACTGCACTCTCCATGCCTTTTGGTTCATTAGTTTGATTCCACATTCTACGGAATCTCTCTAAAAATTGTCACCAGTGGCGATGTGACGGTCAGCTAGTGTGAAAAGATGGTATCTGACTAATCTTGAAACTTCACGATTGGACATGGTAATCTTTGTGAAAGGAACCTGTGATAGTCTGCTACTTTCGATGCATATAGTTTTCATAGCTTGAAGTGTAGTGTTGTGAAGATGTTTGTGTTGAGGTCAGTCGTCTAAGTTATGGTGAATAGGATGACTCCCCACATTGCAGTTAGTGGCATAATTAAGGTGCAGAAATGATTATGCTGTACCAATATTTTAAGACCTCATTGCTTGAGAAAACGCATCTCTTCCCCCCCCCCCTCTCTTTCCCCAAACGCGAAGATCTGTGTTGGGAATGAACGTTTCCAGTGTTCCTACTGTTGGGAATGAACACTGGGAACGTTAGAGGCGTGGTGTATGTATGAGATACAGGACAAGATACCCTTCGGGTAAGCTGGGAAGTGGGTGTAGCTGAAGAATAGCCGGTGAGACGACAGAGAAATGGAGCCAGGGCTGAACACAGTTGCATGGCAGATCTGAGGCTCTCGACAACCAGGCCAGCTAGGGAGGGAGGCCGGGTCTTGTGTGGGGGGTGACGGGACGAGGACAGCTGTAATCTAGTCCAGTCTTTTTTAAGCTTAAGTCTTCGGTGTTGGTCTTCCCGGTGGCGGATATGGAATACATCTATTCCAAACGAGCAAAATTAGGCCCCCATCCCCCTAAAGAGGGGAGAGGGGGAAGGAGGGAAAGGCGGCTGCCTTCAGCGTATGATGGCTATTTTTTCATTAATTTTGCGTTGTTTAACTCGCTGATGTTTGCATCTCTCCATTGCTGGTCGGGGTTTAGGCCGTCTGATGCGTCGATGAATTTAATCTTCGCTCTGCTGCTAGGGTCGGGAGTCTTCCCGTTTTGCCAGGTTGCATAGGTCCCTCCGGGTGATGATGAATCCGCGGATTAATCTCACCTGTAGTGTATCCTTGACTGGGAATACACTACGCTCTCCTGGCGTAGTGTATCCTTTTTCGACCCCCATTTCAACCTGCGTCGAAAACCCAAGAGCTAAAAACGTCCGCTTCAGAAGAGGCAGAGATGACCCGCGTGGCACGTTCTTGCTTTGCGATTTGGGCACGGGAGACGCCCGACCAGACTATTCATATTGTCAACTGGGGAGCAACATCAGAGCACGTCCGCCCCCCTCTGGCGACCAGCCAGCAAATTTCAATCTTAAATAAGTAGCACCATGGTTTAAGATGGCTTTTAGAGAATTTTCAGACTTTTGAAAACATAAGCGAAAATGCCCTCAATGTCTAATGGGGCTGGAGAATTCTTGAACCCACGTTCCTCGAAAGAGACGAATATTTACACAATTTAAACACGGTTGTGCCCATCGTAGGTCTTGTTTGATTTGAAGATACTCTCCGTGGATCAGAGGGACGTCTCTCATAACGTGATTACACTTAGTTTCTTGACGTCTCCCTCTCCCTGTTGTCGTGGGGGTGAGGTAAGGAAGGCAAGTGCCTCCTTGAACTAGTTGATACGCTTGCTTTAACTCGTACATGTCAATTCCTTAATATAGTATTAGATCTCAATGTGGTTTACCTTTTTAAACTGTTCACTGATAAAAATAAAACTAGGTATTGGTTCACCTAAATTTCTACATGGTTAACTTGGATTCCAGTTTGTACAGAATCTTTCCAGCTCGTCAGTACAGCTGTTAAATCCCAAATCACTTGGTTTAAATATAAACTAAAGAGGTTCGTCTTCATTTCAGTTAATGACGCGAACGCTGTGGTCCTGAACTCTACAAGGCCACCTCTTTAATCTGCTGCAGTCATGACTTTATTCTCGTCAGACTTCTCAATTAGGCACCTGTTGGGCAAGCCTTCTCAACTTTCCTCCAGCTTCACGACGGGGTGAGGGCCTATGGTTTCCCGTAGGTCCAATGTAAATAACTAGTTGTGAAATCTGATTTGTAAACATTTTATTTTAATTAAATTTAAAATAATTTCTTGGTGTTTTTTTCTAACAAGCACGATTTACTAACACATTCATTCGAATAGAACAGGGTATCATTGCCATATCGCCATTAAATTCACCAGCTACGAATATTGGAAATTCTTAAAACATGTCTCTGGACTTTAAGCACGATAAACATTTCTCATGAACCAACTTGATTATCAGTAGTAAAATAGATTAAATAAAAAAATTCCACTTTTGGTGAAACGTCTGGTGTTGAGCAAGCATTCATGTGGGGGAAACCCGAATCGTGGGATTTTTATTCTATTCGGTTATAAAATAGAATTCATTAACATAAATTATTTATTAATACTTATAATTTCAATAGCGGACTGCATGAATTTAAAATGGACAGATATTAAATTCTCGCATCTTTTCCTACTTAAGCTGGGGGGGGGGGGTTAGTCTATCAATTTAAATTAATATTGGTACACGGTTAATACTACATGGATTGGTAAATAAAATGGAACAAATACAGCTTGTCTAGTTATGGCCTGGACAAAAGATATGAACAGAGATCACACAAATACGCCTTGTAGGGGAAACTAGTATAATAAGTTATACTAAGCAATTAACAGGGTACCTTGCCATGCAGTTTAGCCCAACATATCCTAATCTAACTTGCATTACTGGCCAGGAATGACTAGATTTAATGGGTTATCAGATACAGAACACATCCCTTATTGTTGAAGAGAGTGCTCTTCTGGAGCACTATAGATAATGCCGTTATGGGAGCTGTTCACGTACCATAATATAAAGTAGAGGGGAAAATAGTGGAGCTTGGTGACCTCCACGCGAGACTTCTTTACGTTAAATTTAATGGCGTCGGCCCCGCCCCCTCTCCCACTCTCGCATCCGGCTCGACACAAGATGCGATTTTATAAAGTAGAGAAAGGCGTTATATTTAATATTTTTTAGTACCGATAGTTGGTTCAATTGGATTTTTTATTACCAGTTCGGATATATTTAAAAACTTCAAATATTTGCTGGCATTTATTGGCGACAGGGCAATGATCCACCGTTTTCTTCTAATGAATTTTAGTAAAGCTCTTTTCCCCGGCAGTGCTTAAGAATTACCACTTTTGTGTTGTATTCAATTAAAACTATATTCATTGGTTTTGCTTATAAATGACTTTAGTATGGTGGAGCTCGTCTCACTTTGAATAGAGCTGCAGCATTGACCGTTTATTAAGTTATAAATGATCGTGATGTTCACCCATTATTCGTGATTTAAATTAAGCATTCATATAGTTTATTTTTTCTTCTACAAATCATTAACAAATTCCTGTTCTTAAGTACAGAATAAATTCACGCCACGCAATAAAGGCATGTCGCAGAAAAATTCATGAGCCGTGGCATTTCCTTGTTTATATAACTGGAAAGTTCCTGTGAGAAATAGAACAAAAAGTTTGATTTAAAACGCCAAAACTCTGCGAAGATTGTTCTTTAAAACCATACTTAAAACTCTTAAGAGGTTAAGTAGGGGTCCAACAGCGTTCAGAGGTTTGGGCCTTCATTAACTTAACCCTGCATGGCGTAAACATTCGCAGTGGGACTTGCCCATCATTTTCCTTGCAATACATGTCCTGACTTCCAAGACGAGCGTGTCTCTTTTCCGACCGTCCCTCGCGGTCGCTTGTCCCTCGATAGAATTTTTAGCGACTCGGATACTTTTGATATCGTTCGCCTTATGCGTTTTTGTTCTCGTATTGGCATCCTTGGTGATATTTAGCGCCCTCTGATTATTCCGCACATTTGATGGTGTTACATAGCTTTCCCGGTTTGGTGTCTTCTATTGATAATTACTTCTTTGCAATACAGATTATCATCGCGGATAAGAAGACGTACCATTTGCTACTTACGGATCCTGGAATGGTATAAGCCATATTAGTTTGATCACAAGACTGTCTAACATTAGCAAAGACTGGCATAAACATTTTATTCTAGCAAATGTTTCGAAATGAAAAGACAATGTTTAAAAGTTTATAGATGACCGCGGACTCTGAAAGGTCTAGCATACTTTCTCTCTTTGTCTATATGCAGTAGAAAAAAATTGTTGCTAAGTTACTTGGACAATAAGTGGTGAAATTGAAAAATCTCATAAATTTGGAAATTATGATTAATAGGGTTAAGAGACAAATTTACGGAATAAAGAAAATGGGATGCTTGAATTATTTCTAGAAACGTAGGACTTCCATTATTATTTCTGTACCTGGCTGTTACAGATGTTGGTGTTTCGGCCCCCATAAGGATGCCTGCAGTTCCGGAATGGTGTAGAGGATGCAGCGAGCTACACACTGATATATGGAAAATATCTGCATAAAGAACACAAACAAATGCAAAATGTCCAAACTGAGTGGATTAAAATCACGTGGAACATTGACATGGAACAAACGATGCTTAGAATGGGTCAAAAATCAAAGCCTTTGGATCTACTCGGCCACTTGAAGCCACAAATCCACCACAAACTACCAAACCTTCAGTTAAAAGCCAAGGGTAATAATCCTCGGTCAGAATCCACGAAAATAAAAATCGGGAACATAAGAGCATAAATTCCCTTTAGTCTAAACAGGACCTTGAACAACTGGGGAAGTGAGTACTCCGCAAGGCGGCAAGCAGTTACGCAAGTACTTACGAACGTGTACATCTTTCCTCAGTCTTCGGCGGCTTAGTTTAAAATTATTAAACAGTTAATGAGCTGCGAAGAACCAGGAGGCTGTTTATAACAATAGTAGTTGATATAAACAGCCTTCTGCTTCAGAGATCATTAACTTTAATAATTTTAAACTAAGTTGCCAAAGATTGAGGAAAGATGTACAGGTTCGTAAGGACTTGAATAACTACTTAGTGAATCTAGCCCCAGGGTAGCAAAATGTATACACCGGCTATTGTCTCGAGCACGGACGATAACCTCATCATAATTCTCCAGTAGCCGGATGTAGCAGACACCACGACTAAAGTCTCCCTACCCACGAAGACAAAAGGCAGCCAAAGGAATATAAGACAATTTTTTTTTCCTTAGGTATAAAGTCCAACACAAGGGATGTACTTGCTCGACAGGAAATCCCACCCACTGATTGGTTTATCAAGATAAAACACTGACTGTGGGCGAACGTGCCTATTCTGGAGGATCTAAACTTTGATTACCATCTACTTTGTAAGCGTTTCAGAATAAAACTTAATGTCTGATATAAACTTATAGCGATGGTACACAACCAATTGAGTAATAATGCAAGTGACAGGTAAAGAAGTTTTTTTTGCCGTTTACCAAGAGAATTATTTAGTCCTTGTTACAGATTTGTTTCTATAGTACACTAAAGTTTATTCCTCCTGCTTCAGACCCTAAAGGGCTGCCTTCCCTGGAGACCCCCCTCCCCGCTCAGCTCGTTGTCGCCGTGTGGGGGCTTCGTGGGCGGCTGCCGGAGTGTGATGCTCCTTAGGACAGTCCTCTGTCCTTTTCTAGCCTTGTGCTCCTGCTGCCGTCCTCTCCAATTCTGCTGGGCACCTTTTCCTTTTCCTTCTGTTTCGTTTTTCTCCCCCTCTTCTCCTATCTGCTTGCCGTTTCCTGCCGACCTTTTGCTCGTTCTGGTTCTTCCATGGCCTTCTTCTATTTTGACGCCCGGGTGCTTGAGGAGGCATACTCCTGCACCCGTAGAACTGCAGTACCCGACGTAGAGAGCGAGGGGAACCTTTTATTGTCAATCCCCACTTCGTCACTGAACCCGATCTCGACGGACTGTCGGTTTCTTAAGGTGGCGTTTGTGGGGCGTATACTCACGACGCACCCCTAGGAGGCCCCGGCAAGATCGGCGATAGCTTCTTGTTGGGTGTCCTGCCTCTAATTGTGGCTCCATGGTGGGTGTGGGGGCACATTCGTGAGTGAATTCTTCTTTTCGTCAAGATAACCCCTGTTTCGGCTGCTTCTGGCTTACCTTCTCAGGCTCGTGGGGTGGGCGACCAAGCCCCCGAGTCGGTCCTTATTGGAAGACCGGGCTCTGTAGCCTCCGCTGCATTGGGCCCCGACCTTGCTCCTCCTTTGGCCTCGCTGACTCCTTCCCCTGGCTCCCCTCCCTCCTCTGTGGTTGGGTCGAGCCCCAAGCCCCCAGTGGTGACTACCTCGTCCCCTGGCGAGGCTCCTTCTCTAGTTGTAACTACTGCGCCTTTTAACCCCTCTCTCTCTGGGGGTTCTCACCGCCGTCCTCGTCACGGCCGCCCTCGCTCGATTCCTTCCAGTTCTGCTACCTATCAAGCCTTGTTTGGTCCCGCTTCGTGGGCCAAATATTTTGATCTCCTCCCTCTTGATTCTGCGCCTCCTGACGATTTCTCCCTTCATCGACATCTCATTGATTCCATGGATGCCTCCATTACTTTCAACCCCACTCGTCTCGGTACACGTGTCGTTGCTGCTCCTTCTCAGGATGCTGCTTCCCGCTTGGCTGCCTTATCCTGCCTTGGCGAGACCCCCGTTCGGGTCTCGAAGAACGCTCGGTTGAATGCCAGTGTTGGCACTATTTTGCTCCCGCCCCATGTTGCAACCGGTGTTCGGGACCTGCGCGACTGCCACGACGATATTCGACATATCCTCGCTGCCCAGGGCCATTCTATTCTCCAGGTGGACACGTTTACTCGTCCCCCTCGTGGTAGTCGCCGTCAACCCCTCCGGGTTGTGAAGATTACCTTTGATGGTAGGACCCTTCCACCCTCTGTCATTCTTGCTGGTGCCAGGTGCTCTGTCCAGGAGTACATTCCTTCTCCTCGGCTCTGCAACAAGTGCTGGAGGTTTGGGCATGGTGCCCTCCGCTGCTCCGGGACTGTCTCTCTCTGTCCTTTGTGTGGGAGTGAAGGTCACTCTAAGTCGGAGTGCACTTCTCCCCAGGCTCGTTGCCTCAACTGCGGTGAGGCCCATCCTACCTTCTCCCGTGCCGGTGTCCATTACAAGCTTGAGGCAGCCGTCCTCAACCTGAAGCACCGGGAGCGTTTATCTTTTCCTGAGGCGAGGCGCCAGGTTCGCCGGCTCCCGCCTTATGCTAATATCTTATTCTCGCGTGTTGCGCTCTTCCTCTCCTCGTCCTTCCCGCCTTCCTCAGACTCACAACCGTTTCCGGGCCTTGGACCCTGATGCGCCCACTGCCCCCTCCTCTGTTCCTTTGGGTTCTCTCCCGAAGGATCCTCCTCCTGGTCCTCTGGGGTTCCCCTTCCTTCTACCCGGTCTGTCGTGTCTTCTGTGTCTTCTTCCTCGTCCCCCTCCGATCCTCCTTCCCATCCTCTTCCTCCATCTATCGGCTCTCCCCACCGCCTGTCGGTGCGGGCGGATGTCCATCGCTTCTCCTAACGGCCGTCGTGTGTGCTCTCGTTCGGCTTCTCCTGTTGAGACACTGGAATCCGTTGCCCGGTACGTAGTTGCTGGGACACCGGTCTCTTTAAGTCAGAAGCGTAAGCCTGGCTCCTCTCCTTCCTCTTCCCCGGCGGGTAAGAAGGCTTCGCTTTCTACCTCAGCTCCTCCTTCTGGCTCTGTTGCTACTTCCCCTCCCGTTTCAGTGCTTGCGCCCCCTGTTCCTGCTATGGAGGTTTCTTTGGCCCCTGCTTCCCTTTCGGTTGCTGCTCTTGCTGGGGTGCGCTCCCCTCTTTCTACTCCCCCTCCTCCTGCTGCTGTCCTTGACGGCTCCTCTCCGTTGTCTCCTCCTCTTCCTCCTCCTCCTCCTGACCCTGCCCGCCCACCTCTGATCTGTTCTCCCGTTTCCTTCCCTCCGTCTTTGCTCAGTTTACCCATGCCCCCTAACCCTGACTTTGCTGACCCTGATCCCGACCCTGATATTCTTTAACGTGTTCTGTTGCTCTTTCGCCTTTGTTTCTTCCTTGTTCTCTGTTTTTGTCCTTTCTCTTCTCGTCGTTGTCCATTCTTCAATGGAACGTTCGAGGTTATTACGCCAATTTCCTCGAACTCCAAATTCTGATTTCGCGGTTTTCGCCCCTTTGTGTCTGTCTCCAGGAGCCAATGCTTGGTGCTCGTCCTGGTCGTTTTCGTGGCTATTCCTTTCTCTTCCCACCCCCCCCCCCCAGCCATTGCTGGGGCTTCTAATTCTTCTGCTCTCTTGGTTCGGGCTGATGTTCCCTTTGTTCCTTTACTTTTTCCTTCGCCTCTCCATTGTTCTGCTGCTCGTATCTTTGTGGGGAAATGGTACACAGTTTGTTCCATTTATCTCCCCCCGAGTGTCCCGCTCTCTCTTCCTGATTTGAAACACCTCCTGGACTCCTTGCCGGAGCCTGTGCTCCTGCTGGGTGACTTCAATTGTCGTCATTCTCTTTGGGGTGACGTTCTGACGAATACCCGGGGTCGCTTCCTTGAGCCGTTTCTCCTCTCTTCTTCCCTGTCTCTTCTGAATTCTGGTGAGCCCACTCATTTGGACTCTCGGACTCGCACCCTTTCTTGTCTTGATCTTTCTCTCTGCTCTTCTTCTCTTTACTTAAATTTCACGTGGCAGGTTCTTGATGACCTCCATGGAAGTGATCATTTCCCCATCCTTGTTTCCTTTTTCTCTTTTCGCCCTTCCCTCTCTTTCCCTAGGTGGCAGTTTGCTAAGGCAGACTGGACCCTATTTACCCTCAGTGCTGCTCTCCCTGACCTCTCCCTTCCGCCTCTCTCTCGCGCTCTCCTCCTTTTTCATGACACTGTCTTCAACGCTGCCCTCCGCTCTATTCCTCGCTCTTCCTCTCGGGGTCCACGGAAGTGCGTTCCCTGGTGGAATGCGGACTGTGCTCGGGCTGTCCGCTGTAAGCGTGCAGCCTGGAAGAGGCACCGCCGTAGGCAGACGACCGATTCTTTTCTTTTCTTTCGGAAAGCGAGTGCGGTGGCCCGTAGGGCCATCCGTACGGCTAAACGTGAATGTTGGGCATCTTATGTCTCAACAATTACGTTCGAGACCCCTCTGGGCCAGATCTGGAAGCGTATCCGCAAGATAGCGGGTAAGTTCGTTCCCGATGTTTCACCGGTCCTTCACCTCCATGATACTCTTGTGGCGGACCCGTTGCAGGTCGCTTCCGAACTGGGTTCCCACTTTTCTTCTGTTAGCTCTGGTCTTCATCTTCCCCGATCTTTCCTTCTTCGTAAACCTGTCCTTGAGTCTCGTCCTTTAGATTTCTGCACTCATCTTCAGCTTCCCTATAATGATCCCTTCTCTCTCTCTCTGAACTTCGTTCTGCCCTGGCCCTCTGCGGTTCTACGGCGGCGGACTCCGATGGTATTCATTATGAGATGCTTCGCCATCTCCCTCCGAGCACGTCTCAGTATTTACTGAGTCTGTATAATCGGATCTGGGAGTCGTCGTCAGTCCCTGAGGACTGGCTCGATGCCGTTGTCCTCCCTGTTCGCAAACCGGGGTCTCTGGGTACTTCCCCTAAGGACTTTCGCCCTATTGCTCTCACAAGTTGTGTCTGCAAACTCTTTGAACGTATGGTTAACGTTCGTCTGATGTGGTTCCTGGAACACCATCACCTCCTCTCCCCTTCTCAATTTGGTTTCCGCAAGTGCCGCAGCACGACAGATGTCCTGGTGAACTTGGAGGTCTATATTCGTACTGCTTTTGCTGCGAAGACCTCCGTTGTTGCCGTCCTTTTTGACCTAGAAAAGGCTTACGACACCACTTGGCGTTATCATATCCTATCTCAACTTCATTCTTTTGGCCTTCGTGGTCATCTCCCTCTCTTTCTCCGCAGCTTCCTCTCTCGTCGTTCCTTTCGGGTGCGCCTTGGTACCGCGCTCTCTCCCTCTTTTCAGCAATACGAAGGTGTGCCCCAGGGTAGTGTTCTGAGCACTACTCTTTTTCTTGTTCCCCTCAATGGTCTTCTTTCCTCTCTTCCTTCTGGTGTCTTCTCCGCTCTCTATGTCGATGATCTTACACTTTGTTGTCAGGGTGATGATTCGCCTCTCCTTCAACGCCGGCTTCAACTTTCAATTGATGCCGTGTCGTCTTGGGCCACAGGTCATGGCTTCAAGTTCTCTACTTCTAAGACTTGTGCCATGACTTTTACGCGGAAACGGGTTGTTCTTCGTCCCTCTTTGTCACTTTATGGTCATCCCCTTGAATACAAAGATTCCGCAAAGCTTTTGGGGTTATTCCTTGACACTCGTTTGTCTTGGTCTCCCCATATCTCTTACCTCCGTGTTGAGTGCTCTAAGGCCCTTACCCTCCTTCGGGTCTTGTCCCATACTTCTTGGGGGGCAGATAGGCGCACTCTCCTTGCTTTACATTCCTCTCTCGTCCTGTCTAAGCTCGATTATGGTTGCCCTGCTTACTCGTCTGCTTCTCCTTCTACTCTTCGCCGTCTTGATGCTTTGCACCATACTGGGTTGCGCCTCGGTTCTGGTGCCTTTCGTTCGACTCCCATCCTTAGCTTATATGTTGACACTGGCTTCCTGTCTCTCCAGGACCGCCGTGATCGCTACTGTCTTCGCTATCTTGCGCGGTCCTTGCAACATCCTTCCTCTCGCCTCTGTCGTGCTATAAGGGGCCATGGGACCAGGATTTAAAAAATTGTTGTAGGGTATTCATAATTTATTATCCTGATACATGTGAAAGGTGCTGCACCTAGGCCAAGTTTCAGCATCTCAGCCTAAATAGAGACGGAGAAAAAACAAAAACAAAAAAAAAAGACGAATTTTTCAACCATGTTCAATTGATTTCACAGCCCACAATTGTGAACCAAAATCATTTATACAACACTCAGCTATGACCTTACTATATAATAAAGATTTGCATGTCACATTATTATCCCAGATGTATTTAGTGCAATAATACAGATTTTATAAAAGTTTCCCAAAAACGTATGCAACAAAATGTATATCATTATTTATAAAATCAATAAATCTACGTAGATAAGAATAATGACATGCGTTTATAGAGGCGTAAACTCTACATATAATGTGCAAGTTTCATGTAAATAGAATAATAAATAAAGGCTGTGAAATTTTATCTAGTTGTAGAAGTTGGAGTTGCGTAGCGCGCGCTCAAAGTTTACTCAACCTGCGGTCACTCGTGACTGGTGATTTACGCATTACGGCCAGCTCGTATGGAGAGCTCGCATGCATCTAGCTGTCAATGCTTTTCTCTTGTTCGTTTGGTAAGGCATATTGCAGTACAAATAGCTAAAAATAGCAAAAATAGCATGTTCTGGGAGATATTGTGTGAGCGCGTCAGCATACATCCTCTCTCCATGAGAGACACGCAGTCACTGACTGCACCACCCTCGTGTCAGACAATAGTGTTGCCATTTGTGTGAGTTTATATTCATTTTATGCATAACATGTTATTTTCAACGCTATTACGAAAAATAAGACATCTACAACGTAAGATAAAATACCCCGCGGCGTACTCACGGCGCGAGGACCAGATTCACGAAAGTTGCAGCGGGAAATTTGACTCTAATTACGTTATTTTTCAAGATATCATTAAACGGTTTAGACCAAAGTGTTGCCAGAACGTTGTAGTATTTTTCGTAATTTTTCGTAAATATTCCATTTTTCATCGGATTTTCGTTTACCATGGCCCCCCTGCGGTTCCTGTTCCTCTTCACCACCTCCCTCTTTCTGTCCGGTTATCTCGCCTACAGGATTCTCTCTCCGTTCGTATTTCTGATGTTTCTCCTCGTGTTGTTCCTTCTTTGCCCCCGTGGAGGGTCCCTCTTCCGCGGTTTTGTACTTCCTTGACCCGTATCACTAAAGCTTTTACCTCTCCTACGGTTCTAAAACGCCTTTTCCTCGAGCACTTTTCTTCTCACTCCCGCTCCGTTTCTGTCTCCGGAGCCTCCGGAGACTAGCATCTTTACAGCTGAACTTTATGCTATTCTCTATGCTCTTCGTCTCCTGCTTTCTCGTTGTCAGTCTTCCTTTGTGGTTGTTGTTGACTCTCGTAGTGCCCTCATGGCTCTCGGGTCCTTTAATCTGGTTCATCCAGTAGTTGTCGAGATCCAGCATTGGCTGTTTCTCGTTCACAGTAAATTTAAGTCGGTTGAGTTTTGTTGGGTTCCCAGCCATATTGGTGTGTCTTTAAATGAGCGTGCGGATGCTGCCGCTAAGGAAGCTGTCCGCTCTTGTCCCATCTCTCGTAAAGGCATTCCGTATTCCGACTTTTACCCGGTTATCCATTCCTCAGTCCTTACCCGTTGGCAGGCTTCTTGGTTGTCTGTTACTGGTAACAAGCTACGTACTCTTAAATGTTGTGTTTCCTCGTGGCCGTCCTCCTTCCACCGTAACCGGCGGTGGGAAACGGCTCTGGCGAGGTTGCGTATTGGCCATACTCGCTTAACCCATGGTCACTTGATGGAGCGCCGCCCTGCTCCTTATTGTCCTACTTGCATTGTCCCTCTTACGGTCGTGCATGTCCTTCTTGAATGTCCTGACTTCCAGGACGAGCGTGTGTCTTGCTTTCCGACCGCCCCTCGCGGTCACCTGTCCCTCGATAGAATTCTTGGTGACTCGGATACTTTTGATATCGTTCGCCTTATGCGTTTTTGTTCTCGTATTGGCATCCTTGGTGATATTTAGCGCCCTCTGATTATTTTGCGTATTTGATGGTGCTACATAGCCTTCCCGGTTTGGTGCCTTCTTTTGATAATTACTTACTTATTGGGTCACCCATGAGCTCTAATATGGCTAAGAATAACAGGAAGTTATACCACACCAAATAGTTATTTAAATCTGCAAAGTAATAGTGTACAAATTAATGTCATCCCCTGAAGAGAATAAGTAGTCACAGAAGATGGCATTATCTTCATTGCACATAGAATATCGCCTCTGGGGAAAGTGTGCGCATCTTAAAAGAATGACATTAGCATAAATTAAATTTTTTTTGTTTAATATGAACTCCAAATCCAGATATCACTTTAGATTACAAGTACTTGTTAAATCTTTCTATTCTGAAACTTTACAGCAACGATTTTGAGAATTATTTGCAATATAATGAACAAATCCACAAGGGCCATGATGAGGGGTTCGAACTTACGTCTGAGAGGATCCCAGACGCTGTCTTAATCGACTAGACCACGTCATGGTCAAAAGAATTGCAACCGGGAGTTCTAATTGACTCTCATGAATCCTGTAGTCTGAGAGAGAGAAACCAGGGTTTTACACAATTTCCCCATGCACTCGGGCTCTGTCAATAAGCTGTTCTACCTCTTCACCCTAGCTCTTCGTAAGAGATAGGGTCATACGTAGGAGCTTACGTAAGTTGGAACCCTCATCACGGCCCTTGTGAATTGGTTCATTTGATGCACCACGCTATTGTGACTTCCGTGTGTAATTTACATGTAAATCTCTAGTCACATTTCCTAACGACAGAACTACCTACAATCGCAATACACCCAAATGATTAAAAAAAAATCACTGGGGTGACAAGTATATATTTAAATTCTAAATGCTCACCTTAATATTGTAAGACAACATCTTTCTATTTTTACAGGTAAGTTCGTGGAGGATCACTGTCCCTGAAGAACGCTGACGTCTCCAGTAAGTATTAACCATCAATTTTGTGGCACCGAATGTGTTGCTTATCGTTTTAGCAAGACAACAGACCGAAACAACTTATGCTGAATGTCGTGGCACTAGTCTAAGCCTTTAGCATCGTGTGGTGGTGAAAATCCCACAATGGCAGTACCTTATCAGGAGTAGAAAGTCCTCGTTTGATGGGTTTATGACCATGTTGGAGCTTCCTCCAGAAACCTCAGACGCAAAAATGGTCATTCGTGTGTGTGTGTACAATCTCTCAGATGCAGATTCTTTACTAAGACTTGTCAGCTGGGGTTAATATAAGTCTGTTTTTTTAAAGGTAGTTACCTCTTTGTAGACTATGTACATTCGTTCCGTCTTTGTTGTGCATACTTCTGTTGTAGCAGCAATGGCTTACAGCATCACCTGGGGATACACGATTTAGCTGGCCCATTGAATTGTACGGCTTGTTGTTGAATTGTATGAATTGGCCCAAGTAGAATTATTCGTCAATAAACTAAAGTCTAAACTGTATGATGCAAGTCGGCTCTACTAAGAATGAATAATCAACCATGATAATGCTAGACCATTTGCTTCACATGAATATCATAATTGGTGCTGAAGCATTCTGCTCGTCGCTGAGCTCTTGACGTGACTAGTTTCCAGAGTTTAAACTATTGGAAGGATAAGACTGTAGGAATTAATTAATTTACTTAAATATTAATGATTTAACTCGTGGCTGTGTTTCCTTGCCTGGCATCAAACGCCACTAAACGAATAAATATATATCAGGGAAAATAGATATAACAGGTGACCAAGAAAGTACGCGTAATCCCCCCCTCCTCTTCTCACGGTAATCCCTCCCCCCCTCCTAATACCGTAATCCCCCCCCCTCGCCCTCTAATACCTCTCACAAACATCCTTCCTCTCTCCCTCCTCATTCTCTCTCCACACCTTTAATAATAATGTTTGCCACCTGGTAGTTATTAAAACATTCGACTTGAGTAATCTTAAATATAATGTTTCAGGAAACATAAGAATGTAAATGTGAATCGTTGACATGATTTAACAGGTGAGTAAAAGACCTGGATACGGGTAACACAGGCTTGGCAGCGAGCCTTCGGGATGGGCCACACAGGAACGCTCTCCAAACTTATATTTACAGCATAATAACTCGAGTTGTATTTAAACTGCTATGAGAATTCTGATATAAATTTCAATTGAAAAAAATCAACAAAACTGACAGCTTAGCTTAAGGTACAAGGTATAAGGTACAAGAACAAGGGAGCCGGTGGCTGAGCGGACAGAACACTTAGACGCGTGATCCTGTGGTCCCTGGTTCGATCCCGGACGCCGGCGAGAAACAATTGGAAGAGTTTCTTTCACCCCGATGCTCCAGTTACCTAGCAGTAAATAGGTACCTGGGAGTTAGTCAGCTGTCACGGGCTGCTTCCTGGGGGTGGAGGCCTGGTCGAGGACCGGGCTGCGGGGACACTAAGCCCCGAAATCATCTCAAGATAACCTCAAGATAAGGTTACGATCGCTACATTCCCGTGCTGATAACTGGACTAGTCTCAGGGAAAATACAATATTGTATTCAACGAAAAATGGGAGAAACTCTACAAACTGTATTGACCTACGGAAATAGCGAGCTGAAGGGCGTGGCCAGCATATTCTGTGATGATGTCGACCTCCATCAGAGCCTCAGCGACCACTGGGATGACGACCCTGGGGCCAGATTCACGAAGCAGTTACGAAAGTACTTACGAACCTGTACATCTTTCTGTAATCTTTGATGACTTTGGTTACATTTATTAAGCGGTTTACAAGCAGGAAAACTTGTCAATCAACTGTTGTTGTTGTTATAAACAGCCTCCTGGTGCTTCGGAGCTCATTAACTGTTTAATAATTGTAAACAAAGCTGACAAAGATTGTTGACCAGACCACACACTAGAAGGTGAAGGGACGAAGATGTTTCGGTCCGTCCTGGACCATTCTCAAGTCGATCTTGAGAATGGTCCAGGACGGACCGAAACGTCGTTGTCCCTTCACTTTCTAGTGTGTGGTCTGGTCAACATACTTTAGCCACGTTATTGTGACTCATCGCCGACAAAGATTGAAAAAAGATGTACAGGTTCGTAAGTGTTTGCGTAACTTCTTCGTGAATCTAGCCCCTGACCACCACTCCCTCGCTGACAGAAGGAAGGTACATGCCTGGGAGGCAAGGAACCAGTTTTATTGTCATGAATAAGGGATCCAGAGGAACAGAACAAGACTGAAGATGGCATCCTTCACCCTCTGGGATAAGCAAAGCACAGATGACTTATCCCTACACGAAGACCTCCCCCTCCCCCCTCTTCTCCCACCACCCAAGAACACACTCACCATCGTCACCACCATTACTACACTCCCACCATCGTCACCACCATTACTACACTCCCACCATCGTCAACACTACTACTACACTCCCACCATCGTCAACACTACTACTACACTCCCACCATCGTCACAACTACTACTACACTCCCACCATCGTCACAACTACTACTACACTCCCACCATCGTCACCACTACTACTACACTCCCACCATCGTCAACACTACTACTACACTCCCACCATCGTCACCACTACTACTACACTCCCACCATCGTCACCACCACTACTACACTCCCACCATCGTCACCACCACTACTACACTCCCACCATCGTCACCACTACTACTACACTCCCACCATCGTCACCACTACTACTACACTCACCATCGTTACAACTACTACTACACTCCCACCATCGTCACCACCACCACTACTACTACACTCCCACCATCGTCACCACCACTACTACTACACTCCCACCATCGTCACCACTACTACTACACTCCCACCATCGTCACCACTACTACATTTCCACCATCGTCACCACTACTACTACACTCCTTCCATCGTCAACACTACTACTACACTCCCACCATCGTCAACACTACTACTACACTCCTACCATCGTCACCACCACTACTACACTCCTACCATCGTCACCACCACTACTACACTCCCACCATCGTCCCCACCACTATTACGCTCCCAGCATCGTCACCACTACTACTACACTCCCACCATCGTCACCACAACTACTACACTCCTACCATCGTCATCACTACTACACTCCTACCATCGTCAGCACTACTACACACCCAGCATCGTCACCACTACTACTACACTCCCACCATCGTCACCACTACTACTACACTCCCACCATCGTCACCACTACTACTACACTCCCACCATCGTCAACACTACTACTACACTCCCACCATCGTCACCACTACTACTACACTCCCACCACCATCACCACCACTACTACACTCCCACCACCATCACCACCACTACTACACTCCCACCATCATCACCACCACTACTACACTCCCACCATCATCACCACCACTACTACACTCCCACCATCATCACCATTACTACTACACTCCCACCATCATCACCACCACTACTACACTCCCACCATCATCACCACCACTACTACACTCCCACCATCGTCACCACTACTACTACACTCCCACCATCGTCACTACTACTACTACACTCCCACAATCATCATCACCCACTACTACACTCCCACCATCGTCACCACCACCACTACTACACTCCCACCATCGTCACCACCACCACTACTACACTCCCACTATCGTCACCACCACTACTACTACACTCTCACCATCGTCACCACCACTACTACACTCCCACCATCGTCACCACTGCTACACTCCCACCATCGTCACCACTACTACACTCCCACCATCGTCACCACTACTACACTCCCATCATCGTCACCACCACTACTACTACACTCCCACCATCGTCACCACCACTACTACTACACTCCCGTCATTGTCACCACCACTACTACTACTACACTCCCGTTATCGTCACCACCACCACCACCACTACTACTACTACACTCCCGTCATCGTCACCACTACTACTACTACACTCCCGTCATCGTCACCACTACTACTACTACACTCCCGTCATCGTCACCACCACCACCACTACTACTACTACACTCCCGTCATCGTCACCACTACTACTACTACACTCCCGTCATCGTCACCACTACTACTACTACACTCCCGTCATCGTCACCACCACCACTACTACTACACTCCCGTCATCGTCACCACTACTACTACTACACTCGTCATCGTCACCACCACCACCTACTACTACTACACTCCCGTCATCGTCGTCACTACTACTACTACACTCCCGTCATCGTCACCACCACCACCACCACCACCACTACTACTACACTCCCGTCATCGTCACCACCACCACTACTACTACTACACTCCCGTCATCGTCACCACCACCACCACTACTACACTCCCGTCATCGTCACCACCACCACTATTACACTCCCGTCATCGTCACCACTACTACTACTACACTCCCGTCATCGTCACCACCACCACTACTACTACTACACTCCCGTCATCGTCACCACCACTACTACTACTACACTCCCGTCATCGTCACCACCACCACCTACTACTACTACACTCCCGTCATCGTCGTCACCACTACTACTACTACACTCCCGTCATCGTCACCACCACCACCACCACCACCACTACTACTACGCTCCCACCATCGTCACCACCACTACTACTACGCTCCCACCATCGTCACCACTACTACTACTACACTCCCATTATCGTCACCACTACTACTACACTTCCACCATCGTTACCAATACTACTACACTCCCACCATCGTCACCATCACTACACTTCCACCATCGTCACCACTACTACACTCCCACCATCGTCACCACCACCACTACTACTACTACACTCCCATTATCGTCACCACTACTACTACACTTCCACCATCGTTACCACTACTACTTCACTCCCATCGTTACCACTACTACTACACTCCCACCATCGTCATCACCACTACTACACTCCCACCATCGTCGTCACCACTACTACACTCCCACCATCGTCGTCACCACTACTACACTCCCACCATCGTCGTCACCACTACTACACTCCCACCATCGTCGTCACCACTACTACACTCCCACCATCGTCGTCACTACTACTACACTCCCACCATCATCACAACTACTACTACACTCCCACCATCGTCACCACTACTACACTCCCACCATCGTCACCACTACTACACTCCCACCATCGTCACCACTACTACACTCCCACCATCGTCACCACTACTACTACACTCCCACCATCGTCAACACTACTACTACACTCCCACCATCGTCAACACTACTACTACACTCCCACCATCGTCAACACTACTACTACACTCCCACCATCGTCAACACTACTACTACACTCCCACCATCGTCAACACTACTACTACACTCTCACCATCGTCACAACTACTACTACACTCCTACCATCGTCGCCACCACTACTACACTCCTACTATCGTCACCACCACTACTACACTCCTACCATCGTCACCACCACTACTACACTCCCACCATCGTCACCACCACTATTACGCTTCCAGCATCGTCACCACCACTATTACGCTTCCAGCATCGTCACCACCACTACTACTACACTCCCACCATCGTCACCTACTACTACTACACTCCCACTATCACCACCACCACTACTACACTCCCACCATCGTCACCACTACTACTACACTCCCACAATCATCATCACCCACTACTACACACCCACCATCGTCACCACTACTACACTCCCACCATCGTCACCACCACCACTACTACACTCCCACTATCGTCACCACTACTACTACACTCTCACCATCGTCACCACCACTACTACTCTCCCACCATCGTCACCACTGCTACACTCTCACCATCGTCACTACTACTACACTCCCACCATCGTCACCACTACTACTACACACCCACCATCGTCACCACTGCTGCTACACTCCCACCATCGTCACCACCACTACTACTACACTCCCGTCATCGTCACCACTACTACTACGCTCCCACCATCGTCACCACTACTACTACGCTCCCACCATCGTCACCACTACTACTACTACTACTACTACACTCCCATTATCGTCACCACTACTACTACACTTCCACCATCGTTACCAATACTACTACACTCCCACCATCGTCACCACTACTACACTCCCATCGTCACCACCACTACTACTACTACTACTACACTCCCATTATCGTCACCACTACTACTACACTTCCACCATCGTTACCACTACTACTTCACTCCCACCATCGTTACCACTACTACTACACTCCCACCATCGTTACCACTACTACTACACTCCCACCATCGTCACCACTACTACTACACTCCCACCGTCGTCACCACTACTACTACACTCCCATTATGGTCACCACCATCATTACTACTACACAACCACATTGTCACCACTACTACTACACTTCCACCATCGTTACCACTACTACTACACTCCCATCGTTACCACTACTACTACACTCCCACCATCGTCACAACTACTACTACACTCCCACCATCGTCACCACTACTACTACACACCCGCCATCGTCACCACCACTACTACTACACTCCCACCATCGTCACCACCACCACTACTACTACACTCCCTCCATCGTCACCACCTCCACTACTACACTCCCACCATCGTCACCACTGCTACTACACTCCCACCATCGTTACCACTACTACACTCCCACCATCGTCACCACTACTACTACACTCCCACCATCGTTACCACTACTACTACACTCCCACCATCGTCACCATTACTATTTCACTCCCACCATCGTCACCACTGCTACTACACTCCCACCATCGTTACCACTATTACTACACTCCCACCATCGTCACCACTACTACTATCCTCCCTCAATCGTCACCACTAATAAAACTTACTCCCTCTATTGCCAACACACTTATCACTTGCTATAAAAGCTTCTGCTAACCTCACTAATTTGTCTATATCTGTGATACAGTATTTATGTATCCTGTCATATGGCAGAACCTTACAAACAAAAACTCATATAGACGAAGTCTTCTAAGTTCCAAAGAGTCATCCATCCTCCAAGTAATAATGAAGCCAACAATGACATCGGTTGATAATGATGACCAACGGCGACCCGTCAAAAGAAAACTAGAAAATAGCCACCCACAGGAGGAACCGAGATGTAAACGACGCAGAATTGAAGTGATAAATCAGGCAGCATCAGCAAGTGATGTCAATAAACGACGGCCCGTCAAAAGATAGCTAGAAAATGGCCGCTTGCAGGAGGAACCTGCATGCAAACGACGTAGAATTACCGTAATAAATAAGGAAGGAAAACATCAGGAACTCGAACATTATAAGCAAAGATTTAGGGAGCTGCAAGAGCAGATATGTGAGCAAAAACGCCAGCTGGCCAAAACTATGAAAAAAATTTCACAAAATAAGGAAAAGATATGAAGTTAGTGTGGGAAGTTGCAGAAACCTGGTCGGTATAGCCACGGACTTTATTTTTACTTCATTGGTAATATTGAAGGTATATATTACCTCGCTACACAAATTCTCTATAACAAACAAACAAAATTGTATTAAAAATAAATTATTAAATAAATAAATGTCCTATTTCCCTATATTATCAATAGTGTAGTCACCTAGTGATTATCATTTTTGTACCAAGAAATACTTATACTAAAGTTTGTAGAGTTACAGCTGTAGGTTGGATTACCTGCAGAGATACATATGTTCTAGGGCTGATAGTGCCATATGTGATTTATAAGATTTAACTCACTTTGGTGAGATTGGTACAAGTGGCAAGCAGGAAGTGGGCTACCACTTAGTATACGCAACTGATAGTCCCAATGGTAGTGGTTAGCAACCAAGTTGTAATATCATGTGTTGCAGTTTATATAATTATATATTGTGTTTGTCAGACAAAGTCTCTTATTTAAACTACGTGGAATCTGCAAAAGATCCCCTGCTATTAAACATTGTTTTGTGCGTGATGGTAAAATAATAGCTAGGAAGACTGACTCTGGAAAAACTTACGTCATAACCACTGAGGCACACCTCACTTCTTTCCTGGATGACTGTGGGATATCAGCTGAATAACCAGAACATAATTTGTAGTCTCACATACAACCAAAGTGTACTTAAGCTCTTCCTTTCCTTTCCAAAAGTTTTTTTTATTTTTATTTTTATTTTTTGTTTGTCATCTTTGCCTGTTGTTTACTCTTAATTATTTGGTCTTAGTTAATCCCCTTGTCACTAACCTTGGGCTTTTTATTACCCTGTTATATTTAAAGTAACTTGGTATTTGTTTCTTGTAATCATTTATTGGAATTAATTAATAGTATAATTATTTATATAAGCATCTACCTCAGTATCATAGTAAAATCTTCCACATGAATATACTCTCACCCTGTTTATTTTTACACTTAGATTTATATTAGAGTAAATTTCAAGATTTAATTAGATTTACATGTCATGTTTTTTTTTTTATCTCGGAATTATCTATTTGAGCTCACTTTGTTTTCTTAGGTTCATACCAATTATAGGATTTTAATTAACCATTTCTAAGCTAATTATCTTCAAGATCATTTTACTTTATGATTATTGTTTTCTTATTATTTTTTATTTTACATTTATATTGTCAGTCTCTACTGATTTTTTGTTTTATTTTATGTAACTTCTGTGTCCTTCCTGGCTATCTATTGGATCTTTATTTTACTTTTAAATTGTTACTATTTTATTGTATTTGCTTTTATTCTTGTGTTTTGCTTTATCGTGTATCTTGTATCGTGATCCCTCTGCATCTCTATGCACACTGATATTGATCCTCATCAAAATCTTCTGTCTCATATCTACACCAACCAGCACATTGATCATCATTATTGCAAATATTTCACAGCACACCAGGCTAAAAACAAACTCCAAAATAGCACCTGTTTATCAGTTTACAACCAAAATGTTAGATCACTTGGTAAACATTTTGACGATTTAAATGCATTACTCTCAGCACTAGGTACTAACTTATGGTTCATTATTTTAACAAACTTGGCTAAATAAAGACTATACCCAACTCTACAACTTAGCCGGTTATAAAGCCATTCATAACTGTAGGCCTAATAAAAAAGGTGGTGGCACAGCTATATATTACCGAGATACATTTATCTGCAACAGTGTTATTAGTGACAGAGATGACTACTGTGAATATGCTTTTGCTCAGTTTACAATTAAATCCCTTAAATCCTCTTTGACTATTGGAGCTATCTATAGATTTCCCAATACTAACATAGCGTCTTTATCAGACAACCTAAGGAATCTTATTATAAACAACAATCTCAACAAAAACCAAATCATTCTGGGATGAGACTTTAATATTGACCTGGGTCAACAAAATTGCTCTCAAGTTGACTATTTCCTTAACAGCATGAACTCCTGTATGCTAATCCCCACAATCACCAAACCTACCCGAGTCATTCAAACATCAGCCACTACCTTGGACCACATGGACAAACATAACAGCTCCCCTTGCATCTGGTATAATCTACGACAGAACAACTGACCACTATCTTACCTTTCTCATAGCGAACATGGACATGACACCACCAAAAAGCAAGAAACTTTCCTTTAGGCTACACAATGAATCAGCTTTAGGCAATCTTACAGATGCACTCCACAATATTAACTGGGATTCTGAATTCAATAATACCCAGGATATAAATTCATTAGCTAACCTCTTCCTCTCCAAAACTCTAAGCCTCTACAACATTCATTGTCCCCTTCTTACCAAGCAAGTAACTGACAAAAGATTAAACTATCCATGGCTCACAAGTGGCATTCTCAACTCAATCAACAAGAAACATGAATATGAAAAGAAACTTAGGATTGGCCTAGTTTCAAAGGAAGTAGCTAAAAGGTACTCATCAATGCTTACCAGTATCATAAGAAAGGCAAAACTTTCATATTATGTGAATAGATTCAATGAAGCAAAAGGCATGATGAAAAGCACTTGGAAAACAATCTCTAGTATCCTAAGAACTAAACAACACTCACATAACCAAATAAAACTCTACAAGGATGGGGATATACCGTCAACTGATTTAGAAATGGCATATGAATTTAATAGTTTCTTTTCATCGGTTGGTGCTAATCTTGCCAGTAAAATCCCACAGGCTCAGACACACATTAACACATATCTCTCAGGCAGCTATCCAAACACTCTTCTTCTTTCACTAATCAGCCCGGCAGATGTTGTGTCCATCATACACTCTCTAAAAACCAAGGCAGGGAACACCAGTGAAATTCCGTCCATTGTATACAAGAGCGCCTCCCATGCCCTTGCCCCACCCATAGCCCAACTGTTCAACAAATCTATAGTGTGTCACACCTTCCCTGATATCCTCAAAAAAGCAAGAGTAACGCCAGTCCATAAAGGAGGCAATCCGGCGGACATAAACAATTATAGATCAATATCAAATCTACCCATTCTATCAAAAATATTTGAAAAAATTATTTACAAACAGCTCTATTCCTACCTCGTAAAATTCGACATACTCAGCCCCTGCCAGTTTGGCTTCCGGTCCCAAAAGAGCACCAACGATGCAATCATTAGTCTTCTTGACGTAATCTACTCAGCCCTTGACAAAAATGAGTTTCCGATTGGACTCTTCATTAACCTAAGAAACGCCTTTGATACTGTTAATCACAACTACCTGTTACTTAAACTCCAGCATTATGGAATCCGAGGCCTTGCCCTTGACTACATCCGATCCTATCTTAGTGACAGACACCAATATGTAACCATCAATGATACAACTTCTTCCACTCTACCAATTACCGTTGGAGTGCCACAGGGCAGTATCTTAGGACCTCTTCTATTTCTTGTATATATAAACGGTCTGCCTAATGTCTAATATTCTCAAACTTATATTGTTTGCTGACGATACTACCCTTATCTATTCAGACCTCAACACACATACACTAAATAATGTTGTGAATAATGAATTAAAAAAAGTCCACTTATGGATGTCAACGAACAAACTAACATTAAACATCGAAAAGACTTACTACATCTTATTTGGAAGCAAATCATCAATTGCAATTCAGCTACAGATAGACAACATTAACATCAGTAATAAAAATGATGGCAAGTTTCTTGGCCTATTCCTAGACAAGAGACTCAACTTCAGCACCCACATTCAACACATAACTAAGAAAGTCTCTAAGACAGTTGGTATACTCTCCAAAATCAGATATGTTCCTAACTCTGCTCTCCTCTCACTATATTATGCACTAATCTACCCCTATCTTAATTATGGTATCTGTGCATGGGGGTCTGCCACTGCAAACCACCTTAAGCCCATCATCACGCAGCAAAAATCTGCTTTCAGAATAATAACTAACTCTGCTTTCAGACAACACTCAGCTCCCTTGTTTAAATCCCTAAACTTGCTAAATATTAACTCCCTCCACACATTCTCTTGTGTCAACTACATTTACAAAACCCTGTTCTTAAATGCAAACCATGCTCTGAAACTCTCCCTGGACCGATGTAATTGGACCCATTATCACAACACCAGAAATAAATATCTCTTTGATATCCCCAGGGTCAAACTTAATCTGTGTAAACACTCTATGCAAATTAAGGGACCAAGTCTATGGAACTCACTCCCTAGTGAATTGAAAAACTGTAAAACTTTTGCCTTATTTAAAAGCAAAACCAAAAAGTACCTAATTTCATCTTTTTAGTTTCCTACATTGAGCTTTAAATTTGCTCTGTACCTACCTTGAGGTTACCTTGAGGTGCTTCCGGGGCTTAGCGTCCTCGCGGCCCGGTCGTCGACCAGGCCTCCTGGTTGCTGGACTGATCAACCAGGCTGTTGGACGCGGCTGCTCGCAGCCTGACGTATGAGTCACATCCTGGTTGATCAGGTATCCTTTGGAGATGCTTATCCAGTGCTCTCTTGAACACTGTGAGGGGATTGTCAGTTATGCCCGTTATGTGTAGCGGAAGTGTGTTGAGCAGTCTCGGGCCTATGGTGTTGATAAAGTTCTCTCTCAGAGTACCTGTTGCACCTCCGCTTTCCAACGGGGGTATTCTGCACATCCTGCCATGTCCTCTGGTCTCATGTGATGTTATTTCTGTGTGCAGGTTTGGGACCAGCCCCTCTAATATTTTCCACGTGTAAATTATTATGCATCTCTCCCGCCTACGCTCAAGGGAGTACAGATTTAGGCTCTTTAGTCGGTCCCAATAGTTTAGATGTTTTACTGAGTGGATTCTAGCAGTAAAGGCTCTCTGCACGCTCTCCAGGTCAGCAATTTCTCCAGCTTTGAAAGGGGCTGTCATTGTGCAGCAGTACTCCACTCTAGAGAGCACAAGCGTTTTGAAAAGTATCATCGGTATAGCATCTCTAGTGTAAAAAGTTCTTGTTATCCAACCTGTCATTTTTCTTGCAGTTGTGACGGCTACTTTATTGTGTTCTTTAAAGGTAAGGTCTTCCGACAGGAGTACACCCAGATCCTTTTCATTCTGTTATGATTTGCCTGAGTTTTGTACGTGGTTTCCGTTTTTATATTTTCATTTTTTCCATAGCGCATGAGCTGGAACTTATCTTCGTTAAACACCATATTATTTTCTGTAGCCCATAGAAAGACCTGATCTACATCTGACTGGAGGTTTGCCGTGTCCTCTATGTTGCCTACTCTCATGAAGATCCTAGTGTCATCTGCAAAGGATGATACAGTGCTATAGGTTGTGTTCTTGTTTATGTCCGATATGAGGATGAGAAAAAGTACTGGAGCAAGCACAGTACCCTGGGGGACTGAGCTCTTCACGGTTGATGGGCTGGATTTTATTTTGTTGACTATTACACATTGGGTTCTGTTGGTCAGGAAATTGTAGATCCATCTGCCTATTTTACCGGTAATTCCTTTTGAACGCATTTTATGTGCAATAACGCCATGGTCACATTTATCAAAAGCTTTTGCGAAATCTGTGTAAATTACATCAGCGTTTTGCTTGTCTTCCATAGCATCTAATGCCATATCATAGTGGTCCAGCAACTGCGACAGGCAAGAGCGCCCTGTTCTGAAACCATGTTGTCCGGGGTTATGGAGATGCTGTGATTCCATGTATTTTGTGATCTTTCTTCTTAGCACTCTCTCAAATTTTTATGATGTGCGATGTTAGTGCTATCGGTCTGTAAATTTTTGCCTCTGCCTTATTTCCTCCTTTATGAAGTGGTGCTATCTCTGCTGTTTTTAGTATATCAGGAATAACGCCAGTATCTAGGCTTTGTCTCAACACAGAATGTGGAGGGCCTGCGACAGTGGTTTTTTACAGTTCTTGATAAATATGGAGCTCCAAGAATCCGGGCCTGGTGCAGAGTGCATAGGCATACTGTTTATGTCTTCTTCAAAATCCAGTGGGGATAGGGTGACGTCTGATATATGATTTGATGTTGGTATCATATCCATGAAAAATCATTTGGGTTATCAATCTTTAGTGCGTTTAATGGCTCGCTGAAAACAGAGTCGTACTGCTTCCTCAGTAGCTCGCTCATTTCTTTGTTGTCATCGGTGAAAGTTCCATCTCCCTTTCTCAGGGGCCCGAAACTAGATGTGGTTTTTTATCTCGATTTTGCATAGGAGAAAAAATATTTCGGATTTCTCTCTATTTCACTGATGGCCCTTTGCCTCTCCTGGGTTTTGTATGATTCTTGTAGCTTGAGTTCAATTGTTTCTATTTCTCTACCTAACCTTCTTCGCCGTTCTTGAGATAGGGTGCGACTCTCAAGTTGTTCCGCGATTCGTTTTCTTCGCCTATATAGGGAACGACGTGCTCGTTCCAATCTGCATCTCTTCCTCTTTTTTCTTAGGGGCATGCGGTTTGAACATATTTCTAGTGCTACTGAGCTTATTTGTTCCAGGCATTGGTTCAGGTTTGCATTTACCTAGTAACCTAGTGTTACCCAATGTAACCTAGTGTTACCCAATCTCCTAATTTTTATGTATTTAACCCAAATAACCTTAGTGTTCATTGCTGTCTTCTTTTATGTGCTAGCCATATGCTGTATTGTGCCTACCAATTTTTGTCAACTACCATTCAAGCTGTCATTGCAATCAATCTTAGCTACCTATGTGCTTTAATATATTGTACCTACAATTTTCTCATCTTTTTTTTTTCTTGCCATGTAACTGTTATCATTTTTTTTTTAAATTTTGCAAGTATTTACCTACTTAAAATTTTCTTAGATTAAGGACCTGCCCGAAACGCTGCGCGTACTAGTGGCTTTACAAGATTGTAATTACCATATTATGTATCCTCACATTCCCAATGTACCTTCTTGTATATGCATAAATAAATAAATAAATTGAATGTGCATGTTTATGTATATGTTCTGTGTTGTTATTAAATCTGTGTAATGAACAGGTGTTTGTCCGTGTCCTAGTGAGGCTTCCCATGAAATAAAAGAGAGAACGCACCGCAGCAGTGGACAGGGTATAGGTTATCTTGAGTTGATTTCGGGGCTTCTTAGTGTCCCCGCGGCCCGGGGACACTAAAAAAACACTCGACCAGGCCTCCACCCCCAGGAAGCAGCCAGTGACAGTTGACTAACTCCCAGGTAATTATTTACTGCTAGGTAACAGATGCATAGGGTGAAAGAAACTCTGCCCATCGTTTCTCGCCGGCGCCCGGGATCGAACCCGGGACCACAGGATCACGTGTCCAGCGTGCTGTCCGCTCGGCCCCCTTAGTAGGGTAGTACAGAATAGTAAGAGAAAGGGGATTTGAGGAGATCATACCAACCAAGGAAAGAGTGGGTAGTCACAGCGGCTCGAGTGGGTATGTGCACATGACAACGAGGTTAGTGATGGAGCCGCATCCCCCGAATATGTAACGCTGAGACCTTCTCCAAAAGCAAGGAGCGTGCAGGGTGTTCAGAGTAAAGTATAAGCACTCTACAGAGGGTTTGGGGTTTTGGTTGGTTTGTCCATAAGGGACGGATAACCGATTAAAACAAAGATAATATTACGTATATCAGAAACAGGATAGGTCCGAGTACAGAGCCCTGTGGGATTCCACTGGTGACTTCACGCCAATCTTATGGGGGTACTCTGTCAAAGGCTTTCCGACAGTCCAAAAAAATGCAGTCTAAAATTGTGTGTGTGTGTGTGTATTCACTTAGTTGTGCTTGAGGGGTTGAGCTCTGTTTTTTCGGCCCGCCTCTCAACTGTCAATCATCTGATACTAACGACTCCCCCCCCCACACACACAAACACCCTAGGATGCAGCCCGTAGTAGCTGTCTAATTCCCAGGTACCTATTTGCTAGGTAACAAGGGCATCAGGGTGAAGGAAACTGCCCATTTCTTCAGCACCCACATTCAACACATAACTAAGAAAGTCTCTAAAACAGTTGGTATACTCTCTAAAATAAGATATTATGTTCCTAACTCTGCTCTCCTCTCACTATATTATGCACTAATCTATCCCTATCTTAACTATGGTATCTGTGCATGGGGGTCTACCACTGCAAACCACCTTAAACCAACCACGCACCTTACACCCCTGCACCACGACATGGCATAAGTTACACAACCTGAGATTCCACTGAATCCACAGGAAGACTGGGTAGGCTTCTACACAAGCCAGTCCAAGTTTTACACATTACCACCACCCCAGGCACTCTGGTGTTAGTAAAGTAGTTCATACTCCCCAGGTTTAGATACACAAATATATATATATATATCTCATTAGTGTGGTTAATATCAATGAAAAAGTCAATTAGAACACACTGACCTTGACTGGTTTCAGTAGAAGCCTCTATACTGCCTGTGTGGATTCAGTGGCATATTTTATTGTATAACTTGTCATATTGTGGTACAGGGGTTTCGGTGCGTGGCTGGCGGTACCCTCGTCTCTGGTTCCAGTCACTTTAGTGATCCAATTGATTATTTTATTCATATATACATCACGTAAGTGTGATTTACTTGCGATTAACAATATTTTAATATAATAATAATAATAATAATAATAATAATAATAATAATATAGTGGTAAAAATATATTCAATTTGTTAAGCATTTGAAACTTTCTAGACCAGTACTCTTCATTCCTGGTCATAACTGTACACATTCCTGGTTAAAACTACACATTCCTGGCCACAACTACACATTCCTGGTCACAACTACACATACCTGGTCACAACTACACATTCCTGGCCACAACTACACATTCCTGGCCACAACTACACATTCCTGGCCACAACTACACATTCCTGGTTAAAACTACACATTCCTGGCCGTAACTACACATTCCAAGCCACAACTACACATTCCTGGCCACAACTACACATTCCAAGCCACAACTACACATTCCTGGTCATAACTGTACACATTCCTGGTTAAAACTACACATTCCTGGCCACAACTACACATTCCAAGCCACAACTACACATTCCTAGCCACAACTACACATTCCTGGCCACAACTACACATTCCTGGCCACAACTACACATTCCTGGCCACAACTACACATTCCTGGCCACAACTACACATTCCTGGCCACAACTACACATTCCTGGCCACAACTACACATTCCTGGCCACAACTACACATTCCTGGCCACAACTACACATTCCTGGCCACAACTACACATTCCTGGCCACAACTACACATTCCTGGCCACAACTACACATTCCTGGCCACAACTACACATTCCTGGCCACAACTACACATTCCTGGCCACAACTACACATTCCTGGCCACAACTACACATTCCAAGCCACAACTACACATTCCAAGCCACAACTACACATTCCTGGCCACAACTACACATTCCTGGCCACAACTACACATTCCTGGCCACAACTACACATTCCTGGCCACAACTACACATTCCAGACCACAACTCGACTGAAGCAAAACCTTCAACATCCCTAGCAAGTCTGGAATGAGAACAAGAGGTGATATGGGAATTCAAACTTGTTGTGAAGGCCAGTTTGTATCTCAACTGTAAAGAATTCCTTCATATATTCTCATTAGATTTTTTTCCTCCTTTCAAGCAACCAGCGAGCAAAGTTGAAATTGGTGTGCGGAAGTTTGGCTTCTCAAGCACACTAATTGAACGGGTTAAGAGTCCTAACTTGGGCTTCAGCTGCCTATGCTGACTGTGCAGCAAGGTTGTACAGTGCTGAATGCAAGCCATTGATGCAAATTCTGGCTTGTTTTCTTTTTAATTAGGGACTGTTATTGAGTGCTGGCTTACTGTTGAGAACTGGCTTCCTGGTGAGATAGAGAGACACAGAAAGACACAGACACATAAACTTTACTCATAAATCTTTTAGCGTACGACAGTAGTGTAAGGCACAGCTGGCCAAAGAAAAACCCGTTATCACGCGTCAAATACTGCACTGAGCACGGAGGGAAGATAGCGGGGCGAAATATCTTATGAATGAGGTCTGGTTTGCCAGTCGCACCACCTGCAGATGGAGTTATCAAGAGGTTCGATCCCCTTTTGATGTGAGATTCATTCTATCAGTGTAGTTGATGCTGCATGAGCAGTCATGGCAATTGATGCCAAACTGCTGATTGTGCTTGCATCAGTATTGCAAATAGTGAAAACATTTATTGGTGGAGATATGATATAAAAGTATTTGGAAAATAAAACTTTTATAAAATGAAGAATAATCAAATTTGTATTAATAGTTAACTAAATATTAATTATAAAACCTTTGGGTGAAAAGTGACCTATGTTAATTTCACCAAACACCTGTTTTAGTCATGTGTAAGGAGCCACAAGATAAATTAGTACACCTACAGCAATTTTGCGAATTAACACACAAACACAAACACACACACACACACACACACACACACACACACACACACACACACACACACACACACACACACACATGAGGGGACATGATCACCACATACAAGATTCTCAGAGGAATTGATAGGGTAGATAAAGACAGACTTTTTAACACAAGGGACACACGCACTAGGGAACACAGGTGGAAATTGAGTGCCCAAATGAGCCATAGAGACGTTAGAAAGAATTTTTGAAGTGTCAGAGTAGTAGACAAATGGAATGCATTAGGAAGTGATGTGGTGGAGGCTGACTCCATACACAGTTTCAAATGTAGATATGATAGAACCCAGTAGGCTCAGGAATCTGTACACCAGTTGATTGACAGTTGAGAGGCGGGACCAAAGAGCCAGAGCTCAACCCCTGCAAACACAACTAGGTGAGTACACAATATATCAACAATACCAGCTGCAACAGAACCGTTTGGTCATCTGCTCCAAAAGCAGTCACTTAAATGCCTGCGTATCCAAACAGCGGACTACAAATGACGTTATCAGCTGACAGTGAACGAGTGAGAGCTTTGGGTAACATGGGTTATCTTGAGCGAGAATACATTAAGCTCCATAACCTAATCACTGATACACAAAGTGAATGACTCGCCTCTCACTCCTCGTCACTTGGGTGTAAGGATAATAATGGAAATATTAATAAACCAGATTTTGTCGGCTTGTGATTCACTGTAAATTTTGTGTTTATTGGTTTGCAGCTGTTGAGAATAATAATTTGCAATACGTTGCAACACATAAATTTGCAACACTTCATGTATTTTATTATTGCATGTTTACGGTGTGTGTTTAAAGTTTATATTTGTGTATTTAAAGCTATATATGTTTGTACTCACCTAATTGTACTCACTTAATTGGGCTTTCGGGGGGGGGGGGAATGAGCTCTAGCTCTTTGGTCCCGCCTCTCAACCGTTACCTCAACCGTTTGTGTGTGTTTACAGTTACGTGTATGTGTGTGTGTGTGTGTGTGTGTGTGTGTGTGTGTCTGTCTGTCTGTATGTTCAGGCTTATGTTTTACAATGCAACATATTTAGACTACCATTGCAGTAAGTTCAAACTCTGCAACCTAAGTGCATTTAAACTTTGCATCGCAATATATTAAAGTCTTCAGCACACTGGGGTTACACTTTAACACAGCCCAGTGTGTTAAATCATTATGTGCCTGATGCGTTTGCTGTAGTCATCCCTGCAAGGTCTTGCAACTCACACTATCTCAGCATTTGCAACTTTGAACCTCATTAAAGCCTTTTGTAGTGTACCAGCCCAGTAAATATCTGCAATATTTTATCGTGCATCACACCTGCATTACATTTTTCTTTGCTGTGTGTTCTGTAATGATGTTTTGCACACCGAACTTTTCAGTTATCATCTAAAACGCTAAAAGTTGCAGGTTCTTGAAATAGTTTTTCTCTCATGCTTGGGGGAAACATTTCATATCTGTAACACTGTCACTCGAGCGTCTGTAACAGTCTGTCACTCCAGCTTCTATAACAGTCTGTCACTCCAGTTTCTGTAACAGTCTGTCACTCCAGTTTCTGTAACACTGCCACTCCAGCTTCTGTAACAGTCTGTCACTTCAGTTTATGTAACACTGTCACTCCAGCTTCTGTACCACAATCTGTTACTCCAGATTCTGTAACAGAACAGAATAATATTAATTATACCCCCAAAAATTACTTGGTGCTGGAAAAAAGACTGGATAAAGCTGTTGTTGTTAAAGCCTGGCGGATGGACATAGTCGAGTTAGAGGTGCATACAGATCGAGTGGTCAATACTAGGCATTGTTTGTAACACTAGATATCTCAATTCAGTTACGTGTTACAAGTGATCCATTTTGTTCTGTGTTCTCTCTCACTCCTCCAGTACACCTGAGAACCAATTCCAGCAACAGGAACTCTAGTGTTCTAATAGTACATATTTCTACATACGTCTTGAAATGTGTACACTCCTCATAGTCTTGAAAAAAATCTATTTGCAATATTTAAATTAACAACTTAATCTCTGAATACATCTTAAAACATTAAATAATACAGATGTTATATATATATATATATATATATATATATATATATATATATATATATATATATATATATATATATATATATATATATATATATATATATATATATATACTCTTCAACACTAAGCTTATTTACGGTTAGCGCTTCTGAAACTAATTAAATCATTGTCAGCATTGTGTAAATTAAACACTTACACCATGACGTGTGTAAATCCAATTTCTCGAGCACTGGAGTCTTCTCTAGCTCTTCCATTATTGCAACGTTGCACGCTTCAAGAAATGTTAATATTGACAAGACTGCGAGGAATTCCAGCACTTGAAACACAAAGATTCAACATTTTTATCATCTCCTGTAAAGGCCATTATTTAGTTAAATATAATTAACAGCAAAGTTTCCAAGAATGCAATTGCTTACCTGCACCTAAATCTTTACTAACACTGTGAACGGTCCTTGTGTTGCAACAATAAAGTTTATTGCTGCAACTATTATTATATAATTATTCGGCATTTGTAATGTTGCAATTAACAAAGATATTGAAAGGTCGATGTTTATGGATAAGCAATGAATCAACACAATCTGGTGTTGACTGTAACACAACTTTCTTTATATTTACGATGTTCGTTGCATTCGTGCAAGAAATGCTGAGGTCTGCAACAATAAAAGGAATTAGATGTTTTACGTTCGATATTACAAGTACAATATGTTGTGTTCTGGCAACTGTGCTACATGTTCCATGGGCCGGATTCAGGAAGGTACTTACGAAGGTTTTTCCTCTTAGCTAAGAACGAATTCCGTCTTAGCGCCTTCGTGGCGGCTAGGTCCGTATTCAATTAGCTACCCTAAGTGGAAAAAACTTCGTAAGTTCATTCCGGGATTTAAGTGTGGTTTCGACCACTCGTAGCTTTACGTAAACTGGATATAAGTCATTTTTTCTCTACTACATAACACTGGGATCGATTTATGATATTGGAACATGACCAAAATATTATAGCTGGTGAATCTAGTGAAGAGGAGTCCTTCGTGTTAGTTATATATGCATTCTCTGCTTGAAACTTGAAGTAAATATGTGTTTGATGATAGTAGAATTAGTTTTATAATAGCAAGATATTATACCAGTAGTTATTAAGTAAATAAACACTGGTGAACATGAAATATGAGAGAAGGTGATGAGCCCTGCCTGATGGGATCATTTACTATCACCAAATGCCCCTGTTCACCTAGTAGTAAGGGTGTACCTTAGCTATACATACCCATTTCTAATTTATTTAGTTTGGTTTTATTTTGAAATTAAATCTGGGTGATACATAAAATAAAAATATGCTGCACAAATGATGTTAGGTAAGGAGAAGGGTAAAAATGTCAAACTTTATTCATTGAATACTTAAAGCTATAATTATGACTATATACTGTAGATTATTAAAAAAGAGAGAGGGAAGTAGGGGTCCAAAACCTCTTCCTGTTATATAATTTGGGTGTGGAACAAGTAATTATCAAAAGAAAGCACCATGCCAGGAAGGCTATGTAGCAGTAAGGCAGTGAGGTGAGGCAGCTACTTATTTGAGAAATGCTTATTTTATTTACCTTATAAGCTGAGGCAGCTTATTTTATTTGAGGAATACTCAGCTGATTCCTCTACATTTAGCATGGAACAAATTTGTGTCCAAGACCTCTTCCTGTTACTCAATTTGGCTGTGTGTAACCAAACTAGAAGTGCTCTACAAATCAAGGGACCCAGAATGTGGAATGACCTCCCGAATCATGTCAAAGGCTGTACACCTCTCAACCAGTTTAAGAGTTAAACCAACTACTGCCTAATTAACTCCATGTAACCTAACTTACCTCCTAAATGTCAACCCATGTCTTGCTATTTTTTAAATAACGCTGTTCACCAACATGTGCAATTGCTGATTTATGCTATGTTAACCCCCTTTTTGTATTTTTTATTCCTTCTTTCAACACAATTTATACCTAATCTCGATTGCTATTAAGTTTTAGTCTGTGTTTTTTTCCCCCCACACCTTGCCCGAAATGCTATGAGTATTAGTGGCTTTAGGTATTGTATGTACTAGCTCTGTCTATAAATCCAACATTATGGTTGTAAATCAACTGTATGTACTTTTCCTGAATAAAATGTATTTATTATTTATTTTTTAATCAGTAAGTATTAAAAGAAGGCACCAAGCTGGGAAGGCTATGTAGCACCATTGTGTGTAACAATAAACCAAATTTTTTTTTAACAAATAATGCACCTGTATGGTAAAACAAATCCTGTCAGCTGTAAAAATATTGATGCAGTTATTTAAATGAAAAATATAATGAAAGAAATATTACTGGTTTATTTTTATCCTATCTTTTTGTACTGTACAGTATATCCAAGGAAGTGAAAAATTGAGACATAATGTACAATTTAATGAATGATTAGCATGGATTAGCAGTTCAAAAGAAATATGACTTGTATTACATATCAACATGAGATCTTAATGATCCATGGTCAACATGATTTAATAAGGATAATACAGTACTGTATTTGTAATAATACAAACTATAATTTAAAATCTTTATTACTGATTTTTTTTATTAAGGAGATTAGGTATACACAGCAATGTGCTGCTACCCTATTCTATATGGAATATTACACAGTGTAGATAAAAAACTAGCTATAAGTTTATCTAATACTCCCATCTCACAGGATGGTTAGACATACTGTACATGGAATCAATTTAGAAAATACCAGCCTCAATACAAAAAACAAATCAACTCTGACTAAACAACTCTAAGCAATTTTCACAAGAGGTAAGCACTGAATCATGGAAACATTATATTATAATTACTCTTACCAGTTTCTACAAAACTCCTCTCAAACAATGTATTTTTAAACATGTTTAGGTATACATAGCAATGTGCTGCTTCCCTATTCTGTATAAAGGACCACACAGTGTAGATAAAAAACCAGCTACCAGCTCACCCAACATCCTCACCTCACAGGATGGCCAGTCATACATGGAATTAGGAGAGAACAAAATACTTAATGCTGATCTATTAGCCTCCACTGGCAAAATCTGGGTGCAGCACAAGAATATCTTCCAATAATCCTGAGTGTATGAAGTAATTACAGAGCTCAAAATACCTCATACCATTTGGTATGAAGTCACTGATAACAGGACAATCACAGATATAGTGTTGGAGAGTATGTTCTCTCAAGTAGGACTGAAAACAGATGTTTTTTTTCCACCAAGAGGGCTATAAACCCATGGAACCGCCTACCCGCTGAAGCCGTAAATGCTAAATTCCAGCTAAAAAATATCATTAAGACAATTGGCGGGCCCTTTAACAAGCCGCCGGCTTTCTGTCCTCTTCGAGGCCACTAGATAGTTAGTGGCCCTTGGGTAAATTCAGTAAATATATACAATAATTGTCAGCACATCTTCCGAGCAACAAGGACAGCTACACAGTATCTCTTAGAATTACGTAGGTAAACAACAAATGTAACATATTTGTTTACTACAATGTCGATGCTGGCTGTAGAAGTTGAAAAAACATTGTTTTACTTCGAAATATACTAATTTTATAAGAAAATTCGACGTAAATAGGCGGCAGTAGAGCTCCGATAAGCTAGCGCTAAATCTTCAATATGAAGAATGTTGCTGCTCTCTGATTGGCCAAACGAAACACAGTAGTGACCTCCATCGGCACGCAGGTGAACCAACAATTTTCTTCCTAAGTATACCTTATTGAATCGCACCTAAGCATCTTCTTAGGGCGCACTTAGGAACCTTCGTAGCAAACCCACTTACGAAGAAATACACAGAGCTTCCTGAATCTAGGTCCATGTGTGCTGGCGGTTTACACACGACTCACAACTGATGACGTTCGAACACTTCCGGAACAAGTGCTTCACTGACGAATTTTGTTCGAACCACAACGCTGTAAATGCTTCACCCATGTACTACAAATACAAATAATCGCTAACAGAACCTAAACACCTAACCTAACCAGTGTTTAAATGTGCGCAGTATGTTAAGGTTATTTTATAGTTGAATATATATAATATATACATATATATACAAATAATATCAACTTAGGCTAAAGGATTTCATATTTCAGCACTCTGATATTGCTCGTGAAGGGAGAGCTTGACCGGGGCACTGCCTCGTTCTACCCTAAACAAGCAGTTCAGAGGTGGAGGGAGTGATTGAGGGGGCGAGGACGGTGTTGGTGGTCATTCTGTGTCCAGCCGTCACGGTGGTGGGAGGTAGGTTGGCTGTGTGGTCCCAAGACGGGCTTCTTGTTCGAGACTCTTGCCTTATGTGTTCTTGAGACGCTGTGAAGCTTTTATTGTTTGTTAACACAAATGAGGGGTTAATATAGCGGGGACTTTACTGTATAATGCTGGGTTTGGTCTAGTTTGCTGTGCTATCTTCAACGTGTTGATTTTGGGGGATTTTAAGGAAGGTGGTTGATTTACGAAGTCTACTTTTACAGTCTTGGAGGTGATGAGTGGTGATGTTGAACGTCCCTCCCTCCATCTTGACACGTAACTAATTTGTACATTGAAGTGCTGTTTGACTTGTCAATTTTTTTAAGTTCAATTTTATTTTTAACTAGCGGTATAAATTATAGTAAATAATTTGAACACGTTTTGTTTTTCAATCAGCCACTCTGGCAAGACTGCTTTTTAACAATTAATAATTTGCATAGCAAAAGCGTGGGGGCGGAAAGTATTTTTATGCATATAAACTTGTTAAATGTCTTGCAAATCGTGATAAATAACTTCATTACAGGATTAGTGAAGTGTCTTGATGACTGGAGAAATTTTGCAAGCGAGCCTTGCGTCATCTAATGATCGGAGAGACTGGCCTGCTGGTTCAAGTATTAGATTTGTACTAGGCTACAGCTGCACCTGTACTTCGACCATACTCGCTATCGCTGCTAGGTGAGTGGGATTGCATTTTACACTAGTTTCTACGTGAAAAGGTTATGGAATAGAAATTTTAAAAAGCCTGGCATAGCTCGTATTTTGTTCCTTTAAGAGCGCTCGTTGGCAACAGTAACGATAACTGGATTTTATTACCGTAATAGTTGCTCTATTTGAGTTTAATGTAGATCTCAAATGGTGAATGTCTTGTAGCTGTTGTGAAAATTTTATATAAAAAAAACTACAGATTTTGAAGTTTAGCATAAACTGTCTTTAAAGCAGTCGGTCATAAGGAGTTATAGTATTTTGCTGGGCTTTAAATAAAAATTGTTGTAGGCAACAGCTGTCTAGTTGGATTTGATATTGAACCTACCATATATTTTTGTTCTGACTTTAGTGCAACATAAAAGGTTGAAAATTGTCATTAGTACGTACATGCGTTAGGACAGGTTTATTAACCTGTCCTAACAATTTTTCTAAATTGTAAACTTTAAAGTAAGGATTGGAGCACACTAGCAAGTCTTGTTGAACTTCGTGGTATATTCCTTTGACTTGAGGAAAGAATACAGAAGTCGGTCATGTTATTAAAGATCTCTCATTGCCTGATCAGGTCACGTTACTAGACTACCTGCAGTTTAGATTTGCCAATAAACATAAATATAACTTTGCGCAAACGTTTACCTGAAGGTAATTGACACCATTCCCTAAATCTAGCCCTGTAGCTTGTCTCATGGATACTACGTAATAATGTCAAAATTATCACAAATAAAAGGTCACTATATACGCAAACAGCAGCGTGCCTCTGTCGTCTGGGACTTTTCCTTCTCTGGGATGTTCTGCAGTAGTCTGATTAAGGGGGTACTGCACCAACTTCTGGCTGGGGAGGGATTCTGCATAAGAGAATATCAGTGGGAGGGACGGGGGCTGAATAACCAATGGGCGGTTGGTTGGCAGAGGCTGACGGCAGTTAGTCAATTTTAGACATAAAATAGTTAATGTACTTTTCCTCTAACTTCCATCTCAAATAATGTAGCTTAGCCAATTTCCTTAAATAGTTGTTAGAAAAACGGTGAATATGGGACTAGTGAAGAGTCAATATTGGGGAAGCATTAGTCGTGATTGCATACATCACTCGCAACAATCAAAACTACAGATCCCTCAGAAGTAGTAGACATATTCAAACACTGGCAGGAAATCTTCAATCCCCACCCCCCACAGCCAACAGCAATACAAAACATAAACAGAGTAGAAACATGGATATGACACAACCCTCATGCCATCACACACCACCCTACCATTGACCTCGCGACACTAGACGATTTAGAAAGTGACCTCACAGAATCAATACTACCTGAAGAAGTTAAACTCGTGCTCAAGAACACCAGACGTAAAGCCCCAGGAGCCTCTGGCATTGGCCAAGCTCTCCTCAAGCAACTTCCAGACCCCTAATCTTGGCACTAACAGACGTCTACAACGCCTCACTAGCAACAAGATATTTCCCAAGCCCATTCAAAGAAGCCACAGCAATCCTCATTCCAAAACCCCAAAAATCCCCGACAGACCCCAAGAACTACAGACCGATCAGCCTACTAAGAGACATTAGGGAAAGTATACGAAAAACTCATTAATCATAAACTCAGGTATCACCTAGAACACAAACATATTGACAAACAATTTGGCTTCAGACAACACCGCTCAACACAAGACGCACTGAACATAACTACCTCTCCATAAATAAACACCAGAGGGCCAAGACGGCCCTCATTGCAAAGTACGTCGAAAAAGCTTTTGACACTGTATGGCACGACGGCCTACGTTACAAACTCTGCACTCTATTTCAACTGTCTGACAACATGCAGAGGCTACTTTGCAGCTTTCTAACAAATAGAAAGATGCAAATCAAGTTCCTCAGCAAGCTGTCAGGTTACTTGAACCTAAATGCAGGTGTCCCCCAGGGCTCAGTTCTCTCACCAACCTTATACATACTCTATATAAACGACATCCCTGACCCAATATACTGGACATCAATGACCCTTTGCTACGCTGACGACGTAACTCGACTGATCTCGGACTATAAGATTAACGCCCTCACACGGAAAGCACAACAAGAAATAGACAGTCACCCTCTGGGAACACGACTGGCGAATAAAAACAAACCCCAACAAGTCTAAAATTACATACTTTTTCTACAACAAACGACGTAACCCTGCCCCAGTAAAACTCTACTCTCAACCACCAGATGCAACCCAGATCCCAAGAGTCTACAACACCACAGTACTTGGACTCGCATTAGACTTTAACCTTCGCTTTCACACACGCATAACACCCAAGAAAGCTATAGCCTCAAACGCTCTTATCAAAACTCTACCCACTCAAATATGCCTCCCAAGCCACCAAGTTCTATCTATACAAAACACTTATTCGCCCACTCCTAACATATGCACCGATCCCACTCACACTTGCAGCACCAACAAATAGGAAAAAACTCCAGCGTACCCAGAACAGGGCTCTGAGATGGGTGTTACATACCCATTGGCAGGACTTCACCACCAGTAAGGCCCTGCATGAGTGGGCGAACATCCCACCTCTTAACATAACCTGGGATACTATGGGGAAGAAACAGATTGACAGAATTCTCACTTATGACAACTACGACACGTTCCTCAGAAACGTCCTAAGCAGACCCAGACATACGCACAACCTCTTTAACCTGATCGACGATCCACCTCCTGCTCCGTCCTTTACATAACCCCTCTCCTGTAATATCACTACTCAAATCACCAAACTTCCAACTATAGCCTCCTAACTCTTCTCCCCCCTCTTTCGGGGGGTGGGGGACCAACTAGCTCCCGTTTTCTGGTGCCTTGGGTGAGGCACGATGCTGATTAACAGATCTAAGACCACATCTGGTGTGAGCCTCCAGGGCACACCCAGCTGAGGGCTGCTGTCTCCGTGGATGCTCAAAAAGACGAAATGTTGTCAGATCCGATTCCTTGCCTTCACTGCCTAGTCTGGTCATAACGATTTCAATGCCATGCAGCTGGGTCTAGCCCTGGCTCTTTACCTCATACTGAAAACCCTTCCTCTCACCCCCACTAATTCTTCCCCTATCCCCACTTCCACGCTCACCCATTAGGGTATCTTGACCTATATTTAATTCATTCGTGATTGGTACGCTGTGTACAAAGTGTTTGGGGGAGGGGAAGGTGTACAAATTTCAGAAAGTTATCAATAAAGGCGGATATCTGCCAGTTGACGATGAAAAATTGTAATTTTGGCCTGTCTTGGGGCCGTCTTTGGTCCCCCCCCTGGGGGTTGGGTTGGGGGGTTGGGGGGGTTGGAAATAGCCCATGTCATGCTATCTTTTGATATGATGGTGGTCGCTGGAGGCGGGTAGTTAATTATGCACCCTGTACTCATCCTGTGAGAGGTAGCGCAAAAATTAGATGGCGGGAATAATTTATCGGACCTCAACGGAGAATATTACATTAACAAATTCATCTATCCTTCACGCCTTGTAATTACAATAAGCTAGTTAATGTTTTATTTAAAGGGCTATATATTATACATTAATGGTCTTATCGCCAATATCTCGTAACGGAAAACCGCCCCAAGGAGCAGTGGGCCGCCTCGGCCCCCACTAAAGAGCTCGCATTTGGCAGTACCCATGTCAACAAGACGGGTATAAACTCTAAATCCCAATCTAAATTAGTGGCCCTTCATCTTGGACTAAATTCACACTGAATAAGCGTACTTGCAACGGGGCGATAGTTAAGATAGCAATTTGAATGCGGGTGGCACTGTGATGGCTCAAATGGTTGGGATGAAAGAGGCTACGACCTTAATGACTACTTTCCTCGGCTCTGTGGCCAGCAGAAAACCACTTTTTTTTTTAATGGACACATTCCTGACGATCCCTTGCTTCCCCCCCCCCACCCCAGCTGGAGCCGCGATATTCCCCCCCTTCCCTGAGCGTTAGTGGTGTTGGACTTCATAGGGTATATCCACCCTGGATTGCCTATTAATGTGGTGCGGCCAACTACTGCGAAGCGGTGAAATCAAACTAGTAAAAGCAACTGGAAGGTTGATAATCTTGGTCTCTATAGCATAAGATACTTGGTCCCTTCCCCCCCCCCCCAACCCCCGGGTAGTTAATGCCCTCAGCGTTCCCAGGCTCATTGACACTGCTAGAGATATGCTAGTTTAAAGTTTCTCTTGTGGCGATCCAGTGTTGGGGGGTGGGGGGGGGGGCGGGGGAGATAGGATTCCTGCAATGTCCTAACTTCGTGTCTGGAAAGTAGAGAAGCTCGAAGAAATTTCCACAATTTGTACCACAATGGACTGAACTCCCACAGGTCCTTCCCTGTCAGGGCTAGAAACGTTGTGCCAAGGACCCGGGTTAGATACATGGTTATGGTAGAAACAAATGGGTATAATTCTTTTGATGCGCCTGTTCACCTGGCAGTAAAAAAGTACCCGGGAGTAAAGTGGCCGAAAGTAATGACCATGGCACTGAAGGTACAAACCCAGGGTACATCCTGGGATTGTAAAAATGTGTAGATATTATAGAAAAATTAATGGTTCTTATTCCTTTTCCTGGTAATCTGTTACTTGGTGCAAATTGATACAAACCTCAGACTAACGGTTAGTTCCCAGCAGGTTAAAACATTGCAGTCGTTAAACTCCAGGCTCTACGTAACAAGTTATTAGTGTGGATAGGACTTGTTCAGTGTGTGGGGGGGGGGGGTTAATTTTGTACTTTGATATAATTCTTTCATTTATTAAACTAACTTGCAGAGTAAAGAGCTGCAAGCTAGCAAATAAGAACTAAAGCCCCAAAACAAAGGATAAAAGCATCCCTCCTTAACCCCCACAACCTCCCTGGCCACATAAATGGCCTTACACAAGTAGTACAGAAACGATAAATGTAAAATTGAAAAGCAAGAAATCTCTTGGGTAATGTATAACACAAAACGCATAGAAATGACAAGAATGATTAGAAACAAAACCTTAAAGCCACTACGCAGTTTTATTTTATGTACGTGTAAATAACTGTACCATTAAAATGGCCCCCCCCCCGGTAAAAGACTTTAAATATACACAACCAGTTACTTGGTAATACACACCACACAATACCGCACATTAGAATCACCCTTAACGGAAAATATAAACCAAATACCCAGTATCCAGTAAACATAAATGAAGGGAAGAAAAAGATGAACAGATGCCTCTGCAAGCACGAACAAAGGCACCAAAGACTAATTAGAGCACAGTAGGTTATAAAGGCTTGCTAAACACACGTGTACTTGTACTAGACAATAGCGCACATCCTACCACTTAGACCAAGCCTGGTAATTGCTGAACTTGCTCGTTGCTCGCCCCTTCACCACTTCCTTGATCAGTGGGCATGGACCCATCCATCGGGAACTACAGAAATTCTCGGTTAACGTCGTTTTCACCAAAGCGATAACCCCAAAGTGAAATTGGGACTATCCATTGGTAGCTTCTCTGTTCAATTCTGCAGTTTGTCGGCTCGTCGGCAGCCGATCAGTTTAGCGGCGTTCCTAGATCCTTCAACCATCAGACTGTTGAAAGAGGTAGACAACCGTCAGAGGTTCACAACAGTGGGATAAAATCGCCGTTTCAACACGGCCACCATCGGCCAGCCGACCGTGGAAACCCCACACTAAAACATTTACTCGGTTGGCCAACATGCGTATAGTACAAAGGTGCAGCCCATCCCACACGAGAGAGAATATTTCTACCTAGCTACATGCGAACAGCACGATTGATGGTTAGGTCTTTGACTGTTCCGGGTGTGACTAGTCTTCACCCCCCCCCCCCACACTCCCTGCACGCCCATCAACTTTGCAATGTGGCACAGGCTAATTACCGATTGTTTGCATTTCTAATGCAAATCGCATGCCTCCGTAAGAAAATGCTCTGACACCCTATCATTTTACCCTGCACGTGAAGTGGAGGAGGAAGGGGGGGGGGGGAAGTGGGGCGGGGGGTGCTGGGTAGGGTTAGGTATTTTAACCAACTAAATTTTACAGGAACTTTCCCAAAGTTCGAAAACTATGAGCAGCCTTCTGCTATATTAGCAGCAGCCCGTCCTCCAAACAGACCCAAAAGTGATCCCATGCACCCGCCAAACCTGTTTTATGAATGGAAAAACGGGTTTTCACAAAACTCAAAACTAATTTTGTTGGAACACTTCAGCAAAGTGTTTCACCAACTAATTTTGTTCGAACCACAACGCTCTAAATGCTTCACCCACGTACTACAAATAAAAATAATCGCTAACAGAACAAAAACGGGTAACCTAACAGATGCATATTTATGCACAATATGCTAAAAATATTATAATTTAAATTTGAGAATTCCCGTTTTGAATGAAGCTTCAAAATTTTAATGCATCTGTGGGGTCGACCGCTGGATGTAAGGGAGTAGTTGATGACAGGTAGATTAGCAGACAAAGCCTAAAAGGGTTAAGGTTCATAAATCCATGTTCCACACGCAATAACTAACGTTTTGACAATCGGAGTCCACATAATCGGATGCAGCGGCTCCGAATGTTCTTTGACTTGGTTTTAAAGATTTTAACTTCTAACTATAGGTAGATTCTTGATTATATGCAACTACTCAATCACGTGTCTAACCTTCGATTTGAACCATCCAGCGAGCCCAAGGTTTTTTATCTTCTAATATTTTCCAATCTAATAGCATTTGCAGAATCACTTGGCTCGACATTTATAGTTTAATGTTATCTTGTTCAAGCTTTAATTTCAATCATACCTTTATTTATCTAGTCTGGAAGTTGGAACCTTGTCAACCTCAACTTTTCCTGGATAACTTGTTATATATGCGCCCCAGAGTAGTGCCATTAACCCCCCCTCCTCCTAGGAATATTATCATTGATGTATGAAAATGCATGAGTTTCGACCACGCCCACATCACCGAATCCATCTCTATCGCAACAGCCATTTGTCTTGTGGTGTACGTAAATCATGGTGGTTGTCGCTAACGTTCGTGTGGAAAGACAGTCGTGCAGCAGGCATAGTAAGCCACTCGTGACTTGCCATGGTTACTCTTCCCTGATCAGTCTTGCATGTGACTGTACTGAACAGTGGCTTAGCCGCTGAATTGGGGGATAGGGGGATTCAAATGTCCTGTGATGTATGGTTGAGCTTTTGCCTAGAGTTGTTGACCATCCTGCTTCCAGCGTGCGCGCGCACAAGATGCCTACACTTTTTATTTTTTATTTTTTTTTTTAATAAAAGAATACACAATGTACAAAACAGACACCCGCCGAAAGAGTCATGAACATACACAGGACAATATAACAAAGGAAGTAAAACACGGATACACTAAACATACCCAACAAAAACCAAGAAAGAAAACACATGACACAAGGCACAAAAAAAGAGAACCCAGAAACGGGGACAGTATTTACCACAAAAAACAGAACAGAACATGACATAAATAGCACACAATAGAAATAACATAAGAGGCACATCCACACAACCTTAAGTACAGAAATACAAAAGGAGAACACACACAAAAGCCCAGCCCAACAACCCAAACACAGGTGCATAAAAGTACAGAACAGGCCTCCGAAACCCCTAAGAGGCAAAGTTACAAAACTACATTAAACAAAAACATGGAAATATAGAACATTGAAAGTCAAACAGAAATAACTGAGTACATTTCTTTTTTCTTACTTCGTTTCCTCATGCATAATTAAAGACAATACAAAGGCAGACCACAAAACACAAATCAAGAAAGAACAGATAAATAAGACATAAATAGCACAAGGCAAAGTACATGGCACATTAAAAAGAGAAATAACAATCAGTAATGGCAAAAAGAACACTCATAACACAGGAACAGTAGTACATGAAAAGGGAGGGGGGGGGGGGGGGGGGAAGGACAAAACATAAACCCGGGCACCCCCCCCCCCCCCACACACAGAAAATACAGAAGAGGCACGCTCCAAAGACATAGGAGCATACAAGCATACATACCATAAAGAACAAAAATGCACAAAACATAAAACCCATACAAGGCAAACAAAAAGGCCCACGCAGGAGCCAGGGAAAACATAAAAACCACACCCACACACAAGCACACCCAAACGAACACACACCCACAGGAGCAACCACAACAGAAACAAAACCACACACACACACACACACACACACACACACACACACACACACACCCACCCCGCCCAACCCCCGCCGAGGAGGCCCATCGGAGGACCGGGGACCTAAAACAAACCGGAACAAGACCCACCCAACCAACCCACAGCCAACATCCACGAGCCCAACCCACGACCAATCACTCAAAAGCAGCCCCACGAACATACGCACCAGTAAACCAACCACAAAAATCACCCGGAAAAGCACGCTGCAGCCACCACCAGGTGAACCGTAAGCGTCCTCTCAAAAACCCCAAAACCCTATCAACCCCATAACCCTCCCTCCGGCCAACCCACACACAATAAACAGTCAGCGACAAGAAGACAGAGCGTATTACGCACCCGTCGAGAGCCCCGCGGAAAAGACAAAAACAAAAACGGCAAAAAACCGCCCCGACATCCCGGCCCACAAACCACGGCCAACACAGCACGAAACCAATCAAGCAAACCACTCAGCCTCACAAAAATAGAAAACATGTAACTGAGTTTCAGGCAAACCACAGTGGACACATGCGTCAGAGGCACGCAAACCCAGCATGCACAACCGGTCATTTGTCGCCAACGACAAATGCAACAAATGCAAAACAACTCCTCCCGCTGCTGCGGTGCCAAAAACCGCGCCCCTAACGCCGCCCACACCTCCCCCCAATCCCAACACGGGAATAAAGACTCCACCCGCGGCTGAACACGACAAAATAAACCCCATAAATCGCCTTCACTGAGAGACATATAACCCGGACAACGACAGACAGCCCGAAGAATGTCTACCACCCAGGAGTAAACAGGAGGGGTACAAAAGGCCACCTCCCGACAAACACCGCAATCCACAAAAAAACTAAACCGGACCGAACAATAAAAAATACACAAAGCATTGAGCCCCCCCACCCAATGCTAAACTCTGACGCAACGAGACCCAAAACAGCGCCCGAGCCCTGGTAAACAAATCGGGAATACCAACCCCACCTTCCCGCACCGCTAACACCAACGTCGAGCGACGAACCGGGTGGTAACGACCACACCACACCACACGTACCTATAAACCTGACGTTCCAACCCCAGAGCCAGCCGGCGATCTAGGGGGAAACACTGAGCCACGAACCAGACACGTGACAGAACTTTACAAGTAACAAGCAACGCCCGGTGATAAATTGTTAACGGGCGCGCAGCCAACAACCCAACCGCAACACCAACACTACGAGAAACCGCACCCCAATTAAATTCCAAAGATCTCTCGTAAGAAGCGAACCAGGTGATCCCCAGAACACGCAGAGAGGAGACCACCGGAAACCAAGACCCCTCCCACACAAGGCGAGAGGACCACCCACCGATACCCATAAGACCAGATTTGGCACGATTGACCTGGGCCCCAGTGGCCAACTCAAACCTCTCAACCACGACCTGGACAGCCCGAACAGAAACGGCAGAGGCCACGAACAGGATGGTATCATCCGCATAACCGCAGATGGGTAACCGAAGATCAGAAGGCAGCCGGGGGGGACGGATCAACGCACAAGCCTTGACCGCCCGAAAAAAAGGCTCCTGAAAGAGCACATAAAGGAGCATGGAAAGCGGACAACCCTGCCTCGCCGAACGGCGTACAGGGAAATGAGCACTCAAGAACCCATTGATGCAAACCCGACTGCAACACTGAGCGTACAACATACGCACCCAACGAACAAAGGCGGAAAACCAAGCCGCTCTAACACACGAAAAACAAAAGCTAACGAAACACGGTCAAAAGCCTTAGACCAATCCAGGCAAAGCATCGCTGCTGACAAGCGAGAGCCCGACACGTACAGAAGCACATCCCGAAATAACGCATTGCACTGCAGTAACGAGCGACCTGGAACACCACAAAACTGTTCCACGGAAACCACAGACGCAACCACACGGCGACACCGACCAGCTAAAATCTTGGACAGGATCTTATAGTCCACATTCAACAAAGTAATTGGTCTCCAGTTCGGGAAGAACCGCAAATCGCCCGGCTTTGGGAGCAGCCGCACAATCCCAACGCACTGAGACACAGGCAGAACGCACCCTCGAAGGCAAGTCCGGACCACCTCCAAAAGAACATCGCCCAACACATCCCAGAAGGCAACATAAAACTCGACAGGAAGACCATCCGAGCCTGGCACCTTCCCGGAACGAAACGACCTCACCACATCGAAAAGCTCCCCCAACGAAACCTCTTCCTCCAAACCAACACAATCAGCAGCAGACAACCCCGGAGCACAACCACCCAAAAAACCTTCCGCAATCGCGTCGTCCCCTACCACCTCCTCATAGAGCGCAACCAACTCCTGCCGCACATAATGCAACACACCACCGGTGTCCGAAACAACGGACCCATCCGGCCGTTGCAGAGCCATAAAAAGAACACCGTCCCGCGCAGCCTTTACCTTCCCTAAAAGATAAGGAGAGAGCCGTTACCCATCAACACGTTCACTCACACGAGCACGCACACGAACACCCTCGGGCTACTCATTCCGCAAACCACAACTACGCTCCTTACACTCAGCAATCTCCCCAAAACAGTCAATCCCAGCATTGTACCGCACATACAACCGCGAAAGCCTCGCCTGGAACAACCGCAGCAACCCAAACCTTCCAGCAGCCTCACGTTTGGCAGCCACCCGAAAAAACAACCGACATTGCTCCTTACACCACTCCCACCAATCTAAAACAGAAGAAAAATCACACCGCCGGGCGAGAACCCCGATTCACCAAACCCGAAACTGCCCACAAACCCTCGGAGAACGCAACAACCCACAATTCAGCTTCCACCACCCCGCGCCGACCCGTACCTGACTGGGCACACCAACCCGGACCACCACGAGACTATGGTCCGAGAAAGCAACCGGGACAGTGTGGAAAGCAAACACAGAACACCCCCCGCTAGTAACATACACTCGATCAATCCGCGAACGCGCCCCATGCGCAGCAAAAGTAAAGGACAACTCGCCCCCATAGAGCACAGCAGCATCCTTGAAACCGCAAGAACGCACCACCTCCAGCAGTGCACCCGAGACATTCTGCGGGCGGGCGCTACTACAGTCCCACGCACTCGTCAGTTAAAATCACCACCAAAAACCATACTCCGCGTATCATGACGCAGGAAAGGGAGAAGCCCCACCCGAAAAAACTCCCGTTCCCGACGGCGCGCCACCCCCGAGGGGGCGTACACCGTCAGGAACGGAAGAACGACCCCCAAAAACTCAACCCTCACAAACAAAACCCGCCCATCTTCATCCATCTCCGTGTGAAGCACGGAGAAGGAAGCCCTCCTAGAAAACAACATAAGCGTCCCCCCGAAGGACGTCCTCGGCGGGTTGAGCACAACATGAAAATGTGCACTTAAACACTGCAGCACAGACACCTCACGAACATTATGCTCCTGGATCAGAGCCACATCCACACGCTGCTCCTGCAGAACATCCAACAGGCCCAACTGGGCCCCAAGATCATTTAAACCACGAACATTCAAAGACGCACAGACAACAGAGGGCGCCATCGGGAGAACCTCAGGACACCCCCAACCCAACGCGTCCCCCAGGGGACACAACCGCACCCGCAGCGGGAGCCACATCCACACCACCAGGCTCAACCCCCTGCCGCACCCTGGAAGACGACTGGCCAGGAACCGCCTTCAAAATCACAGGAGACACACCATCCGAAGAGGGCGCCCCAGGCGTCGAGGACACCATCTACAGTTTCTCCACAGCCTCCGCCGCCCCGAGCCCGACACCACGCTCAATGCCCCGCTCATCCCCAGATCCCGCTTCCGAAGGGGGAGGAGGAACCACTGGAGAAGCGGAGGGAGGAGCACCAGCCAAAGGCACACCACCCGCAGCCTCGATCCTCTTCCCAGGGGGGCCCCTGCTGTGCGACCGATCCCTCGGAGCGCGCTTTCGTAGAGGAACAGAAGAGCCCAATGCAACCACAGGAGGCACAGCAGGCGGCTGCGCCACGGCACCAGCATCAGGAACACCGCTAGGCTGGCCGTCAGGAGACACAGTATCAACACCGCCCCTGGCCACGGGAAGCACACTGGCCACAGCACACGGGTCGCCCGACGCACCACACCACACACGTCGGATTCCAAGGAGACACTCGGGTCGCGATGTACCTCCGCCGCCACCAGCATAGGCGCACCCGAAGCAGGAGCCGCGAGAGCATCAGTCAACACACAGAGCAGAGGACCCAGCAGCAGACGGAGAGGTAGGGACAGCTGGGGACGACGCCTCCAGAGGCACACCCACAGAGCCCGGGCCCACTGGGGGCGCCCCAGCCTCCGGCAGAAGTGGAAAATCATCCGCATGGAAAACCGATGGGTCCTCCGGGCGAGGGGCACGGCAAGCTGCAGCGAAATGGCCTACCTCACCACACAGGAAACAGGAGCGAGTCTGCCCCTGGTAAAACACACGCACATAAAACCCACACACAGCCACCCGAGAGGGAATAGCCCCAGAGAGCCGCATGCGCAAAGTACGGGCACCCATACGGAGCCCCTTCAGGGGCCCACTAAGCAGACAGGCATGACGCTGCCCCACCACCTCACCATACCGACGGAACGCGGCGGACAGCTCATCCTCAGGAAACTGCACCGGCGCACCATGAACGCTTACATACGTCAGGAGTCCCCACGGATCGGAGACCTCCACCGTCACAGCAGAACCTGGAAGTACATGCGTCCGTGTACCCCATCGACGCACAAATAGCTGATACACCTGCGCCGAGGAGAACGTCACCGCCACCCGGGTAGGGGAAAGTTTCTCAACACCGTAGAGATCTTGGTACTCCACACGCATGACGTCCATAAGGGCAACCTCCACCAAGGGCCAGTCAACGGGGGCCGAGAAATCAAGCCGGGCGGTGTCGACCCGGCGAACACGGCCGACACCCGCCAGGCCCCGGCCAATGGCCGCACCACACCGTCAACAAGACGACCACCACGCAGCAGTTACAGGTCAACACTGACAGCCCGGGCCGAACATCAGCGCCCTCTGGTAGCAGAGCGGCGAATCAGATGCCTACACTTGTCCCGATGGCTCGGTTTGGAGGAAAGGTGATTGTCTGCAAAATGAACTTGACACGCTTCAAAACTCTACACACTAAGGTGGGGATACAGCACTTCTAAAGAGTTGCTTTAAAGCCTGCGTCTGGTAGTGTGCCAAAAGTGCTGTTAGTTCCTGTACACTGCCGTCTATACCATATCTTCAGCAAAGAACTTAATTATTCTATTGGTATCGTGGAGTCTTATTTGTGGACCAACCAACATGTGGATGGTCACAGGAATTCATTACCAATTCACTCTTGCAAATCAATAAATTGCAAATACAGTAGTTTGAAATGAAAAAATTAAAATTTGGAATTTGTTTAAACAGTAAGTTAAGGGTCCTCTGATAGGTTAGGTGGGCAAGAAATTGTTTCAAAACGGTATGAAAAACGTTAATGGAAAGTTTCCTTTTCTAAGCTTGCCGAGTAAGCCGGACGACTGAAACGAAACAGTACGTCACTGAGTTGATTTCATTTAAAAGTACGTCCAAATTTGACCATAGCGCGAATAAGTCAAAAGTGACGTTATTTTTTAGAGGACTGGTTGCAATACCATATATTCACGGTCAGTAGAGTTTCCTAAAGTCTTATTATAGTCGTAAGTCTAAAGGTGTTACTAGCTAGAGAACCATTGCATGTCGGTCATAAATGGACGTAACAGATTTTGTAACGAAATGGAAAACTTCATGCTCACCTTTGTACTACGGATCCATTAAAAAGAAATGGAAACTTAAACGTTAGATATAAAAGCAGAAATTGATGTAACGATGACCAGATTAAGGCTGGGACACGCCTAACTGGAAGCAAAGGCCAGTTTGGCGTGTGCTTCTGTTCTCAAGACATTAACGAACTCTGCATCCACTGTCGTGCCCGAAACAATCCAACACCATCTCCTTCAGTCTCTGCCATCAGTGCCAGAGTACATTTCAAACCAGTATTTATCGCACTTAAAATACCCTTTACCGTAGTGCATATTACGAGGTGACCTCTCGTTACAGGGAAAATAAGTCAAAGCATTGGCTAAATATCTCCAGTCGACCAACAAATTGGGTCACATCTGAACCCGTGCCAAATTTATACTTGGCGCCACCAACAGCTAAACACAGGAAACAAATGCCTTGTCACTACACCATGGATCAGCTGACGCCATAAACACAACATACCGCCGTACGGTGCGGCAAGTCTCCCTCTAACATACCTCTGATTTAGTATCTGCTCCTCTATCTACACCAAAGCGCAATACACTCTAACTTTCATTCTCAACATGAACGCGTCTCAACATTTATACTGGTGCAGTCATTGCGAGGATAAACCCTTCATGCAAATGCACCTACTATATAGTAGTATTTGGAGAGGCCTGGACAATCTGGCTCCAGGGGACGAATTTCGCCAGACCTGTTAAGTGTTCTGCAATGAAAGGTTGCTAGAAAAGTTACGAAATAGTTAAAAACCCACTTCTGTATTTGTGACTTGTGTAAAGATGGTCTTTCGCGCCCTTGGGTGCTTTGTCAAGGTCTGAGTATGTGGTTAGGGCGAGACTTGCATCTCTAAGACAAATCCGGCTGCTATCCTATATAGATTCGGCTACTTGGCACAAAATGTTCAAAGTAGCACGGCATGAATAGGCCGTAAATAGCTTTTTAGAGCAAATGCAAATTGCTGATACTAGATCTGTGAACGGATTGTGGGGGGGGGGGGGGGGGAGGGTGAGGTCTTCATGGTGGACTTCAGCCTCGGAGGGCCGGCTGTGCCATTTAGGGGGAGCTGGTGGGTTAGTGTAGACCTCCTACGTCTTCAGTTTTGTCTGGCTACACAGAGCAGTTTTGTGGGAGATCAAAAACTTCCTTAAGTAGGTCTTCTACCGAGTAGGTGTCGCATTTTTTCCTGCAGCGATGGAATTACAAAGATTTTTGTCTGAAGAGTCTGCAACATCAGGGTTGCCTGAGTAGAATTGCTGAAAGGAGAACAAAGTGGCAAATTTGTAGCAAAAGTAGCGAAATTTTTTTTCAAAGGATAGCTTACAAAGATAGCTTACCAACATTAACATTTTACTTAACATTTTTAAATTTTACTAGAAAATATCCATTAATTTAGTTATATTAAGGACCTGCCCGAAACCCTACGTGTTAGTGGCATGACAAATAAAAAAATCTGCCATTCTCTAGTAAACACAATGTACCTTATTGTGTATAAACAGTTTGCTGTATGAAGCATAATGGGATATAGTCCTACCTAGTTTTCAGTTGATTATTAAAATCCTCGTATGCCTCCAAAACCGTTATTGCATATTGCAGACTATTTTGCATAGACATGGGTGATTCAAATGACTAAAATTTTCTCTAAAGATTGATGTCAAACGCTAAAGTACACTAAAAATTGATACTAATTTATCGCAGATGTTACTCTCGTAAATACTAGTTCAACAAGGGCATTATTGATTGGCAAGCTATATAGTACCAATGTAAACTAGGTGAGGTTAGTATGGGATCACCAGCAGCGTTCTTGCCAGTTATTTCCTTGGTCCAAAATGACGATCCAGATGTTGGAATTTGTCCCTCACAAATGTTGGGCCAATTAATGCTTAACAGTAGGCTCAACCTGCTTTAAATTTAAAAGCTTGGTACTAGCTGATCACCCTAACAAGTTTTGGTGACTGTGTGAGGTGGGGGGGCTAAGACATGTGCCAAGTGAAAGATTTTTCACCTTTTTGAAAGTTTCAGCATTACTTGGAATACGAAAAAGCAGGTCTGCAAGCTTTCACTAAAAAAAAAAATATATAGAATCTTGAATATTTTGAAACTTTTCCTGGGGTTATAAGACTTGGGGGTCATGGTACCCGAAAATCCGAAGAAAAATGGAATATTTACGAAAAATTACGAAAAATACTACAACATTCTGGCAACACTGTGGTGCAAACCGTTTTATCTTGAAAAATAACGTAATTAGTCAAATTTCCCGCTGCAACTTCCGTGAATCTGGTCCTCGCGGCGTTGGTGCGCCGCGGGGTATTGTATCTTACGTTGTAGAAGTCTTATTTTTCGTAATAGCGTTGAAAATAACATGTTATGCATAAAATGAATATAAACTCGCTCATTGGCAAGTCTCGTGTGAGAGAGAGGGTGGTACGTGGCTCAGCCCCTCAGTCGCTGTGTGTGTTTCATAGGGAGTGGATGTATCGCTGACGCGCTCACAATATCTCCCAGAACTCGTGCTATTTTTGCTATTTGTACTGCAATATGGCTTACCAAACGAACAATAGAAGCATTGAAAGCTAGATGCATGCGAGCTCTACATAGAAGGTACGAGCTGGCCGCAATGCGTAAATCACGCATTGTCACGAGTGACCGCAATGCGTAAATCACGCATTGTCACGTGTGACCGCGAGTATGAGTATCTTGTCGCGGCGCGTTACGCAACTCCAACTTTTACAACTAGATCTGCCTTCACAGCCTTTATTTATTATTCAATTTACATGAAACTTGCACATTATATGTAGAGTTTACGCCTCTAAAAACGGTAGTAATTTTTCTTATCTACGTAGATTTATTGATTTTATAAATAATGATACACTTCATTTTGTTGCATACGTTTTTGGGAAACTTTTAAAAATCTGTGTTATTGCACTAAGTACATCTGGGAAAAAGATCTTACTACCAAATCTTTATTATATAGTAAGGTCATAGCTGAGTGTTGTAGAAATGATCTTGGTTCATAATTGTGGGCTGTAAAAGCAATTGAACATTGTTGAAAAATTGTATAATTTTTTTTTTCTCCTTCTCTATTTAGGCTGAGATGCTGAAACTTGGCCTAGGTGCAGCACCTTTCACATGTATCAGGATAATAAATTATGAATACCCTACAACAACTCTCATAATTCCGGTGAGAAACCCCCTTAGTGGTTAGGAGTGTTGAAAATTCGTTACCAAAGTCCACTTTCTCCAGGTGCAGATATATGGAATTGTAGTGCAACTAACAAAGCTTTGCATGAAGAGGATAAAAGATTCTTCTGCGCATTCAAAGAGTGACGTTTTCAGGGGGGGGGGGGGTTTCTGCAGTGTGTAGGCCGGGGTGATCAGTTGGGAGCCAATCTTTGGTACAGCTGGTAGGGTCGTAGTCTGCATCTGGCTTACCAGCCCGTCCTCCAAACAAAGATCCAAAAGTGATTCCATGCACCCGCCAAACCACCTGTTTATGAATGAAAAGCGGTTTACACACGACTCTCAACTGCTGACGTTCGAACATATCCGGAACAAGTGCTTCACTGACGAATTTTGTTCGAATCACAACGCTATAAATGCTTCACCCACGTACTACAAATACAAATAATCGCCAACAGAACCTAAACACCTAACCTATCTATCCTATGCCTATATATACACTATGCTAATATATTATATTATTAATTTATACTCGAGAATTCCCGTTTTGAATGAACATCATGTTAAGATTTATGAATGCGTCTGTGGGGTTGACCGCTGAATGTAATGCACCCGAGTCGAGGACGGGTTGGGCTTGCTGAAGGCTCGAACTGGTCAGGACTAAACTCGCAGCGACTTGCCTCTTGGTGGACGGCGGCGTTGGGGGAGGGAGGCTTCACTTCTTGATCGGTTCTCCTTGACGGGTGATTGATCTGTCCCCTCCTGCTCCGCAGCCATTTGCCGCAATTGGACCGCTGCCTTTTCGTAGTTTCTCCCGCGGACGAGCCTGGATCGTGACAAGCCTGGAGGGAATTTTGGCTTCTGCTATGGTGGTGGTGCCATATTCGGTGCTTCTACCTAATCTGCACAATAAAATGAACTAAAGAGGGGGTGGCAGCGGCGTGGTGTTCTCCAGTTCACGCCTTGGTGTTGGTACAGTCCTTGTAGTTCAGTACTGGAGCATGAGTTGCACTTGGCAGATTGTTCTGGATACTTGAAGTGCTCATAGCTGAAGCATTCTCGCGTTGTAGACTCCGTGGCGATCTGGTTTATGGAAGAGATTCCAAAGCACTCGAAACCTTTCTTCACTGCTAACTGGGTCTGCTCTGTTTCGAAGATCATAGTGGGTAGTGAAAGTTTAGATGTTGTCATTTTAGAGTAAAGTTTTCTTCATTCACTTGCCACACTGTCGGGTACCTCGCCCACTAACTAGCGTTTCAGTCCGCTTTTGTTGCCACAATTAGTGGCCTCATAACCATGCTTATGGACATCAACTGACCCTACTGACGCATCCTTGTCAACGACTGCTGCAATTTCGCCCTCATGGCGCTTGTAGACTGAGTAGTCACACTTTCACTCATGTTCTTTGGCAATGACGGTCTGTTACCCTGGGTCCAGTCCTCTTGTTCCTGACCTAATCAGGTCACCTCTATTCTCGACTACCGATGCACGAGTAGTGATGCCTTTTATGGTGTTATGGCAAAGTGTCCTTTGTCCTGATCCTGAGAACTGGAGTTAATAGAAGTGTTCATGTTACGACCCTGGGTTCTCCAGTGGAAACCAGAGGTCAAAATTGAGCTATTAAACTTTCTGGTAGTACAGTTGAGTGCATCTCGAGCGGCAATTGTTTGTATCTTCCCTGCCAGACGTAAGACTATTATTGTTTCTCAAAGAGCATTTAAAGACTGAGTTGGGGTTGATTATTAAATAATAACATAGGCACCAACTTTGCTTACTAATACTTTCTAATCATTTGTAAAGTAACAATACGTTGCATAGGGGAAGATCTTTAATGTGCTTAGCTGCACGATCAATTAGGCTCCTTCCGGCACCACGACATGGGAGGCCTAGCTGGTCGCTAGGAGGTTCCTTCTCTGGCTGGTGTTCGTGCGGATGAGACCTACTCTGTGGCTGCACCCCTAATCTTCTCCCTTCTCCTCTTACTTATTTCCCTTACCTGAAGTTCCTGTATCCTTAAGTTAAGTACGGGGCATTATTAAGTGTACCTACTCTGGTAGTAACGATTGGTGAGACCTGGGGGTAGTATTTGCCAGTGTTTTGGGTACCCCTAAGTGTTGTGTTTTGTATTAGGGTCCCACGTGGTTTCCCTACCCTAAGCTGCATCCAGCTTCAGTGCTTATCCAGTAGTACTTTACCCTAGCTTGTTCTTAGTGTAAACCTTGTATCCTGCCTACGTGGACCAAGGCTTTTAACGTAAGATAGTGTGGTAAAGTTATTATTATTGTTATTGGTGTGAGTGTATATGGGGGGTTGTGTATATTGGTGTGGGGGTGGGGTGGGTGGGGGGGGGGGGGGGGTGGGGGGGTGGGGGAGGGGGTGGGGGGGGACAAAAGTGAGTCGATGTTGATCAAACCTCGCACTAGAAATTTGAGACAAAGACGTTGAAATGATCGTTACTTCTACCTACAATGCAATCTTATTAACTTTCTCCATGGTTTAAGTTTTAAATAATGGTCCACTGGCTTAAGAGCATTCTACTCTAATTCTCGAAATTGTCAAATGTAGCAAAAAGACATCCCTGAATAATGTTCTGGAACCTTTCCGTCAATTATTTGTGGGTGAATTGAATTGGGAAGAAAAGTCAGAAGTTACTGTTGAATAACTTAATATTCCTAAGTTCTTTTGAAGCGCTTTTAAGCAAGGAACAACGTATCTAAGAAGGCAGCCTTCCTTGTGCATTTTTAGAGCAGCCATATAGATGTAAGGCATCTCGGGCAGCTTAGCAGAAATCGGAATGTTAAGTCATTCCCAACACTAAAGTCTAACCTCTTGCAGATCTTCCCGATTCAAATCAATTGAATTTTACTTGTAATTGGGATATGCTGGGGGGGAGGGATTAATCATACACTATCATCGCAGCAAATTTTCCTCATATAATTTATATTCATAATGGCACTAACTACCCTTTTCTGCTTTCATAAAACTTCGCATATTTTCAGATTAAAGCTTTATTTTACAAGTTTTTTTTGTAAACACAGCCATAAAAACAATCGGCATTAACATTGGTAAAAAACGCATGAACAGAATTTGAGAACAGTATAACACGCCTATATAAAAAAGGTCGTATAATACTCAATGGAAACATAAGCATGGGTAAACCAGTCATAAAGCCCCAGAGCACTATAAACGAACACTAACAAGGCAAGAAACACTTAAACAAAAAATAAGAAAAATATAACATCACACAAAGAAAAGCTGTACAGTACACAAAAGGAAAACATTAACACGGTCTGCCGGTTCCCTGTGGTCCGGTATTCTAAGAGCAAAAGACACACATGTGCAGAAACGTAGAATATGGCTTTTTTAATGCATAGTACAGAAAAGATAATGCAATAAACCCTACAAAGCAAACTCAAAATACAGCACAAACCACCAAAAGAAGTCGGAAAAAGTACTTATAATACGGAAACATGCACAACCATTTCCCACAGCACATAAAAAGATAAATAAATAAACACAAAGAACCACACGTACAATTAATCACAATTCATCTGGACATAGACGACGAGGGTACTTCATCCTGTAGGCATCCCACAGAGCCCACTCCTACGCAGAAACGTGACCACGCGATCGCCGTGGTCGATACATGTAATTGGGAGTATCCAGCACGGCGCCCTTCACCACGGGGGTGGAATACAGGGGGGCGGCTGCGCAGAAACAAAACCATAAACTAAAGTACGTGTGTGTATACACTTATCCGTGTTGTAAATGTGTAACACTTCCTTGGGACAGAACAAAAAACGTCTGTAATCTTCCAGCCCGGAAAGTCCTTCGTACAAGGTATTTCTTCCCTGAGCCTATCTTAGAGGTACTCATGCCGGCGATTCTACTTTTCTAGGTAAATCGTGGGACAGTCCTCCACAGTATAAAGTGTCAAAACATTACCTCGAAACTTATCACACATGCAGCTTGGCTTCTTGTAAAAGCTTAGTCTAACAAGCCCTAAGTTGGACGAGACTGACAGTAATTTCATCTAGTAAAAAAAAAACTGGGCCACCTTGGGATACGTCGGTCCAATCACAAATAGCTCTGGTTACCACAGACAATTTAGTCTCCACTAAATAGGCCCTACTTACTACTTGCTAATAGTAGTGTTCAGGACTGCCCTTGATAATCACTTCAGGTGAACTGCCTCGTGTCCAATTTACCTCCCGCATCACTTCTGAGGAATAAAAAAATGTATAGTGAGAAGGAAACTGTTCAGATCACGGCTTTATACTGGGAAACAGGCAATGGAGGGAGGGGAGGAGGTTCTGGTGCGCACTATAGATGGCATCGACACACACACTGGAATATGGTATTTATTATAATGCCAAAAAGAATGATTGATTTTTTTTTAAAACCTTGTTTCTCGGTTTGCTGCATCGGGAACCCTTTACTTTCCCCAGATAACCAAATAGAAGCTGCCTGTGGGCCACATGTTAGGGATCTTTACTTTCGCCTCCTGCCTGTCTTCACAATGCTGGTCCAGATATGGACTGGTGTACTAGTAAGACGGGTAAGATTGAGGACAGAATTTAACTTTCAATACATAATCTCCGGAACAGGTTCGGTGTGTTAGGACAAGTTTATATTTGAGGTGCGACAGGAATGCCAGTTGGTACAATGGAAAAAACGATATAAAGTTCAAAACTAGAGAATACTTGTTATTTACAATAATATACTTAGGGATACCCCCCCTCCCGGGAATCCCAAGGTACTAGTCCTCGGGGCCCATCGTCCATAGAGGTTCCTCGTTGATTGGGAATCGTAGACTTGCGTTGAGAACCATCTCTGCGCGCTCCAGCGACTTCAAGGCTCCGAGTATGGCATTTTCCCGGGTTCACGCAAGGCCCTCACCCGCAAGGGTTCTGCAAAGGCTTCTTATTAATGTCTGCAGACTAGTGGGTCCCTGGCACAAAGTTGTCAGCGAAGGCCAGTGTAGAGATCCTCTTGTTCCTCAACTTCACCCCTGCACAGTCCTTCTTGGCCTCTGTAATTGCCTTGTTGATCATTAGACTGAAGGGGGTTATGGGGTCGCCCTGTTCCACGTCATGTGTGATCAGGATTGCCTCTGATTTCCGACTGATGACCGTCGAGGCCTCATCGTATCCCGACATGATGCATGTCCTCAAAGGCTCTGGCATACACTACATGGCCCTAGAAATGGCTGGATGGATGACTCCATCGAACACCTTCTCCATATCCAGGAACGCGAGGTGCGTGCAGTGACGCAACGCCCAAGCAGTAGCCAGTAAGGCGTCCAGCAGGTTTTCTGAAGATTCCATCAGTTGGCAGGAATGCCTCTTCTAATGCTTAACGATGCGGACGTCCTTGGAGAATCTGCTTCCCAATAGCTTACCACGATGGTGCGACTACTTCGTCAGTTATGGGGCAATAGTTTGTGTTCAGAGGGGTTGGGGATCTTTGGGATCAGCACTTGGTTATGTGAAGTGGTGGGGCAGGGAGGGGGTGGGGGCAAGGACTAGCTTAAGAGCCACTAGTATTACTGCTTCTTTAGGATTTATGGACTTACATTTATGGACTTGACAAAAGGTTGATCGAAAATGAAGTATTTAAGATAAATTTGTCTTCATATACGGGTTTGTATCACTTATCGTCTATAATGAATTTTTACCATTAAACGGGAAGTTCTTAAATGGGCCATAATAGTTCAATTTCAAACTTTGACGATCTATATGAAAAGGGCTCCAACTGGTCCGTTTCAGCATTGCAGCCTAAATAGAAAAGGAGGAAAAAAGCAACTTTATAAATAGACTAATTATATATTTTCAAAATTACTACACTAAATTTGTCAACTGATAAGCGTCATAGAAATATCACAATAGCATACAATAGATTTTCATTATCCTATATCTTAGTTTTACTAAACGGTTTTGTCCTCCCCAAAAATTATACAAAGTTTAAATGTTCATAAAACCAATAAATGGACTAGAATAAAATAAATCATAATTGTAGACATAAACTATACATATAAGGTGTAAGTTTCATGTAAATAGAATAGTAGTAGTCGCCTTGTAGTTGTAAATTACTTGAACAAAATGGTTTAAATATTGTCACCTGTAGCAGAGGTTGATAAAGATGTCTTTCGAAATTGCAACACCTACATATAGGCATGCGTCCAGTAAGGTTATTTATTAACATCTTTTATTGAAATCGTCAGATTAGGCAAAATTGTAATTTTCAGTCTTATTGAAGTGAGGATAATGCTGGTATTCTCTATCACAGGACAGAGGGTCACACGCAAGGCAATAGGTCTAAACTGTAGGCTGAAGTACATGTATATCGGTTACAATCAATGTTTTAATGTATGAATGTGAAAAAAATTCTATTGTGCAATGCCACACAAGGGCAGGGATGGTTTTAAGTGATGCAGCTTCGAAGAAATTTTGTTTTTCCTTAAAATGGACAAACAAATTTTGGATAAATTGTTAGGATGTCGTCCAGAACAAGTCTATGAAATAGTTGGTGGTACAATAGGCTAGGAGGTTTAAAGTTTCTTTACCGTTTCACATTCAACAATAGTGTTCTAGTGAATGCATTAACGGTTTATCACAATTTACAATCTGAATACTCTGGTTGTGGCTCAGCGTTACTAACTTGCCATATTTGTTTATAACCAGGTAGAATTCGTGTATAGACTACCACATTGCCTGGTCCGGTTACTGTGCTGACCATACAAATACCTATTACAAAAGTTTTCATAGCTAATAATAATGCAGCTTTTAGAGGTCTGGTCATTTCTTTGGACTTCTAAATCTGAATTTCTTGTATGTTTTTAAGAATTGCATTAGATAATCCAAAGTCATAGGCAATGCCTTCATTCCTGCAAGAATCATAGCCAATCGATCTAGTCATGTTTTCCAACTCCAACATGAGATGGGATCTACACAAATTATAAGTTATCATTGGGGGGAAAAATTACATTAATATATTAAAAGCTACTTCAGATATATATTGCGATAGGTTATTTAAGGGCTGCAGAGAACTTTATCACTATCATTCCATTACCATTGAGCTTAAGATACTCAGTGTGCCTAGATGTACTCAATAGCTCTGTCGTGCTTGCCCAGTTGTTCAATCAGTGTACTTGTTGGATATTTCCAACATCGAATACAGCATTGTTGTATTCTCATTACTTATTACTAACCATATTAATATTGTAGTAAGTGAAATTAACAACTCGTAGAATTCTCCTGTACTAATAATTCATCTGTGCATTAGGCTAGAGTTCTCACGTCACCTGACGCCAGTATTGAATCAGATTTCTTTACAGTAAAACACATTATATTCCATTTGTGTGAGAATTAAATAAGATTATCCATAATTAAAGCATTCTGTATGACAACTGATTGCAGACGAATTGTTCTCTAACTAAAAGCCGAATAGAGCGTTAGAATCATAGCGTCTACCTCGCGATAGTTAACGTCATCAATGAATGCCATGGGGAGACATTAATTCCTCTCCCTTATATATTTACTATTCTTAAATCGTTAAATAATAATATTTCGTTCCTCTAAATAATAAACCCGTCCAGTCTTTAGAGTTTCAAGCGCGAATGCAAGAAATATTAATGTTCAAGACAATAATTTGTGTTATGAACGTCGACTCGGCATGGGTTGGAGGGACGCCATCCCCCACAGTCTTTACGCGGACACGTGCAGAGCCGGAAGGAGGCAAAACTGTGCTTGCCGTACTCATAAACGACGCCATTGCCCAGCAAATCGGGCAGGTGTTATTCATCCGCAGATGAAAGCCGCCACTGTGAGGCGTGAACGACCTTGCAGATAATATCTTCAACTAGTGCTGGTGTTAAATGAGGGACCCCTAGACTTGGTTCCTGACGACACGTGATCAGCCAGCTTGAAACGCATCAATCCAGGATAGGTTCACCGGAGCCTGGGATGCGAAATTACTGCAATCTTAATACTTATACAGTGCCCACAGCTAAGTACCCTTTATTGATGCATCATTTACAGGTTCAATAATAGCGGGGTGATTGTTCGCCACGCGGCGAGATAACACCTAATAACAGGTGATTAGAATTCCATCTGTAGATATTAATAATCTTGAATATGAATTGAGTAGTTAAATCAATTGCTACTGGTAGTTATTTATCTTGCAGCTCGAGAGACGAATTCCTCATGCTGTCTTCTCCATGTTAACCGTGCCATTCGTCAGTGTACCAGACTTGGAGATTAAGAGGACTTCCATGGTTATCTAAAGGAATCTACTACCAGCTAAGGCTTATTTCTTTTTATCCACATTCTTGCAATTTGATACATTCAGAATGTTTAATATTAATGTGTGATTACTGTAACTCATTACTATGCTCATATTCATGTTCTTCTTTATATGAATAATATTATATTCAGCATTATTTATAGGATTAGATTATTATTAATTGAATTAGTGAACGAACCACACTGATTCCTGGACGTACTGACCTCCAGTAATAACCCCCCAATGTAGGTGTTTGAAGTTTGTTTCTTTAATAATACAGCCCATTAATTATTCTTATGATCATACTTTCTAGTTATATCCATAGTCACTGGTTTTCTCTAGAATTTTATCTAATGATCTGAAATTCTCAGTTTCCCTCTTTACTTTAAAAGCGGGTGGTCCTTCGTAATTTAATTTACTATTTTAATTATTAATTAATCAGAATCAAACCCAAATATCCCACATTATGGTCCTTCGAACCGGATAGGCATTAAATTTATAATTAAAATATTAACCATTAATAACTAATCCTTGTGTGATAGAAGCTAGACTAACTATTTAATTGTCAACTAACAGTGTAACACATCAGTTAGTCTAGATCACACTAACATAGCTACCTTATACGTAGCTTTAGTGGGTCATAACTAATTACCCACAACATTTAGACCTACACTTCATAATGAAGTAGAACCCTTAGGTCACCAAGAGCAACAGCTCATAACCTTATATTAATCACCAACACCAATTAAGTGTTAACCATTTAGGCTATACCAATGTTTCAATATATGGCTGTCAGCAGACTGTCCATTATAGCCTGAATTCATGTTAAAATTACCGATTCACTCAAGTCAGTGGATCATTAACATTTAGGGATCCAGTATACTAATATAAATTACTGATCTCATATTAGTTAATCATTACTAACTCTGATAACATTTTATTCCACAATTAGGAGTACATTCAGGAGTTAAGTAATATTTACGACAGTAGAATACTTGCCAAACACAATTAATTCTTTGTGTTCATTTAATTTCTTATACACATAATTACACAAGTGTATATTATATAAAATACAAAACCCAAAAACACAGCAAAATTATTTGCACATTACTGCACCATAATATAATCTTTGCCAACCTTCATTAGGTAGCAATTTAGGCTGTGATTGTGTTGAATCTGGCACAAGCACAGACTAAATATAGTTGTAGTTTCTCAAGTAGAAATTCTCACGACTAGGCTTGAGCTAGTTAGTGACACATATATTATTCCTTTGTGCTGACCCTATCAAGGGTGGGATTAACCATTTATTGTGTAATTATTTTATTGCATATTTCTATATGTCTTTGAGTGTTACTGTAAGTCCACTACCCATCCGAGGCTGATTTAGAAGAGCTAAGCTGAGGAACACCTGTAGTGAGACCAAGGTACCACTCAAATCTTAGTTGCTTATTATTAGGTAGGTAGCTAACCTTTAAATGAGGTAAATTACAACCAGCCTCAAGAAACATTAGGCTATCAATAATTATACCTGCTCTGCATCAAGGAGCAGACTATAGCTATACTACTAGCTACATAAGCCCTATCAGGCTATAAATCATTATACCTGCTCTGCATCAAGGAGCAGACTATAGCTATACCACTAGCTACATAAGCCCTATCAGGCTCAATTACCGCAAGAATGAATCCTTTAGAAAGGAACGCAAGATTCTTGACAGCTCTTCAAGGTCCTTTAGGAAAACTGCTTACGAAATGTCATTTCTGTGTCGAAACTGACCCAGGTGACGTCTATAGACTAGCAAGTTCCATAAGGATCGCCACCCAAAAATATGACTATCAAGACTGTAATCGAGACCCACAGGAATTTACTCCAGGCCGGTCATACCGTCTCAGACCACTTACGTCTAACAGAATCTGATCTCGATAACTATGAACATTCTGTTCAAACCAGTTTAGACCGATACAAGGAGGTGCTTGCGAGACAAGATATTCCCGAGTGGGTGGATCAGATCATTAATAGACCTGTATCCAAGCTAACACTCAGCTCAGATGAAATACTTGAGCTAAATCAAGACGAGGAGAATCCTCTAATCAATACTGATCACTATACAGGATCAACAACTGAAGTTCAACCTTCATTTTCTAACCTCTCATCTAATACAGCTTCATGTGATGATTTGTTTACAGAGTCTGATCAAATTTCAGACCACACTTCTCAATGTTCCCTGGATTCTATAAGTTCGATACATAATGCTACTGAATTAACTAGCTTATCACCAGAACCCAGAGAAACAAGTGAAGCTGCAATAATCAGTGAATCTGAACCAGAAAATGATAAAGCTAATACTGCAGCAGCAGCCGAAGCTGTAATTAAAGCTGAGGCTAAGCAAGAAGCCTTAAGCAACACAAGTAATGGTCACAATTGCTCACAACAGCCTTCTAAAGTAAGTGCTAACAATGAGAAGACTATTATAAACCTTGTACACCAATTATTAAATTTATCTTCACCAGAACAATCAGTTAACTCTTTACAAGCTTTGTTTTCAGCTTGAGTCACTGATAAATTCTTTCAGTAAAGAGGTGGATCACCGAACTACTGAGTGGATGACTAAAATTATCATCCAAAGAAAATTGTCTGGTGACACACTTAATAAATTATATGTATGCCAGAATGGTAATACCCTGTCAATGCAGGATATATTTACAGGTTTGCGTAATATGAGCAATCATACAGCAGACCAGACAATTAATGCTAAATCTGAATGCACCAAAACTGTACCTACATCAGTTTCCTTGCCTGAAACTCCTAAAGTGACACTGTCACTAGGTAACCAAGGTGCTAATACTCGATGTAACCAAAATCAGTCAAACACTGATTCATCAGTGAGGCCTAAGAGTCCCACAGGTGCTCCTAAGAGACCTAGTAGTCAAAAGAGCACCCCCAAGAGCCTGTTAATGGTTCCCCAGAGTACACCAAGTACTCACAAGAGAATAAATAACAAGCAAATGCAAGCAGCAAAACCATCACAACCTGCAAATACTGTTTTACCTAAACCGGTAACACCTAAACGATCTGTAGGATGGGGAATATGCTTGTTTTGCAACCAAAAACATTCTCTGTACAAATGTACTAATTATCCTAATAGAGACACAAGAGTCAGACGACTCAAACGGTTACACAAGTGTACTAGGTGTCTCAAACCACATAATGTTAACAGCTGTGACACCCCACTGAACACCTGCAATAGGTGTAGAAGGGGCAAGCATCATGCTGCACTGTGCAAATTAGTTAGTACTAATTATGTCAACCCTAGAATAGGACGTAGAAAATCTACACCAGTACAGTGCTGCAAGGTGCGAGATGTGTACAGCGTAACTTCACAAGCATCTCAAGTGGATGCTGCTTTGCCTACTGCCCAACTTCAAGTGAAGAACAGAGGAGCCAAGATCACCATACGTGGACTATTTGATCAAGGTTCCCAGAGAACTTTCATTACTCAAAGGGCAGCAGAGGCACTTAATTTACAACCAATAGGACCGGTAAAATTAAACTTGTCAGGGTTCATGATAAATCGAGGAACCCATGAATACACAGTAGTTCAACCGCTTGTACGACTAGGTAGTCAAGCCAAGGCTGTCCAAGCCATTGTTGTAGATCAAATACCTTTAGACTTAAATATTAAGGGTCTGGGGTACACAGCCCACTTCCTGCAGGAACGTGAAATTAATTTGGCTGACAACAAGTTAATGTCTGACCGCCTTAACAATGTAGATGTACTAGTAGGAGCCGACTACTATTACCAGTTCATAACTGGACATGTTATACGATTGGGAATGAATATGCTCCAATCTGCAGGAGGCTACTTACTGGTAAAGTTCTGAATGTGAACAAGCCTAAACCTGCTAACAATAATAAATTAGTCAGCAGTAAATTAATTCTCCAGCAGCAAGCTAAAGGGAGAAACACAGCTGAGTAATAAACTCAGATTGAATGTAGTGCAATTGATACTCGCCGAGATGTTTCATAGCTCTCAGTGATAACCAATGGTCCGTATTCAAACAAGTACAAGTCACAGCGACCAAGCCATTGAGTTCAATGCAGACCTAGAATTATTCTCGGCAAGTAGTAGTTGACCACACTCAGTCTTCCTAGTTAAATTGTAATGTTAGGCTAGAGAATCTAGTACTCCCTAGGAATTAATAATGTTAGGCTAGAGAATCTAGCACTCAATGCCACTGGCATTTCCTGAATTTAGTGATAAAATTCACTAGGACCACTGGTCCACTATACTTGCGCTTAAAGGTTTGCCAAGAAAACCTTCTTAATACCATGTTTTCTGCACTAAGAATTAGTGATAAATACTTGCATTAATTGTTTGAGTTGTTTTCTTTCGTTTCTGCTTATTTAGTGTAGGAGCGCAGCACGAACAAACTTGCAAACTTACTAATATGTAAGTGAATTTCCAGAGAACTAATATGTTTAATGCATTATCGTTAAACATTAGCATTGTTAATTAACATGCTTCATGAGCTTAACATAGCTCACCTTAGAATTAACGTAATAATATGAGTGCTCGTTCACCATGCGCACGAGCTTAATATTGCTCGCCATGATAACTGAATGACAAAACTCCACCCCGTTAATTCGAGTTCACTGAACTCACCCTGTTAACTGTTAACGAGCTCCATGTAGCTCACCCTGTCAGCACTGCTGACGAGCTCAATGCAGCTCACCCTGTCAACACTGTTGACGAGTTCACTGAACTCACCCTGTTAACTGTTAACGAGCTCCATGTAGCTCACCCTGTTAGCACTAGCTAACGAGCTCACCCTGTCAACACTGTTGACGAGTTCACTGCAACTCACCCTGTTAGCACTAGCTAACGAGCTCACTGTAGCTCACCCTGTCAACACTGTTGACGAGTTCCCTGTAACTCACCCTGTCAGCACAGCTGAAGAGCTCAATGTAGCTCACCATGTTCACGAGTTCAATATAGCTCGACTTGTTAATGAGCTCAATACTGCTCACAATGTTAATTAGAGTACATTTTTGCTCACAATTAGCTTAGTCCCTTACTTAGGTAGGTTAGAAATTCAAACCATTTATTTAGGTAGGTTTAGGGACTTTAGTAGTGTCAACTGAGTACTAGCCTAATCTGTACTCGCCATTAATTACAGTTGACTATACTTATAGAGACTGATTTAATAAACTCCAATTCATGTAAAGGTGATTTCGTACTAACCAGTTTACAGTGTCAAGCCTATGAGCTGCCATTTAATTAGCTCATAAGTCAGAATGACTAGGCTACTAATCTCACTGTCGACTCAGAATTTTCCTTGATTTTAATGAATAAACTTTTCAGTTCTCTACTTTTCTATTATTTTAGCTAGTTAGCAAATTAATTGTACCATCAGTCAGCATGACTACTGCACGGCAGTGCACATCTAATTCAATTTCCTCATTTGAATTTGAGGTGATCGTGATGCTGCGTGATGTTATTGTCTAGTAACTCAATAGTTACAAGTCACAGCGACCCTAGACAGTGACCTTACTGTAGTGTCATAGTCTCCTTGATCTTAAATGACTAATAATACTTTACTGTATAGTCATACAATAGTGTTATCAGTTCTTAGGAACTTATTCTGAGTTTACCTACGATTCAGCAGCTACGTAATACACCATTACATGTCACTGCGACCCTAGTTGTTGAGTTTGTGAGCGTTAGTGTGTTCCTGATTACCGATAACTTAATCATTTAATGTTTCAATATTTACTACATGTTTCCACCAAGGGAAACTGCAAGCCTATTACAACTCTGAAGAAGAATAATTTCCTTCACTTCCCACTTAGAAAACTGTGATGATACTACGATGTGTTACCACGTAACAAAACATTACACGTCACTATGACCAGGATATCGCATCACCGTAGATTCTGTTAGTTTAAATTGGGAGAGTTGAAATTTATAAATATTGTGTAGGCTATAAGCAACATGTTTCATTTGACATGTAAATAGCAAGACTCAAGTTCTTGTAAGTCCTTGATAAATCCGGGACGTTCGTTATGTGTGTACTAACATACTAACATACTAATGTATTAATCCTAATATCACTTCGGGATAGGTCAGTACAACACAGTACACTGCGACCCTGGGATTCCCCCCCCCCCCCCCCCGGAGTTATGTTGGATATTTCCAACATCGAATACAGCATTGTTGTATTCTCATTACTTATTACTAACCATATTAATATTGTAGTAAGTGAAATTAACAACTCGTAGAATTCTCCTGTACTAATAATTCATCTGTGCATTAGGCTAGAGTTCTCACGTCACCTGATGCCAGTATTGCGTCAGATTTCTTTACAGTAAAACACATTATATTCCATTTGTGTGAGAATTAAATAAGATTCTCCATAATTAAAGCATTCTGTATGACAACTGATTGCAGACGAATTGTTCTCTAACTAAAAGCCGAATAGAGCGTTAGAATCATAGCGTCTACCTCGCGATAGTTAACGTCATCAATGAATGCCATGGGGAGACATTAATTCCTCTCCCTTATATATTTACTATTCTTAAATCGTTAAATAATAATATTTCGTTCCTCTAAATAATAAACCCGTCCAGTCTTTAGAGTTTCAAGCGCGAATGCGAGAAATATTAATGTTCAAGACAATAATTTGTGTTATGAACGTCGACTCGGCGTGGGTTGGAGGGACGCCATCCCCCACAGTCGGTACGCGGACACGTGCAGAGCCGGAAGGAGGCAAAACTGTGCTTACCGTACTCATAAACGACGCCATTGCCCAGCAAATCGGGCAGGTGTTATTCATCCGCAGATGAAAGCCGCCACTGTGAGGCGTGAACGACCTTGCAGATAATATCTTCAACTAGTGCTGGTGTTAAATGAGGGACCCCTAGACTTGGTTCCTGACGACACGTGATCAGCCAGCTTGAAACGCATCAATCCAGGATAGGTTCACCGGAGCCTGGGATGCGAAATTACGGCAATCTTAATACTTATACAGTGCCCACAGCTAAGTACCCTTTATTTGATGCATCATTTACAGGTTCAATTATAGCGGGGTGATTGTTCGCCACGCGGCGAGATAACACCTAATAACAGGTGATTAGAATTCCATCTGTAGATATTAATAATCTTGAATATGAATTGAGTAGTTAAATCAATTGCTACTGGTAGTTATTTATCTTGCAGCTCGAGAGACGAATTCCTCATGCTGTCTTCTCCATGTTAACCGTGCCATTCGTCAGTGTACCAGACTTGGAGATTAAGAGGACTTCCATGGCTATCTAAAGGAAACTACTACCAGCTAAGGCTTATTTCTTTTTATCCACATTCTTGCAATTTGATACATTCAGAATGTTTAATATTAATGTGTGATTACTGTAACTCATTACTATGCTCATATTCATGTTCTTCTTTATATGAATAATATTATATTCAGCATTATTTATAGGATTAGATTATTATTAATTGAATTAGTGAACGAACCACACTGATTCCTGGACGTACTGACCTCCAGTAATAACCCCCCAATGTAGGTGTTTGAAGTTTTTCTTTAATAATACAGCCCATTAATTATTCTTATGATCATACTTTCTAGTTATATCCATAGTCACTGGTTTTCTCTAGAATTTTATCTAATGATCTGAAATTCTCAGTTTCCCTCTTTAAAAGCGGGTGGTCCTTCGTAATTTAATTTACTATTTTAATTTTTAATTAATCGGAATCAAACCCAAATGTCCCACAGTACTAGACATGATCATTTCATTCCGTTTATATACTGCACTTCCACAATCTGCTCTACCAGTGCCTAACTGCAGAGCCATGAGTAAAGGCACAGGAATCGGTTGGTTTGAGATGTTGAAGCAAGGTGTGAAAGTTCCATAAGTCGCCTGATTAATTTTTTTAAATTTATGTAATGAAAATATAACTCAAACGTACTATAAAACAAAATACAAACCTATTAGAATAGATTCGAAAATTTCGGACCCATCGGCGAAATGAGGACCGGCGATGGGTCCTCGGTGTGTCACCTTGGGAACTGATGTTGCAATGACACTAATAGGCACCTGCCAATAGATAGGGTCAGCTTCAAGAGCCTTCCTCGGCTTGGTGGTGCGTCACATTGATTGCTGCATAAACTTGTTCATGTTGAAGTACCAATCGGGTATGTTATTGTCCCCTTGCCACTTTTGGGGGGGGGAAAGGGTTTTGATCTAGCTATAGAGCCCCACGACTCGGCCACAAGGCATGGGCCGCGAGGCCCCGCAGCAGTTGCCCTAAAAACACATTACAACTAAACTAAATGTTGTGGCCTACTGTGTACAAAACAAAGAAAAATGTACCTGGAGATGCATAAAAAGATGTACATTAAAATATATGGAAAAAAAATAAAATAGGAATGTCACTGAATGAATAGTCTCTCCTTAGGAGACGATCACCTTCTAATGGCATACGTGCATGGAAAAGATATCACAGGGAGGACATGCCTGGCTTGAAACAAGTCTCCGGAAAGGCAGAGAACATGCACGCATGTGTCCCTCCAACCGTAGCTTCTCCTCTCACGGGTTCGGTCAAGCCACCCACCATCTCCTAAATCAGCCACTGGAGAAGTGGTACCCCAAGATAACGTCCGGTAAACTAAGCCAGAGTCCACTCACCCTAGTTGCTTCTGGGTGTCGGGTGGACTTCCCTTGTGCCCCATGTCCAGGGGTGATCATTATCAACCTCTTCCCGTGCTCTTGGACCACATACGATAAATCGCGTACGTCCAGGTTAGGGCTTTTACGGAGCAGATCTCCAAATCTCCGTTGGTCAAGCCTCTTAACACGGGCACTCTAAATGCTGAACCCGCCTCTCCAATTCAAGGTAATTGAAGGGACAGAGACTGCATTACCACCGGTGTAATCCCTGACCCATTGAAGGATCTCGGGGGTGCCATACCGGTCACATTTGCTATGGTGTGGCCGAGAGAATGGAAAGCCGTCAGCCGAGACCTGGGTGTCTAGGATTATGGCCTCGTTACTATTGCAAGCAATGATGTCTGGCTTGCAAAAGGTCCCACCATCGGGTAACTGCACCTCCCTCACCACCTCATTCCCTCGCTGTCTCAGACGACCAGCTACGAACCGGGTGATGTCGTCATGACGTACCACCCGTGCTCCATGCGTCCTTGGGCATGCTTGTGAGATATGCCCAAGGGTGCCAGGTTTCCTTCATGTATCACACATGCCGCTGGCACCTTGGCGACCCCTAGCGGCCCTTGTGGCGTGGCAAAGTCGAGGCCACTTCTCGTTTACTCCCCCCCCCCCCGGTGAGAGGGGAGGGGGGGGGGAGTTTCCAAACTTGGTGTAGGCTAATTTGAATTCTGAATCGTCCCTCCAAACACCTCATTTTTTTCACTACAAGGTTGTAGTAGATCTTCCAGACTTAAGTCATATGCTTGCTCGGTTTCTGGAAATATACAACAGTCTTATCGTGGCGTCTTCCCATTTGCAATGTCTTTGTAGAAATTCCATGTCTTTGATTTTAGGGCGGTGCACGTGCACTGGCTTCTCATCAGTGGACGTTGCATGGAACAGTCAGGACAGGCAAGCATCTCATTTGTTTCCAGTCAGTGTTGTCCCTGATGGCTTTGAAGTGTACCTGACGACTTCAGAATGGCATTGTCAGTTTTCCTTCTCCTTTGACCAGTGGCATTCGTGTTACCTTTTGACTCCTTCACTTCGACAGCTGACTTCGGCGAGTTGCGTAGCTGTGTTGCAAGTCTCTTGCTAAAGTGATTTATACACATGGTCTTTTCCACATTTTCTTCTCCACATGGTCCAGCACCGTTCTTCTTTCCACAATTTTTTTTTTTTTGCACGAGTCACTATTGCCCACGACGGTCATATACTTGAATTTTATGCTCGCCCTTCTGTGCATCAGAGCTGCTGGGACCACATTGGGGACAATGGCGGCTGAAAAATTGACCATAACAACGTTTTCATAAGATAGTTTGTACCACGGCGTTGTCAGAACCATGTAGTACTTTTATAAATTTCAGTTGACGAGAAATGTAGGTGTTAAGGCAGTCTTCTCTATGGCTGGTTTAAATGCCAATCACATTAAAAAAAAAAAAGGTTGACTGCTTGGCGGTTGTCTCCTGTTGTAAAGTGAAAGGAAAAAACACGCAAAAAAATCTTATAAATAATGAACTTTATTTTGTTTAAAGTAAATTAAAGAAAATCCCTTGGCTATGTACAGTGCGGATCAAAATATAAACAGACAAAACGCAGTATAAAATAAAATGTTTACGTTACTCTACAATAAGCAAGACAAATTAGTTAAAGGTAAGAAGGTGCTGAGAATAGTGGGCTGGCTGAAACTTCTACTAATATACAGGACGTATGCTTAGATAGAAGCGTCAGCTCGAGAGCACAAGAATATTGAGGCAAACTGCTCATGCGAGACTATATATAATGATGCAGATGGTGCTGGAGTCGCGTGAAGTTGCCGATTCATTAATGGGGAGTGTTGGTTTGATGGTCATTTAGTGATCGACGAGGTGGTGCACCGACAGTGGGGGGGGGGGGGGGATGAGTGAGTAGGGTAGTGTACACCCTGTAGACGTTTGTTATTCCACTTGTATACTATTCTTGAATGTGGTATCATAATGTTGCAGAAGTATAGAAGTAATGCTATGTAGGAAGGAGGAGGCTAAATCTCTTGAAAGAGATTACCGTCACAATAGTATATGTAAAATAGAATAGTCACCTTGTTGTAAATTAATTACTTGAACAAAATGAAGTTTAAGATTATGCCACCTGAGGTTGGTAGATTTTTTTGGAAATTGCCACGCCTACATATAGGCATGCGTCCAGTAAGGTTATTTATTAACATCTGACAAAATTAAAATTTTGCCTAATCTGAGAATGTAAAGTCTTATTAAAAGTGGAGAATAATGCTGGTATTTACTGTCACACAGGACAGAAGGTCATAGACAAGATTAAGTCTGAACTGTGGGCTGAAGTACATGTATATCATGGTTACAATCGATGTTCTAATGTTTGTGAAAATAATGTTGTGCACTGCCACACAAGGGCAGGGATGGGTTTAGAAGTGATGCAGCTTAGATTAATGTACATAAATTTTCTTTCTTTAAAATGAACAAGCAAATTTTCGATAAATTGTTAGGATGTCGTAAAGAACAGCAGAGTTAATGAAAGTGTTTTGGTTACACAATAGGCCAGGAGGTTGTTTTTTTTTAGTTTCACATTCGAGAAGTGTTCTAGTGAATGCATTAAAGGTTTATCAGTTTACAATAAATATTCTGGTGGTGGCTCAGCCTCACTATCCTGCAAGATGTGCCTATAGCCAGGGAGAATTCGTTCATTGACTGTCTCGCTGCCTGCTTCGGTTACTGTGCTGACCATACAAATACCTATTACAAAAGTTGTCATAGCTTTTAATACTGCAGCTTTCAGAGGTCTGGTCATTTCTTAGGACTTCTAAATCTGAATTTCTTTTGTTTCTAATAATTGCATTAGATAATCCTAAGTCGTAATCAATGCCTTCATTCCTGCAAGCATCATAGCCAATCGATCTACAAAGTCATGTTTTCCAACTCCAACATGGGATGGGATCTACACAAATTTTATAAGTTATCATTGGGGAAAAATTACTTATTAATATATTAAAAGCTACTTCAGACACACAGCGATAGGATATTTAAGGACTGCAGAGCACTCCAGAATATCGCTCCACCACCGTTGAGCTTAAGGTACTCGGTAGCTAGATATACCCAATAACTGTCGTGCTTGCCCAGTTCAATCTGTGTACTAGATATGATCATTTCGTTCCCTTTATATACTGCACATACACAACCTGTTCTACCAGTACCTAACTGCAGTCATGAGTAAAGGCATAAGATTCAGTTGGTTTGAGATTTTGACGCAAGGTGTGAAAGTTCCATGAAAGTTTCTAGATTTAAATTTTAATTTTTGTAATCAAAATATAACTCTAAAACGTACTATAAAACATAATGTAAACCTATTAGAATTGGTCAATGTGGGTCCTCAGTGTGGCACCATGAGGACTAATATTGCAGACTAATAGGCACCAGCCCCATAGCCAGGATCCTCAGGAGCCTTCCACGGCTTGGCGGTGTTTGTTGTTGATTGCTGCATAAACTTGTTCATGTTGAAGTACCAATCTGGGATATCATTGAGGTAGACCAAGGAGGCTGGTCAGATCCCATCAAATACTAGGCGTTGTAATTGATGGCCTTGACTGTATGATGAAGTCGACCATTGCACGACGAACAAATGTTTGGTTGGGGGAGTTTTCAAACTCGGTGGTGTAGACTAATTTGGATTCTGAATCTTTCCTCCAGACACCTCCATGGTTTTCTTTCACTACAAAAGTTGTATTAGATCTTCTAGACTTCAGCCATTTGCTTGCTCGGTAGCTGAAAATGTACAACCATCTTGTTATCGTGGAGTCTTCCTATTTACAATGTCTTGGTAGAAATGCAATGTCTTTGCTTTTAGGCCAGAGCACGTGCACTGGCTTTTCATCAGTGGACGTTGCACGGAACAGTCAGGGCAGGCAGGCATCCCTAACTTTTTTCCAGTCAGTGTTGTCCCTGATGACTTTGAAGTGTACCTGACTTCAGAATGGTATCAGTTTTCCTTTTCCTTTGACCCGTGGCATTCGTCTTCCTTTTTGACTCTTTCACTTAGACAGCTAACTCCTGCAAGTTGCGTAGCTGTGTTGCAAGTCTCTTGCTAAAGTGATTTATACACTCGGCTTTTTCCACATTTTCTTCTCCACATGGTCCAGCACCATTGTTCATTCCACATTTTATATGCTAGTCGCCATCGCCCACGAAGGTCGTATACCTGAATTTTATGTTCGCCCTTCTGCGCATCAGAGCTGCTGGGACCACATTGGGGACAATGGCGGCTGAAAAATTGACCATAACGTTTTCATAAGATGCAGTTTGTACCACGGCGTTGCCAGAACCATGTAGTACTTTTATAAATTTCAGTATTTAAGATTTTTCGAAGTTATAGCCCCCTTAAACCGCGCAATATATATATATATATATATAGATGATTTCAGTAACAAAACCGAAACCGCGCAATACATTAATAGCCGTTTGTGTTTAGCGCCTTAAGGAAACCGATGGTAATACCGTCGGGGCCAGTAGCATAAATTATTATTTTTTTCTTTTTTTGAGATATAAGAGTTATTACATTCTTGTGCAGCCACTAGTACGCGTAGCGTTTCGGGCAGGTCCCTGGAATACGATCCCCTGCCGCGAAGAATCGTTTTTTCATCCTAGTACACATTTTACTGTTGCGTTAAACAGAGGCTACAGTTAAGGAATTGCGCCCAGTAAATCCTCCCCGGCCAGGATACGAACCCATGACATAGCGCTCGCGGAACGCCAGGCGAGTGTCTTACCACTACACCACGGAGACTATTTATGGTATAAATTATGCTATCCTTCTGTGCATTTAGAATCTTGTGATGTTAGTGGCTTCCGAAGGTCTGTCTGTCGGGGTAAAGGGCAGTGTCTGGATCGGATGTCCTAGGCAACTTTCCCTCCCAGAATTGGAGCTTATCTGGACCCACCAATGAGGGTGTCACCTTAGTTTCCGGAGAGAATGTGCCAGCCGCCTCAGTGGTTAGTTTCGAACAGGCGCTGACACTGCACTCTCCATGCCTTTTGGTTCATTAGTAGTTTGATTCCACATTCTACGGAATCTGTGTCTAAAAATTGTCGCTAGTGTGAAAAGATGGTATCTGACTATTCTTGAAACTTCAAAATTGGGCATGGTAATCTTTGTGAAAGGAACATGTGACAGTATTACTTTGGATGCATATAGTTTTCATAGCTTGAAGTGTAGTCTTGTGAAGATGTTTGTGTTGAGGTCAGTCGAGCAAGTTATGGTGAATAGGATGACTCCCCACATTGCAATTAATGGCATAATTAAGTTGCAGAAATGATTATGCTGTACCAATATTTTAAGACCTCATTGCTTGAGAACACATCTTCCCCCTCCCCCCCCCCCCCTCTTTCCCCAAACGCGAAGATGTGTGTTGGGAATGAACGTTTCCAGTGTTCCTACTGTTGGGAATGAACATTGGGAACGTTATAGGCGTGGTGTATGTATGAGATACAGGAAAAGATACCCTTCGGGTAAGCTGGGAAGTGGGTGTAGCTGAAGAATAGCCGGTGAGAGGACACGGAGGAATGGAGCCAGGGCTGAACACCGTTGCATGGTAGATCTGAGGCTCTCGACAACCAGGCCAGCTAGGCAGGGAGGCCGGGTCTTGTGTGGGGGGTGACGGGACGAGGACAGCTGTCCCCTTGTCTGGAGTCGTTTTTTTTTTATATATTTGTTGAAGCTTAAGTCTTCAATGTTGGTCTTCCCGGTGGCGGATATGGATAAATCTATTCCAATCGGACGCAATTAGGTCCCCCATCCTCCTAAAGAGTGGGGAAAGGAGGGAAAGAAGGCGGCTGCCTTCAGCGTATGATTATTTTTTTCATTAATTTTGCGTTGTTTAGCTCGTTGATGTTTACATCCCTCCATTGCTGGTCGGGGTTTAGGCTGTCGGATGCGTCGATGAATTTAGTCTTCGCTCTGCTACTAGGGGTCGGGAGTCTTCCAGTTTTGCGAAGTTGCAAAAGTCCCACTGGGCGGAGATGGAGAATCTGCGGATTAATCTCCTCCGTAGTGTATCCTTGGCTGAGAATACACTTCGCTTTCCTGGTGTTGTGTATCCTTTTTCTCCCCCCCCCCCCCCCCTCTTTTTAAACCGGCGACGAAAACTAAGAGCTGAAAACGTCTGCTTCTGAAAAGGCAGAGATGACCCGTGTGGCACGTTTTTGCTTTGCGATTAGGGCACAGTTGAGACGCCCGACCACCGACTCTACACGTGGATTGTCATCTGGGGAGCAACACCCGAGCACGTCCGCCGCCTCTGGCGACCAGCCAGCAAAAATCAATCTTAAATAAGTAGCACCATGTTGTTTTTTTAAGACGGCTTTAGAGAAAATTCAGACTTGTGAAAACATAATATCACTCTCTAAAATGATGGGGCTGGAAAATACTTGAACCTACGTGCCTCGAACCCTCGGTTACGAAAATTTCCACAACTTGAACACGGATGTGCCCATCGTAGGAATTGTTCGATTTGAAGATACTGTGAATTGGCGGAAGTCTCTCATAACGTGATTGCAGTTGAAGTTTCTTGACGTATCCCTGTTGTCGTGGGGCGAGGTAAGGGAGGAAAGTGCCTCCTTGAACCAGTTGACACTCTTGCTTTAACTCGTACATGTGAATCGCTTAATCTAGTTTATTAGCTCTCAATGTGGTTTCACTTTTAAACTGTTCACTGATAAAAAATAAGCCCATGCCATGCTACCTTTGATTTGATAGTTGTCGCTGGAGGTGGCTAGTTATTTATGCACCCCATACTCATCCTGTGAGCGGTAGCGCAAAAAGTATTAGATGGCAGGACTAATTTATCAGACCTCAACGCTGAATATTACATTAACAAATTCATCTATCCTTCACGCCTTGTAATAAAAATTAGCTAGTTAATGTTTTATTTCAAGGGCTATATATTGTCATTATACATTGTTGGTCTTATCGCTAGTGTCTCGTAACGGAAAACTGCCCCCAAGGGCAGTGGCCCGCCTCGCCCCACTAAAGAGCTCGCCCTTGGCAGTACCCATGTCAACAAGACGGGTATAAACTCCAGATTCCTATCTAAATTAGTGGCCCTTCATCTTGGCCTAAGTTCACACTGAATAAGCGATTTTGCAACGGGGCGATAATTGAGTTGAACTGCATGCTGGTGGCACTGTGACGGCTCAAATGGTTGGGATGAAAGAGGCTACGACATTAATGACGAAATACTTTCCTCGGTTCTGTGGCCAGCAGAAAACCTCACATTTTTAATTTTTTTATTTTTTTTTTACATGCAACGCATGCAAATTAAATACAATAAAAACAAATACAAAATACATAACAAAGGAAAACAATAGACCACCTGCCAGAAGGGCCGACAGCATAGCACAACAAAGCAGACACACGAGAAATGCATAGAAAATGACAGCATATATCAAAGCACAAAACATAATACAATGACAAACAAGCAAACACAGTAACATCACAAAACAAAACCTCCAGAAAAACAAACCATACAACAAGAGGCATAACAGGAAACATAACAGGACAAACACAATACAGTCCAAACAAAACAGAGGACAAACACAATACAGTCCAAACAAAACAGAGGACAAACACGTACAACAGGTAAAGCAATACAAAAACACCAGGTCAAACGCACAGCACAAACAATACAGGAACAAAAAACACACACCAAAACACCCGCCCCATAAACAAAGGGCTAGGCCAAAATAAACAATAACAAATTTTCAATAAAAAATTAACAAAATAAACAAGCAAAACACGCACACCTGAAAACAAAACAGGCACAAACACAACAACAAACATGCACTGGCCTGAAGGACCGAGAATAAAACAAAGTATATCATGAAACCAAACCAGACACTTAAACACAAAACAAAACAATACAACTTGTACAAAATTTTTCACACTAAACACCGGCCTGAAGGGCCTAAAACATAAACCACCATGAACAGAAACATGAAACAATACCGGAAATATAAGAAATACAACAAAGCACCGACCTGAAGGGTGCACAATAGGTACAACACATTACAAAACAAACCACAAATCCAAGCACAGACTATTAAAATGTCTCATACTTATCCGGCCACTCCGCCGCCGGGAAGCGATTACAATACGCCTCCCAAAGTAACATGGCGTCCTCCGAAATAGGTTCAGTATGAACTGTACGAGGATCAGGCATGGACTCCGGCACGCCCAAATTAAAATACTGAGCCCGTCGAATCCAGATGGTAGAAGGGCACCACGGAACCGGACGCACGCGGTCATCAATGTCAAACCGCAAAGGATGTTGATCATCATGCGCCACTCCGGAGGCCAGGATGATAGGGAGAGGCTCCTTCCCACGAGGCCGGGCAATGGGCAGCGCACTGGGAGCCTCCTCGGCTGCCTCACAGGGCCCCGCGTCGACCACCGGACGTTGTACCTGGTGGGACCCCCCACGCTTGGCATCCTTCTTCAGCACCAGCTTGATGCCTCGGCTCGCACCAAAACCCACACCACCCACGTCTGTAGGAGCAACCACCTCCCACTGTGTAAAACCTTCTGCAGGAGAAAGAATAGGAGGTAAACCAGACGCACACCCATTGTAAACAGCAGACACATGTACATCAGCCACCACCAGCGACGTAGAGCGCGAAGCACCCGGAATCGCCACATCATCTCCCGAAGCGCCACCTGCGTCGTAATCCTCCGCATTAGCCCAAGCAGTAGAAGAACGCCTGGAACGCTTGGGCACTGGCCGCACATCCTTGCAGCCGGAGGCGGACCCAGAACCACGGGCCTCGCGAACCGGGCGAACCAACGCCCGACGCAGTACGGCAGCAGCCTCAACCACATGGGGAACCAGGCCGCACACAACAGGACGCTCCGCAGCCCCCCTAACACCCAGCACCGCGGTGACACCTGGCGAGGGTGCAGGACCAGGCACAGCAGCAGGATTCGAGGAAGACGCAGACGACCCACAGAGACCAGCCGGAAGACCCTCGGGAGCAACTGGCACAGCGAAGTGACCAGCGACAGGAGCCACCGGAACACTCGGAGGAGGGACAACAACCACCGGGGGCACGGCGGGTGACGCAGGGGGGGGGGGGGGGTCCGCATCAGCAGCGAATGGGACCTGCCCCTCATCTCTGGAATCCACGTCCTGAGGGAGCGGTGGGAAATCCTCTTCCCGAAAAAAGTTAACAGGTGCAGCAGGGGCCTCGGAGCACACGGCAGCCTGATGCCCTAACTGGCCACACCGGAAAAAAGTACAGGGCTGCCGGGCATAATACACCTGAACGTAGTAACCTAGCAGCCGGACAGAAGATGGGATATCCGACCGCAGGCGCATTCCTAAGGTACGGACGTTCGTCTGCTTCCCAACATACTTCCTCGAGGAAAGCTTGTTCACCCGCACTGATGACGGCACCATACCTCCCGAAGAAGCGCCTGAGAAGGTCTTCAGGGAACTCCAGGGGCGCACCATGCACACTGACCTATGTCAGGGCACCACTTCGGTCCGAGATCGTAACGGAGCCGGCACCATCCGGCAACTGCAACGAACGCCCTTCGTTCCGCCGGAGTTAGTCCCGATACTCCTCCTCCCTCACGAACTTGACAATCACCCGGTGGGCCGTAACAAGCTCAACTCCATACACAGCCTCCACCAGGACAAGAAGCATGTCACACATTACCAACTCAATGGCCGGATAACCACCCTCCCAATGACTGCACCAGTATAAATGTTGAGAAGCATTAATGTTTAAGAGGAAGTTTTTCAATTGTTTGTTGCGCTGTGGTGTAGATAGAGGAGCGGATACTAAATCAGTATATTAGAGGGAGACTTGCCGCACCGTAGGGCGGTATGTTGTGTTTATGGCGTCGGCTGATCCTTGGTGTAGTGACAAGGCATTTGTTTTCTGTGTTTAGCTGTTGGTGGCGCCAAGTATAAATTTGCCACGGGTCAGATGTGACCCAATTTGTTGGTCGACTGGAGATATTTAGCCAATGCTTTGACTTTTTTTCCCCTGTAACGAGAGGTCACCTCGTAATATGCACTATGGTAAAGGGTATTTTAAGTGCGATAAATACTGGTTTGAAATGTACTCTGGCACTGATGGCAGAGACTGAAGGAGATGGTGTTAGATTGTTTTGGGCACGACAGTGGAGGCAGAGTTCGTTAATGTCTTAAGAACAGAAGCACACGCCAAACTGGCCTGTGCTTCCAGTTTGGCGTGTCCCAGCCTTAATCTGGTCATCGTTACATCAATTTCTCTGCTTTTATATCTAACGTATTTAAGTTAACATTTCTTTTTAATGGATCCGTAGTACAAAGGTGAGCATGAAGTTTTCCATTTCGTTACAAAATCTGTTGATACGTCCATTGATGACCGACATGCAATGGTTCTCTAGCTAGTAGCGCCTTAAGACTTACGAATATAGTAAGACTTTAGGAAACTCTACTGACCGTGAATATATGGTGTTGCAACCAGTCCTCTTAAAAGTAACGTCACTTGACTCGTATTCGCGCTATGGTCAAATTTGGACGTAATATGAAATGAAATCTACTCAGTGACGTACTGTTCCGTTTGAGTCGTCCGGCTTACTCGGCAAGCTTAGAAAAGGAAACTTTCCATAACGTTTTTCATACCGTTTTGAAACAATTTCCTGCCCACCTAACCTATCAGAGGACCCTTAACTTACTGTTGGAACAAATTCTAAATTTTCATTTTTCTTCATTTTCAAACTACTGTATTTGCAATTTATTGATTTGCAAGAGTGAATTGGTAATGAATTCCTGTGACCATCCACATGTTGGATGTCCACAAATAAGACTCCACAATACCAATAGAATAATTAACAGTTCTTTGCAGAAGATATGGTATAGACGGCAGTGTACAGGAACTAACAGCACTTTTGGCACACTACCAGACGCAGGCTTTAAAGCAAATCTTTAGAAGTGCTGTATCCCCACCTTAGGAGTGTAAGGCGTTTTGAAGCATATCAAGTAAACAAATCATTTTACAGACAATCACCTTTTCTCCGAACTGAGCCAACTGGACAAGTGTAGGCATCTTGTGCACGCTGGAAGCAGGATGGTCGACAACTCTAGGCAAAAGCTCAACCATACATCACACAGGCCATTTGAATCCCCCTGTCGTCCAATTCAGCGGCTAAGCCACTGTTCAGTTCAGTCACATGCAAGACTGATGAGGGAAGAGTAACCATGGCAAGCCACGAGTGGCTTACCATGCCTGCTGCACGACTGTCTTTCCACACGAACGTTAGCGACAACCACCATGATTTACGTACACCACAAGACAAATGGCTGTTGCGATAGAGATGGATTCGGTGATGTGAGCGTGGTCGAAACTCATGCATTTTCATACATCAATGATAATACTCCTAAGAGGGCAAGGGGGGGGGAGGGTGAATGGCACTACTCTGGGGCGCATATATAACAAGTTATCCAGGAAAAGTTGAGAGGTTGACAAGGCTCCAAATTCCAGACTAGATAAATAAAGGTATGATTGAAATTAAAGCTTGAACAAGAGAACATTAAACTATAAATGTAGAGCCAAGTGACTCTGCAAATGCTATTAGATTGGAAAATGTTAGAAGATAAAAAACCTTGGGCTCGCTGGATGGTTCAAATCTAAGGTTAGACACGTGAATGAGTAGTTGCATATAATCAAGAATCTACCTATAGTTAGAAGTTAAAATCTTTAAAACCAGCAGTCAAAGAACGTTCGGAGCCGCTGCATCCGATTATGTGGGCTCCGATTTTCAAAACGTTACAGTTATGGCGTGTGGAGCATAGCTTTATGAACCTTACCCTTATAGGCTTTGTCTGCTAATCAACCCGTCATCAACTAGACATTACATCCAGCGGTCGACCCCACAGACGCATTCAAATTTTAAAACACTTCAGTCAAAACGGGAATTCTCAAATATAAATAATATTTTAGCATATTGTGAATATATAGGCATAGGTTAGGTTACGTGCTTTTGTTCTGTTAGCGTTTATTTTTATTTTTAGTACGTGGGTGAAGCATTTAGAGCGTTGTGGTTCGAACAAAATTAGTGATGCACTTGTTGCTGAAGTGTTGCAACGAAATCGGTGAGTCTTATGAAAACCCGTTTTTCCATTCATAAAACAGGTTTGGCGGGTGCATGGAATGGGCTGCTGCTAATATAGCAGAAAGCTGCTCATAGCTTTCGAACTTAGGGAACGTTCTTGTAAAATTTAGTTGGTTAAAATATCTAACTCTACCCAGCCCCCCCCCCCCCGCCCCCCTTCCTGGGAAGGAATATTTAATATTCATTCCCTCCCCTCTCTCCTCCACTTCACGTGCAGGGTAAAATGGTGTCGTCAAAGCATTGTCTTACGGAGGCATGAGATTTGTCAGAGATCTAACGTCTATCTCTGACGACTAAAACGGAACAGTACGTCACTGAGTCGATTTCATTTAAAAGTACGTCCAAATTTGACCATAGCGCGAATACGAGTCAAAAGTGACGTTATTTTTAAGAGGACTGGTTGCAATACCATATATTTACGGTCAGTAGAGTTTCCTAGTCTTATTATAGTCGTAAGTCTTAAGGCACTACTAGCTAGAGAACCATTGCATGTCGGTCATAAATGGACGTATCAACAGATTTTGTAACGAAATGGAAAACTTCATGCTCACCTTTGTACTACGGATCCATTAAAAAGAAATGGAAACTTAAACACGTTAGATATAAAAGCAGAGCAATTGATGTAACGATGACCAGATTAAGGCTGGGACACGCCTAACTGGAAGCACAGGCCAGTTTGGCGTGTGCTCCTGTTCTTAAGACATTACGAACTCTGCCTCCACTGTCGTGCCCGAAACAATCCAACACCATCTCCTTCAGTCTCTGCCATCAGTGCCAGAGTACATTTCAAACCGGTATTTATCGCACTTAAAATACCCTTTACCATTGTGCATATTACGAGGTGACCTCTCGTTACAGGGAAAATAAGTCAAAGCATTGGCTAAATATCTCCAGTCGACCAACAAATTGGGTCACATCTGACCCGTGGCAAATTTATACTTGGCGCCACCAACAGCTAAACACAGAAAACAAATGCCTTGTCACTACACCAAGGATCAGCCGACGCCATAAACACAACATACCGCCCTACGGTGCGGCAAGTCTCCCTCTAATATGCTGATTTAGTATCCGCTCCTCTATCTACATCACAGCGCAACAAACAATTGATAAACTTCCTCTTAAACATTAATGCTTCTCAACATTTATACTGGTGCAGTCATTGGGAGGATAAACCCTTAATGCAAATGCATTTACTATATAGTAGCATTTGACAAGGAGTCTTCCATAGGTCAAGGACAATGGGACACCAGGGGACGAATTTCGCCAGACCTGTTAAGTGTTCTGCAATCAAATGCTGCTAGAATAGCTACGAACTATAGTTAAAAACCCACTTCTGTATTTGTGACTTTTGTAAAGATGGTCTTTCGCGCCCTTGGTGCTTTGTCAAGGTCTGAGTATGTGGTTAGGGCGAGACTTGCATCTCCACGACTAATCCGGCTGCTATCCTATTTAGATTCGGCTACTTGGCACAAAATGTTCAAAGTAGCACGGCATGAATAGGCCGTAAATAGGCTTTTTAGAGCAAATGCCAATTGCTGATACTAGATCTGTGAACGGATCGGGGGGGGGGGTCTTCATGGTTGGTTTCAGCCACGGAGGGGCCGGCTGTACCAGTTAGGGGAGCCGGTGAGTTGGTGTAGACCTCCTACGTCTTCAGATTTGTCTGGCTACACAGAGCTGTTTTGTGGGGACCTCAAAAACTTCCATAAGTAGGTCTTCTACCGAGTAGTTGTCGCTTTTTTGCTGCAGCGATGGAATTCGTAAGATTTTGTCTGAAGTCCGTAACATCAGTTACCTGAACAGAATTGCTGAAAGGCGAACAGTCTAAAAGTAGCAAATTTGTAACAAAAGTAGCTCAATTTTTTTTAATATTTCAAAGGATAGCTTAAAAGGATAGCTTACCAACATTAACATTTTACTTAACATTTTTCAATTTTGCTAGAAATTACCCATTTAATTTAGTTATAATAAGGACCTGCCCGAAACCCTACGCGTGTTAGTGGCTTAACAAAAATATGAATATCTATGCCGTGTTCTCCAGTAAACCCAATGTACCTTAACATGTGTAAACAATTTGCTGTATGAAGCATAATGGGGTATAGTCCCTCTTCGTTTTCAGTTGATTATAAAGATCTTCGTTTGCCTCCACAACCACGTTCTTGCATATTGCAGACTATTTTGCATAGACATGGGCGATTCAAATGATTAGTAAAGTTTTTTTCTCTAAAGATTGATGTCAAAAGCTAAAGTACACAAAAAATTGATAAGTCTATTTTATCGCAGATGTTACTCTCGAAAATACTTTCAACAAGCGCATTATTGATTGGTAAGCTATATAGTTAAAATGTAAACTCGGTGAGGTTAGTATGGGATCGCCAGCAGCGTTCTTGCCAGTTATTTCCTTAGTCCAAAATGACGATCCAGATGTTGGAATTTGTCCCTCACAAATGTTGGGCCAATTTATGGTTAACAGTAGGCTCAACCTGCTTTAAATTTAAAAGCTTGGTACTAGCTGACCAACCTAACGAGTTTTGGTGGCTGTGTGAGGGGGGGTTAAGACATATGCCAAGTGAAAGATTTTTCACCTTTTTTGAAAGTTTCAGCATTACTTGGAATACGAGAAAGCAGCTCTGCAAGCTTTCACTAAAAAAAAATTATAGAATCTTAAATATTTTGAAACTTTTCTTGGTTATAAGACTTAGTGGTTAGGAGTGTTGAAAATTCGTTACCAAATTCCACTTTCTCCAGGCGCAAATATATGGAATTGTAGTGCAACTAACTAAGCTTTTCATGATGAGGATGATAGATTCTTCTGCGCATTCAAAGAGTGACGTTTTGTCAGTGTGAAGGTTACACTAATCTTCATCTTTTTGAAGTAGTAAATTAATACTTGAAAAATCCTTTAGGATTGGTTTCAGAAATGAAACTAGCTTATTGGCAGGATCAAGACTTTGAAAATTGTTGCCTTGGAACATATTTATAGCAAAAGAAACTAAGCGGATAGGACTTTTATACATTACATTATAAAAAAAAAATCGGTTAACATTAGTAGCCCGACTTCCTTTCCAATTAGCCAGTGTCGCAAGTACCAAAATTAAAAACTTAAAAGGAATGATGGGGGGATAGTGCCAAGCCATACTATATAGCACTGGGAAAGGGAAGGGGGGGGGGGGTCAGGATAAGGCTTTGGGATGGGACGGGGGAAAGGAATGGTGCCCAACCACTTGGACGGTCGATAGTGCCGTTAGTATTTGTAGACGGCAAGTCTGCTAGTACGTCTTCCAAGATGAGTGCCCGTCCCTCTAGCTCCCAACAGGGAAGGGAAATGCCTCTTGTGCTGTGTAAATCTTGTGTAGTTCTAGGGTCGATTGAGATCGACCATATGGTCGTTTTGGTGCTCGTCTCCGGAGTGGTGGGGGTGGAGGCAGCGAGACTTGTGTCCGGGGCTATGATGGGGTTCAGACAGTTGGCTAGGTACATCATGTAGTTCCGTGACGAATCGTAGATTGTCTGGTCTGGCAAGCCTCTCCGCTAGTCGAATAAGACCAGGGATAATGTCTGCACGTGATGCCACGTGCTGTGAAGGTGCTGATTGGTCCTGGGATGAGGGGGGGGGGGGTTGTGCAGTGTAGGCCGGGGTGATCTGTTGGGAGCCAATGTTTAGTGCAGCTGGTAGGGTCGTAGTCTGCATCTGGCTTACTGAAGGCTCGAACTGGTCAGGACTAAAGTCGCAGCGATTTGCTTCTTGGTGGACGGCGGCGTTGGAGGGAGGGGGGAGGCTTCACTTCTTGATCGGTTCTCCTTGACGGGTGGTTGATCTGTCCCCTCCCTCCAACGCAGGGAGCCGGTCGGCCGAGCGGACAGCACGCTGTATTTGTGGTCCTGGGTTCGATCCCAGGCGCCGGCGAGAAACAATGGGCAGAGTTTTTCACCTTGTGCCCCTGTTACCTAGCAGTAAAATAGGTACCTGGGAGTTGGTCATCTGTCACGGGCTGCTTCCTGGGGGTGGAGGCCTGGTCGAGGACCGGGCCGCGGGGACACTAAAGCCCCGAAATCATCTCAAGATAACCTCAAGATAACCTCCCGCTCCGCAGCCATTTGCTGCAATTGGGCCGTCGCCTTTTCATGGTTTCTCTCGCGGACGAGCCTGGATCGTGACAAGCCTGGCGGGAATTTTGGCTTCTGCTATGGTGGTGGTGCCATATTAGGTGCTTCTACCTAATCTGCACAGTAAAATAAACTAAAGAGGTTGGTGGCGGCGGCGTGCTGTTCTCCAGTTCACGCCTTGGTGTTGGTACAGTCATTGTAGTTCACAGTACTGGAGCACGAGTTGCACTTGGCAGATTGTTCTGGATACTTGAAGTGCTCATAGCTGAAGCATTCTCGCGTTGTAGACTCCGTGGCGATCTGGTTTGGGTAAGAGATTCTAAAGCACTTGAAACCGTTCTTCACTGCTTCCTGGGTCTGCTCTGTTTCGAAGATCATCGTAGATAGTGACAGTTTTGATGTAGTTGTCTTTCAGAGTAAAGTTTTCTTCATTCACTTGCCACACTGAAGAGTACTTCGCCCGCTAACTAGCGTTTCAGCCTATTCACATCATTTTTTTTGTCCCGGCAATGATTTGTGTGGGTGGAATCGGCGAGAAGTTCGCCTCCAGTAGTGGGACCTGGCGTTCCGGATCCAGGATAGTCTTTAGGTCCGCTTTTGTTGCCACAATTAGTGGCCTCATTACCATGCTTATGGACATCAACTGACCCTACTGACGTATCCTTGTCAATGGCTGCTGCAATTTCCCGAGCATGGCGCTTGTAGACTTCGATGAGTCGCACTTTCACTGTCATGTTCTATGGGGTCACCATAGCCTGTGTTACTTGGAGCTTTTTGTTCCAGGTAGCGCATCTTTAACAATAATAATAATGATCCTTCGAAGTAAAGAATTTGTCGGAGAAAGTATCTGGTATTTATTAGAACCCCTTGAACTACTACTCTTCTAGTTCTAATTACTTTCATAAATTGTTCACTCCTTACTATCAGTCCTATCATCATTTTTTCCAACATTGGTTTGCTACAACACTACATCCAGCCATGATTAAACATGGCTTTTGTCTTCAATTCTGATAGTTTTCGCCCTGTTTCAGCAATAAACTTAGCTGCACGTTTTAAAAGGTAATAGAAATCCGGAAGGCGATTGTATACTATCTCTTGCTCTATTCTTACAAACGCCTTCAAAAATTGTATTGGGGTAATTGAAAAGGGCTTGTATCAAATACATTATGACCCTCTTAATAAGAGGGCTATATCGTAATCTCGACTATTTTCTTACCGGGATTATAAGTGCTTTGTGAGCTTTATCGATGAAAGATGGATAACTTAAATACAAAAACAAACATTTTAAGTTCGTGTTCTAGGTAAGACTGGTCACAAATCTTGCACGCTCTTAAATAAGCAGTGTACTCGATGGTCTTTAACAGACTTCGAATGAGTCCGTACTTTTTTTTTTTGGGGGGGGGGGGGGGTTAAGAGTCTGTTGACCAAACCGCGCACTAGAAATTGGAGACGAAGACGTTGAAATGATCGTTACTTCTACCTACAATGCAATCTTACTAACTTTTTTCAATGGTTAAGTTTTAAGTAATGGTCCACTGGCTTAAGAGCATTGCAATCTACTTCTAGAAATCGTCAAATATAGCAAAAAAGACATATTTGAATTTTGGGACATTTCCGTCAATTATTTGTGCGTGAATTGAATTGGGAAGGCAAGTCAGAGGTTAGACTTTGTTGAATAACTTAAAATTCCTTAGTTCTTTTGAAGCGTTTTTAAGCTAGGAACAACGGATCTAAGAAGGCAGCCTTCCCTGTGGATAGCTACCATATAGATGAAAGGCATCTCGGGCAGCTTAGCAGAAATCGGAATGTTAAATCATTCCCAACACTAAAGTGTAACCTCGTGCTGACCTTCCCGATTCAAATCAATTGAATTTAACTTGTAATTGGGATATGCGGGGGGGGGGGGGGATTAATCACACACTATACACTACCATCGCAGCAAATTTTCTTCATTATAATTTATTCATAATGATATTAACTACCCTTTTCTGCTTTCATAACACTTCGCATATTTTTAGATCGTTAGCTTTAATTTACTTTTTTTTTTTTTTTTTTTTTTTTTTTTTTTTTTTTTTTTTTTTTTTTTTTTTTTTTTTTTTTTTTGTAAACACAGCCTTAAAAACAATCGGCATTAAGATTGGCAAAAAACGCATGAACAGAACTCGAACAGTATAACACAGTAGTATAATACACACAAAGGTTTACCCAGGCTTATGTTCCAAAGTCATAACGCCCCAGAGCACTATAAACCAACACAAACAAGGCAAGAAACGCTTGAACAAAAAATAAGAACAGTATAACATCACACAAACAAAAGCTGTACAGTACACAAAATGAAAACATTAACACTGAATACCGGACCACAGGGAACCGGCAGACCAAGAGCAAAAAAGATATATGCAGGAACTTAGAATATGGCTTTTTTAATGCATAGTACAGAAAAGATAATACAATAAACCCTACAAAGCAAACTCAAAATACAGCACAAACCACCAAAAGAAAAGTCGGAAAAAGTACACGTGATACGGAAACATGCACAACAATTTCCCACAGCACATAAAATAAACTCAAAGAACCACATACAATTAATCACAATTCATCTGGACATAGAAGACGAGGGTACTTCCTCCTGTAGGCATCCCACAGAGCCCACTCCTACGCGGAAACGTAACCACGCGATCGCCGTGGTCGATACATGTAATTGGGAGTATCCAGCACGGCGCCCTTCACCACGGGGGTGGAATACAGGGGGGCGGCTGCGCAGAAACTACCATAAACACAAGTACTTGTATATATACACTAATCCATGTTGTAAATGTGTAACACTCCCTTGGGACAACAAAAAAACGTCTGTAATCTTCTAGCCCGGAAAGTCCTTCGTACAACGGATTTCTTCCCCGAGCCTATCTTAGGGGTACTCATGCCGACGAGTCCACTTTTCTCGGTAAATCATGGGTCAGTCCTCCACAGTATAAAGTGTCAAAACATTACCTCGAAACTCATCACACATGCTGCCTGGCTTCTTGTAAAAGTTTAGTCTAACAAGCCTTAAGTTGGATGACACTGACAGTAATTTCATCTAGTAAAAAAACTGGGCCACCTTGGGATACGTCGGTCCAATCAAATAGCTCTGGTTACCACAGACAATTAAGTCTCCACCGAATAGGCCCTACTTGCTAAAAGTAGTGTTCAGGACTGCCCTTGATGATCACTTTAGGTGAACTGCCTCTTGTCCAATTTACCTCCTGCATCACTTCAGAGGAATGAAAAATTATATAGTGAGACGGAAATTCAAAAGTGTTCAGATCACGGCTTTATACTGGGGAACATGCAATGGAGGGAGGGTGGGGGGAGGACATGGTGCACTCTACAGATGGCATCGACACACACACTGGAATACGGTATTTATTATAATGCCAAAAAGAATGATTGATTTTTTTTTTAAAACCTTGTTTCTCGGTTTGCTGCATCGGGAACCCTTTACTTTCCCCAGATAACCAAATAGAAGCTGCCTGTGGGCCACATGTTAGGAATCTCTACTTTCTCCTGCTGCCTGTCTTCACAATGCTGGTCCAGATATGGACTGGTGTACTAGTGAGACGGAGCAAGATTGAGGACAGAATTTAACTTTTAATACCTAATCTCCGGAACAGGTTCGGTGTGTTAGGACAAGTTTATATTTGAGGTGCGACAAGAATGCCAGTTGGTTCAATGGAAAACACGATATTAAGTTTAAAACTAGAGAATACTTGTTATTTACAATAATGTACTTAGGGATACCAACCCGGGTATCCCAAGGTACTAGTCCTCGGGGCTCACCGTCCCTAGAGCTTCGTCGTTGATTGGGAGTCGTAGACTTGCGTTGACGAACCATCTCTGTGCACTCCATAGACTTAAAGGCTCAGAGTATGGCCATTTCCCGGGTTCACGTAAGGCCCTCACCCGTAAGGATTCCGCAAATGCTTTTTATTAATGCTTGCAGGCTCTGGTGGGTCTCTGGCACAAAGACCAAGTTGACACCGAAGGCCAGTGTAGAGATCCTCTTGCTCCTCGACTTCACCCTGCACAGTCCTTCTTGGCCTCTGTAATTGCCTTGTCGATCATTAGACTGAAGGGGGTTATGGGGTCGCCCTGTTCCACGTCGTGTGATCAGGATTGCCTCTGATTTCTGACTGATGCCGGTCGAGGCCTCGTCGTATCCCGACATTATGCATGTCCTAAAAAGCTCTGGCATGCACTACATGGCCTTAGAAATGGCTGGATGGATGACGCTATCGAACACCTTCTCCATGTCCAGGAACGCGAGGTGCGTGCAGTGACGCAACGCCCAAGCTGTAGCCAGTAAGGCGTACAGCAGGTTTTCTGAACAATCAATCGGAAGGAATGCCTCTTCTAATGCTTAACGATGCGCACGTCCTTGGAGAATCTGCTTCCCAATAGCTTACCACGATGGTGCGGCGACTTCGTCAGTTATGGGGCAATAGTGTTTGCATTCTGGGGGGTTGGGAATCTTTGGGATCAGCACCTGGTTCTGTGAAATGGTTGGGCAGGGGATGGGGGCAAGGACTAGCTTAAGAGCCACGGGTTGTAGAGCTGTTAGCACTTACGTTTATGGAATTGACCAAAGGTTGATCGAAAATGATTTAAGAAACGATAAATTTGTCTTCATATACGGGTTTGCATCATTTATCGTGTATATAGTGAATTTTTACCATTAAACGGGAAGTTCTTAAACGGGTCATAATTTAGAAGTTCAATTTCAAACTTTGACTGGATAGATATGAAAAGGGCTCCAACTGGTCCGTTTCAGCATTGCAGCCTAAATAGAAAAGGGGGAAAAATGCAACTTTATAAATAGACGAATTATATGTATTTTCAAAATTACTACAGTAAAATTGACTGATAAGTGTCATAGAAATATCACAATAGCATATAATTCGATATTCATTATCCAATATCTTGGTTTTACTAAAGTTTTGTCCTCCCCAAAAATTATACAATGTTTAAATGTTCAGAAAACCAATAAATGGACTTGAATAAAATAAATCATTGTAGACATAAACTATACATAAGGTGTAAGTTTCATGTAAATAGAATAGTAGTAGTCACCTTGTAGTTGTAAATAACTTGAAAAAAATAGTTTAAATGTCACCTGTAGCAGAGGTTGATACAAATTTCTTTAGAAATTGCAACACCTACATATAGGCATGCGTCCAGTAAGGTTATTTATTAACATCTTTATTGAAATCGTCAGATTAGGCAAAATTGTAATTTTGTCAGTCTTATTAAAGTGAGGATAATGCTGGTATTCACTGTGACACAGGACAGAGGGTCACACGCAAGACAATAGGTAAACTGTAGGCTGAAGTACATGTATATCATAGTTACAATCAGTTTTAATGTATGAATGTGAAAACAATTCTATTGTGCACTGTTACACAAAGGCAGGGATGGTTTTAAATGATGCAGCTTCGAAGAAATTTTATGTATTTCCTTAAAATGGACAAACAAATTTTGGATAAATTGTTAGGATGTCCAGAACAAGTCAATGGAGGTTAGTTGGTGGTACAATAGATTAAGAGGTTTAAAGTTTCTTCACTGTTTGACATTCAACAAAAGTGTTCTAGTGAATGCATTAACGGTTTATCACAGAATTTACAATCTGAATATTCTGGTTGTCTCAGCGTTACGAACTTGCCTGATTTGTTTATAACCAGGGAGAATTAGTGTATAGACTATCACATTGCCTGGTCCGGTTACTGTGCTGACCATACAAATACCTATTACAAAAGTTTTCATAGTTTCTAATAATGCAGCTTTTAGAGGTCTGGTCATTTCTTAGGACTTCTAAATCTGAATTTCTTGTATGTTTTTAATAATTGCATTAGATAATCCAAAGTCATAAGCAATGCCTTCATTCCTGCAAGAATCATAGCCAATCGATCTACAAAGTCATGTTTTCCAACATGGGATGGGATCTACACAATTTATATAAGTTATCATTGGGGGAAAAATTACATTAATACATTAAAAGCTACTTCAGACATACATTGCGATAGGTTATTTAAGGACTGCAGAGAACTTTATCACAGAATATCACTCCACCATTGAGCTAAAGGTACTCTGTGCCTAGATGTACTCAATAGCTCTGTCGTGCTCGCCCAGTTGTTCAATCTGTGTACTAGACATGATAATTTCATTCCCTTTATATACTGCACATGCACAATCTGTTCTACCAGTGCCTAACTGCAGAGCCATGAGTAAAGGCATAGGAATCAGTTGGTTTGAGATCTTGAAGCACGGTGTGAAAGATCCACAAGTCGCCTGATTAATTTTTTTTATTTTATGTAATCAATATATAACTCTCAAACGTACTATAAAACAAAATACAAACCTATTAGAATAGATTCGAAAATTTCGGACCCATCGGAAACGTAGAGAAAATGCACGCATGTGTCCCTCCAGCCGTAGCTTATCCTCCAACCCGTTCTCGCAAATTCGTAAAGTCAATATTGACTTATTAAATATGTGCATAGGTGACATACTTAACATAATAGATACCCTTAAAAAGATTGATAGAAAACACCGACCTTACCTAACCTTGTTAGTATCTTAAGATAAGCATCTTATTGCTTCGTAATTACAATTATTACCTAACCTATAATAGGTATAGGTTAAGTAATAATTGTAATTACGAAGCAATAAGATGCTTATCTTAAGATACTAACAAGGTTAGGTAAGGTCGGTGTTTTCTATGAATCTTTTTAGGGGTATCTATTATGTTTAGTATATCACCTATGCACGTAGTTAATAAGTCAATATTGACTTTACGAATTTGCGAGAACGGGTTGCAACTATCCTCTCACGGGTTCGGGGGTTTACCCACCATCTCCTAAATCAGCCACTGGGGAAGTGGTACCCCAAGATGACGTCCGGTAAACTTAGCCAGAGTCCACTCACCCTAGTTGCTTCTGGGTCTCGAGTGACTTCCCTTGTGTCCCATGTCCATGTCCAGGGGTGATCATTAGCAACCTCTTCCCGTGCTCTTGGACCACATACGATAAATCGCGTACGTCCACGTTAGGGCTTTTACGGAGCAGATATCCTAATCTCCGTTGGTCAAGCCCAACCTCTTAACACGGGCACTCTAAATGCTGAACCCGCCTCTCCAATTCAAGGTAATTGAAGAGGCAGACACTGCATTAGCACCGGTGTAATCCCTGACTCATTGAACGATCTCGGGGGTGCCATACTGGTCACATTTGCTATGGTGTGGCCGAGAGAATGGAAAGCCGTCAGCCGAGACCTGGGTGTCTAGGATTATGGCCTCGTTACTATTGCAAGCAATGATGTCTGGCTTGCAAAAGGTCCCACCATCGGGTATCCGCACCTCCCTCGCCACCTCATACCCTCGCTGTCTCAGACGACCAGCTACGAACCGGGTGATATCGTCATGACGTACCACCCGTGCTCCATGCGTCCTTGGGCATCCTTGTGAGATATGGCCAAGGGTGCCAGGTTTCCTGCATATATCACACATGCCGCTGGCACCTTGGCGACCCCGCCTGACAGCTGGGTGGACAGCGCTTCGGATTCGTAGTCCTGAGGTTCCGGGTTCGATCCCCGGTGGAGGCGGAGACAAATGGACAAAATGTTTTTCACCCTGATGCCCCTGTTACCTAGCAGTAAATAGGTACCTGAGAGTTAGACAGCTGCTACGGGCTGCTTCCTGGGGGTGGAGGCCTGGTCGAGGACCGGGCCTCGGGGACACTAAGCCCCGAAATCATCTCAAGATAACCTCAAGATAACCCAAAGCGGCTCTTGACGGCGTGGCCAAAGCGTTAGCTCTCGCTTCGACAGCATGAGCGAACTCTTTCCCCCCCCCCCTCTCAACATGTGGGTGCTGGACGAGATCCACCCAAGGCACGAGGGAACCTCGCACGAGGACCTCTGTCTAGCACCATCGGCCGTGCGGTAGAGCCGCTCTCGCCATGTCCGAAAGCACTCGGCTCTGTTGGTTACTGGCTCACCGCTAATAAAGGCCGGGCCGATCCACCGACGCATCTTATCCTGAATAGCCAACAGATCACTGAAACGACTGTTCTTATGCAGCCGGATTGACGAGACAAACTCGGGCATCCCTCAAGACCACCGTCCTTCCAGTCGATGTAGAAGAACGCATTCGGGTTGTCGTGCGGAAGACGGAGCCAGCTACGAATAGCCTTCCTCATCCTCCGGTCGATTTTCGCTAGCAAAGTCTTAAACACTGTACCCAGAATCAGACGATAGTTAATTTTAGTAACAAGGTGGTGCTTCAGCACGTATAACCTCTGCTGGGGTTAGAGGGGGGGGGGGGCCTGCGGGAATGTTAACAATCCCCTCCTCAAACAGCCATAGAGGCCCCTGCCACCGGCACCAACGAGAATACCAAAGTACTTATACTCGTCACTGATGCCAATAGAATCCATGGCTGCGCCCCCGACGTGGAATCTCGTTTGCGACGCGAGATACCACTTCTTGCGCTTTCCATCGATCTGTAAGCTCGGTGAACGGCACTTTCCCGCGTTGACCCTAGGGCCAGCGCCACTCAAGGTATCTCACATAACGTCTATTAACGCCTGAAGGCCGGCTGGCGTCTCTGCTGCCACAACCAAATCGTCAGCAAACGCTAGTACTGACACCCTTTCCTCCCCCAGACGAATCCCCAACTTCTTCGCATTGGTGATTGCCTCGTCAATCACAAAGTTGAAAAGAAACGGGGACATGGGAACTCCGTTTAACTCCCCTAGTCACAGGGATTGCTCTAGATTTCTCCTTCTGGCTGGAAATGAGTCGAGGCGCCATCATAGCCCGACATAAGTCCCTAAGAGGCTTAGGGACTTCCTTGCGCTCCATGGCACGATCTATGGCCGCATGGGAAACGCTATCAAAAGCTTTGTCAAGGAATGCAAGGTGCGCCGGATGTTTCAGTGCGCGGGCCTCGGCCAGAAGAGCATCTAGGATCGCCAGGCTTTCAGCGCATCCATCCACAGGGATGAACGCCTTCTGCCTCCCGTCGATCCTGATTGCTTGAGAAACTCGGCTGTTCATGATCTTGTGGAACAGCCGCACTATCATAAAGACATGGTAATGGGGCAATAGTGTGAGGGGGTTTCTGGCCTAGGAATCTTGGGTATCGGCACAGTTTTGCACGCACGGAAAGGACGTGGCAGGGAACGGCTAGCTAGCCACAGATTGAACAGTTTAGTGAGCACCCTGAGTGGTATGGACCCGAGACGACGCGTAGTTATCCCGTCGGGACTGGGTGCAGAGACCTTACTTGTCCGTAGAGCGGTCTGGACCTCCATAGGTGATACGGGCTCTAACAGGTGCTGAATGGCAGGACCAGAGCCGCGCTCAATAAGCCAGTTGTCTGGCAGCGAGGGCCTGGAAAAGAGGTTCCCCCAAAACTCCGAGGCGGTTCGGCTCCACCTCGGAGGGTGTAACCCTCCAGTCTCCGGAGAGGACATGCGCCGCTGCCGAAGATCTTTTCTTATTATAAAGGCTTTGGCACAGATTATACTGTGCCCTGTGCTCCCTCTACCTCCCTGAGGTAGACCAAGTAGGTTGGTCAGATCCCATCAAATATCATGCGTTGTAATTGATGGCCGTCACTGTGATGTAGACTATTGCATGACCAAAAAATATTTTTTTTTTGGGGGGGGGGGAGTTTCCAAACTTGGTGTAGGCTAATTTGGATTCTGAATCGTCCCTCCAGACACCTCATGGTTTTTTTCACTACAAGGTTGTAGTAGATCTTCCAGACTTGAGTCATGTGCTTGCTCGGTTTCTGGAAATGTACAACAGTCTTATCGTGGTCTTCCCATTTGCAATGTCTTGGTAGAAATTCCATGTCTTTGATTTTAGGGCGGTGCACTGGCTTCTCGTCAGTGGACGTTGCATGGAACAGTCAGGACAGGCAGGCATCTCTCATTTGTTTCCAGTCAGTGTTGTCCCTGATGGCTTTGAAGTGTCCCTGACGACTTCAGAATGGTATTGTCAGTTTTCCTTCTCCTTTGACCAGTGGCATTCGTGTTACCTTTTGACTCTCACTTAGACAGCTGACTTCTGAAAGTTGCGTAGCTGTGTTGCAAGTCTCTTGCTAAAGTGATTTATACACTGTCTTTTCCACATTTTCTTCTCCACATGGTCCAGCACCGTTGTTCATTCCACAAATTTTTTTTGCATGCAAGTCACTATTGCCCCCGATGGTCGTATACTTGAATTTTATGCTCGCCCTTCTGTGCATCAGAGCTGCTGGGACCACATTGGGGACAATGGCGGCTGAAAAATTGACCATAATAACGTTTTCATAAGATGGTTTGCACCAGGGCGTTTCCAGAACCATGTAGTACTTTTATATATTTCAGTTGACGAGGAATGTAGGTGTTAAGGCAGTCTTCTCTATGGCTGGTGTAAATGCCAATCATATTAAAAAAAAAAGAAAGGTTGACTGCTTGGCGGTTGTCTTCTGTTGTAAAGTGAAAGGAAAAAACACGCAAAAAAAATCTTATAAATAATGAACTTTATTTTGTTTAAAGTAAATTAAACAATCCCTTGGCTAATGTACAGTGCGGATCAAAATATATACAAAGACAAAACGCAATATAAAATAATGATACTCTAACTAATTTGTCTTGCTTATTGTAAAGGTGCCGAGAATAGTGGGCTGGCTGAAACTTCTACTAATATGCAGGACGTATGCTTAGATAGAAGCGTCAGCTCAAGAGCACAAGAATATTCAGAGGCAAACTGCTCATGCGAGACTATATAAAATGATGCAGATGGTGCTGGAGTCGCGTGATGTTGCCGATTCACTAATGGGGAGTGTTGATTTGACGTGGTCATTTGGTGATCGACGAGGTGGTGCACCGACAGTGAGGGGGGGGGGGGATGAGTGAGAGTAGGGTAGTGTACCCCCCCTGTAGAGACGTCTATTATTACACTTGTATACTATTCTTGAATGTGGTATCATAATGTTGCAGAAGTATAGAAGTAATGCAATGTAGGAAGGAGCAGGCTAAATCTCTTGAAAGAGATTACCGTCACAATAGTATATGTAAAATAGAATATTAGTCACCTTGTTGTAAATTAATTACTTCAACAAAATGAAGTTTAAGATTATGCCACCTGAGGTTGATAGACAGATTTTTATCGAAATTGCCACACCTACATAAAGGCATGCGTCCAGTAAGGTTATTTATTAACATCTTTGACAAAACTAATTAAAATTTTGCCTAATCTGAGGATTTGTCTTATTAATAGTGGAGAATAATGCTGGTAATCACTGTCAGACAGGACAGTCAATAGTAAATGCCTATAGTCATGCGTATAGTGAATGCACGAATTCTCCCTGGCTATATCTCGCTGCCTGCTCCGGTTACTGTCCTGACCATACAAATACTTATTACAAAAGTCATTGCTTTTAATACTGCAGATATCAGAGGTCTGGTCATTTCTTAGGACTTCTAAATCTGAATTTCTTTTGATTCTAATAATTGCATTAGATAATCCAAAGTCATAAGCAATGCCTTCATTCCTGCAAGCATCATAGCCAATCAATCTACAAAGTCATGTTTTCACTCCAACATTGGATGGGATCTACACAAATTTTATAAGTTATCATTGGGGAAAAATTACATATTAATATATTACGAGCTACTTCAAACATGCATTGCGATAGGTTATTTAAGGACTGCAGAGCACTCGCAGAATATCGCTCCACCACCGTTGAGCTTAAGGTACTCGGTAGCTAAATATACCAAATAACTGTCGTGCTTGCCCAGTTGTTCAATCTGTGTACTAGACATGATCATTTCGTTCCCTTTATATACTGCACATACACAACCTGTTCTACCAGTACCTAACTGCAGTCATGAGTAAAGGCATAGGATTCAGTTGGTTTGAGATTTTGACGCAAGGTGTGAAAGTTCCATGAAAGTTTCTAGATTTAAATTTTATTTTTTGTAATCAAAATATAACTCTAAAACGTACTATAAAACATAATAACCTATTAGAATTGGTCAATGTGGGTCCTGAGTGTGGCACCATGAGGACTAATATTGCAGACTAATAGGCACCAGCCCCATAGCCAGGATCCTCAGGAGCCTTCCTCGGCTTGGTGGTGTATGATGTTGATTGCTGCATAAACTTGTTCATGTTGAAGTACCAATCTGGGATGTCATTGAGGTAGACAAAGGAGGCTGGTCAGATCCCATCAAATACTAGGAGTTGTAATTGACGGCCTTGACTGTATGATGAAGTCGACCATTGCACGACGAACAAATGTTTTGGGAGTTTTCAAACTCGGTGGTGTAGACTAATTTGGATTCTGAATCTTTCCTCCAGACACCTCATGGTTTTCTTTCACTACAAAAGTTGTATTAGATATTCTAGACTTCAGTCATGTGCTTGCTCGGTAGCTGGAAATGTACAACCATCTTGTTATCGTGGGGTCTTCCTATTTACAATTTCTTGGTAGAAATGTCATGTCTTTGCTTTTAGGCCAGTGCACGTGCACTGGCTTTTCATCAGTGGACGTTGCATGGAACAGGCAGGAATCCCTAACTTGTTTCCAGTCAGTGTTGTCCCTGATGACTTTGACGTGTACCTTACGACATCAGAATGGTATTGTCAGTTTTCCTTTTCCTTTGACCCGTGGCATTCGTCTTCCCTTTTGACTCTCTCACTTAGCTAACTTCTGCAAGTTGCGTAGCTGTGTTGCAAGTCTCGTGCTAAAGTGACTTATACACTCGGCTTTTTTCCACATTTTCTTCTCCACATGGTCCAGCACCATTGTTCATTCCACATTTTTTTATATGCTAGTTGCCATCGCCCACGAAGGCTACCTGAATTTTATGCTCTCCCTTCTGCGCATCAGAGCTGCTGGGACCACATTGGGGACAATGGCGGCTGAAATGTACCATAATAACGTTTTCATAAGATGCGGTTTGTGCAACGGCGTTGCCAAAACCATGTAGTATTTATAAATTTCAGTATTTTAAGATTTTTCGAAGTTATAGCCCCTTTAACTGCGCTGTTATGGCCCTATTGGGTCGCAACTGGGTTCTTTCTCTGATGTTAAGAGTAAGGGTATCCGGCCCCAAGTTAGTAGTGGCTTTCAAGGGGTGTGTTCCGTAACGCAAGTAAATTAAAGGGGAAGGGATAAAACTGCACTAAACTTATTTATGGTGGTGGAATAATTATATATTTAAGTATATAAAGTCACACGTGATTATTATTACACTTATGTACAATGACTTCTTCCGAAGACTCGGGAGGTTTCACGGTGCTCAACGATGCTTAGCCCTGGTTCTCTTGTGGCCTTACGATGAATCCTTAGATTCCCTTAAATGAGTCTACCCTAGCCACAGGCCAGCCAAATCAGTCTCACTGGGTGCGCCGTCGTGGAGGCCTTCAACCCCAAATCCAGTTTGTAGCTGGCAGGTTCCAATCAGCTCTGCTGCGTAGGCCACTCCACGACCGGTACTAGGGTTGCGAGCCCTAGGCAGGAGCCTTGTGTGATTCCACAGATCACTCTCCTCACCGCAACACCCCAGTGGCTAGTCTTCTCCACCAGTCGGCCCCGGGTACGACAATTCCTCAACTGCCACGTCACAGGCAGGCTAACACAAGTGTTCATCCAGGGGGTGACTCGGCTTCTGCAGCAAACTCGTGGAAATACTTCGGCTGCCTTGAGTAGACTGATCCACCGTCCGATTCAGCAGTCCCAGGTCGACTCTGTAATCAGACACGTCATCAGTACTAGTTACACTCTAGGGCACCTCACTTACAGGCTTAGACACAAACGCCCACCGATCCACTCCATAGATGGCGTTGCTGTCTAAGCGCCACCTCACCAGAGGTCAGCAGCGGCTATGTTACGAGCTGATCAGGACGGGAAACCAGCCCCTGTGGCCGGTATATCCTGTCCTCACTAGATGGCGTCGTTCATTTGGAGGGGGTTTCGGGAGCCGACCAAGAGATGGTGCGGTCGTCACAGCTCCGTGCTCGGATGCTGTGCTCGGGTCCGTAACACGCGCAATATATATAGATTTCGTTAACAAAACCGAAACCGCGCAATACATTAATAGCCGTTTGTGTTTAGCGCCTTAAGGAGACAGATGGTAATACCGTCGGGGCCAGGAGCATAAATTATGGTATACTTCTGTGCAGTAAGAATCTTGTGATGTTATTGGCTTCCCAAGGTCTGTGTGTCGGGGTAAAGGGCAGTGTGTCTGGATCGGATGTCCTAGACAACTTTCCCTCCCAGAATTGAAGGAGCTTATCTGGAGCAACCAATGAGGGTGTCGCCTTAGTTTCCGGAGAGAATGTGCCAGCTACCTCCGTGGTTAGTTTAGAACAGGCGCTGGCACTACTCTCTCCATGCCTTTTGGTTCATTAGTAGTTTGAATCCACATTCTACGGAATCTCTCTCTAAAAATTGTCACCAGTGGCGATGTGACGGTCAGCTAGTGTGAAAAGATGGTATCTGACTAATCTTAACTTCACGATTGGACATGGTAATCTTTGTGAAAGGAACCTGTGACAGTCTATTACTTTGGATGCATATAGTTTTTCCTGGCTTGAAGTGTAGTCTTGTGAAGATGTTTGTGTTGAGGTCAGTCGTGCAAGTTATGGTGAATAGGATGACTCCCTACATTGCAGTTAGTGGCGTAACTAAGTTGCAGAAATGATTGTGCTTTACCAATATTTTAAGACCTCGTTGCTTGAGAAAACATCTTCCCCCCCCCCCTCTTTCCCCAGACGCGAAGATCTGTTGGGAATGAAAGTTTCCAGTGTTCCTAGTGTTGGGCATAAACACTGGGAACGTTGGAGGCGTGGTGTATGTATGAGATACAGGACAAGATGCCCTTCGGGTAAGCTGGGAAGTGGGTGTAGCTGAAGAATAACCGGTGAGAGGACACGACGGAGGGATGGAGCCAGGGCTGAACAGTTGCATGGCAGATCTGAGGCTCTCGAGAACCAGGCCGGCTAGGCAGGGAGGCCGGGTCTTGTGTGGGAGGGGGGGGCGATGGGAAGAGGACGGCTCTACTCTAGTCGGTCTCTTTTTTTTAAGCTTAAGTCTTCGGTGTTGGTCTTCCCGGTAGCGGATATGGAATACATCTATTCCAAACGAGCAAAATTAGGCCCCCCATCCCCCTAAGGAGGGGGGAGGGGGAAGGAGGGAAAGAAGGCGGCTGCCTTCAGCGTATGATGGCTATTTTTTCATTAATTTTGCGTTGTTTAACTCGCTGATGTTTGCATCCCTCAATTGCTGGTCGGGGTTTAGGCCGTCTGATGCGTCGATGAATTTAGTCTTCGCTCTGCTGCTAGGGTCGGGAGTCTTCCCTTTTTGCCAGGTTGCATAGGTCCCTCCGGGTGATGATGATGAATCCGCGGATTAATCTCACCTGTAGTGTATCCTTGACTGGGAATACACTACGCTCTCCTGGCGTAGTGTATCCTTTTTCGACCCCCCATTTCAACCTGCGTCGAAAACCAAGAGCTAAAAACGCAACCCGTTCTCACACAAGACAGCACATATATGACTTAATGCTTAAAGTCAATATGTTGAATATGAATTAGTAAATATGTGATATATTCCCAGTTACTTTTTTTTCCAAGGCCCAAACTCTTCCTCACGTACCAACTTGCGTCTCACAGTACCCGTCCGTCAACCTAGATAGCAGAATAGTCGTGATTGGTTCAATTATAAGGAAAATTGTACTTTTCAGGTCTTACATGGGTTGTGAAATTTACCTACTATTGTCCATGCTCTTAGAATATTACAGATCAGCTACTTCCTATTGAAGGTTCGTAGTTTTGTTTTGAGAAATATTAGTTGTTCTTAGTAAATTATAATAAGCACTAAAATTTATTACATAGAATAACAGTCCTTCACCAATCAATATTATATACCATAGTTGGTGCTTTACAAATCTTTAAAGGATGTTTTGTAGGAACGCTAACAGAAAACGATGGTTCATTGGAATGTCTATGGGGTAAACTACTCTAAACAGGATGGTATTGTGTCTACTATACCAACTACAAGATCGGTATATTGTCCACTACCACCTGTTAGGTGAGTAAGGGGTGCAATACCACCCACAGGATGGGTATGAGGGTCACATCCACCCAGAGGATGAGTATGGGGATCACATCCACCCACAGGAAGGGTATGGGGTCCAATACCACCCACAGGATGAGTATGGCGTCCACTACAACCCACAGGATGGGTATGGGCTCCAACCACCCATAGAATGGGTATGGGGCTCCAACCACCCATAAAATGGGTATGGGGTCCAATAACACCCACTGGATGTGTATATGGCGTCCATTGCCGCGCGTCGAGCTCGAAAACCGCAGCATTCATCTCAGAACCATGCCTATTTCACGCAGATTCCTTAATAAACGTAAAAGTTTTATATGTCACAAGAAAGATAGAAATATAAGCTTCATTCTAAATACCTTACCATGGGCATATTTAAATTTAAACCGAAGATACGTGTACTTTTATAATAGCCGAGCTCCGACCCCGGACAGATCGATCGACCGAGCAACTCTCTCTCAGAACAATGTTTATTTCACGTGAATTCGTTAGTAAACATATATGTTTTATATGTCTCAAGAAAGACAGACATATAAGCTTCACTTTAAACACTTTACTATAGACATATTTAAATTTCTAATGAAGATTATTGTATTTTAAAAATTACGGAGCTCCCACCCCGTACAGACTGAACGACAGAGCAACTCTCTCTCAGATCAATGTTTATTTCACGTAAATTCGTTAATAAACACAAATGTTTTATAAGTCTTAAGCAAGATAGAAATAAGAGCTTCATTTTAAATACATTACAATAGACATATTTATAGCTCAAGTGAAGATACATATGTTTTTATACTAGCGCTCAGTAGCTTGTCGGGCATGGAGTGCAGACGCCTACGCACTTGCCGATATATTGTATAATTAACAAAGATACGCTAATAAAGCCTAAAATCTTATATGCCTCCAGAAAGACCGATATATGAACATTATTATAATTGCACCAAATGAAATATATCATGTTCGAGAACAAAGATATATCAATTTTAAATTAAGTTTCGACTCTCTCTCGGGTGAGAGAGATGGGGCGACTCTCGCCCCATCTATTGGAGATTCTGTGCACTAAATACCCAAAGCTACTCAAACTCTCCTAGCATTATTTAAGTAATGAAGTAATATGGTATATTTACTCACTATAATGTGGGTGCTGAATGCAGAACATGAGAAAACATATATTTACTCCAAACTAATATAATTTAATTTCATTATGAAATAAGTAGCATCAAAGGAAGTCGATGGTCCAAGCAGCAATGTTGTGGAGCGACTTATCCAAGATATATCGTTGTTTGGAAAGTGTTTGTTGGCATATCCAGTTGTCGCACTTCTCTGCTCAAATTATCACAAATTTAAATTATAATGTTAACAAGTAGAATACGTATTTTTAATAAAATCTAACATAACTAGCCAGAAAACATTTAACATTAATTAAAAAATATATGTTTGGAAGTTAAATCGACTTCATAGGACAATGGTTTTGTTATATATACTCGTTATTCGTTGACATGCGTTCGCTACTTAAACTACCATGTACTGTACTTATGTAAAATCTCCCATGTCTCTTCGCTCATCTCACCGAACCATACAGGCTCTGTGATATATTGTTTAATTAATTGAGATTCACAAATAAAGCTAATAATTGTATATGTTATCAAAAAGGCAGAGCTTAGTTTAGTTCATTTATTATGCACTCCATACCCATCCTATGGACGATAGTGGAGTGTTACAGAGGCACATAATGGGCTCAGGGAATGAGCCCCACAATTCATATAGCCAAGCAAGTTATAATCTTGATAAGTTAGTTACAAAAGTCAATACACATTGTCACATCAACAATGGGCTCGAGACCGACCACAAGTACAGTTTATAATTTAAGCAACTGACATATATGGAGGGCTAGTGTCACAATTGATATGTTTATCCTACACATAACCCCCTCTCCCCCATCCAATGGGCAGCGGTGGATAGGTTACAATCAAGTCGTTTTTTTGCGTTTTATTCAGAGATTAGATCTTATTGGGTGAGGAAAGATATTCATATTTTAAAGAAGGCTTCTTGGCTGATGCTCTCCATTGATGGAAAATATACAACCTTTTGAAAATCAATGTTAGTTTGATCTAGATATTGTAATTAACGAAAGTATTTGTCATCTGAAAGGTATAAATATAGGCTACATTTAAAATCCTTTGTCATAAATATAACTGAAGTGAAAACGAAGATATATGCGTTTTGATAGTTACTTGATGGCTTGCTCTGAGTGTGAAGCCCTGCACACCAGCCAATAAATTGTATAATTAGTTTCCATATATTTTAATTAATCTTAAAAATCTATGTCAGAAGAAAGGAAGATGTAGCCGTTAATGTGACAACATTTAAAAATATATATATCTTAAGTTAAATAAATAATACCACCTTATCGCCGGTGTCCGGACACATGAAAATTACCTATGTATCAGTATCCAGCCAGGCGGGGATCACAGGCTGCACAATACTGATAAATTTATGTAATGCACTACTTGTGGTCGATCTCGAACCCATTTATGATGTGACGACTTATAGTGAATTTTGTAACTAGCTCATTAAGATTGTAACTTGCTTAGCTAAATGAATTGTGGGGTTCGGTCCATTCATTTTCTTTCTTTATTATGCACCCCATAATGCACATCCCGTGGGCGGTGGTGTAAAGGATTACAGAGGCACATAATCGGTTCAGGAACTGAACCCTCTAGTTCGTTTAGCTAAGCAAATAACAATCTTTTGACGCTAGTAACAAAATTATTAATGTACACATACTTATGCATACATGTACATATTCATACGTATACATATATACATACACATACATATTTAATCACCACCACAAATACACACATCAGTAATCTTTGTGCCACAAGTGATTCAACAAGAGGCTCACAACAGTCACTATACAAGGCACTTTACATCTATGAGGAGTCGCACAGTTACTAGTCTTGCTGCACACCCACCCAACTGGGCGGCAGCTTTACAGTCATGTGCTCCACACCCACCCAACTGGGCTGCAGCTTTACAGTCATGTGCTCCACACCCACCCAACTGGGCGGCAGCTTTACAGTCATGTGCTCCAAACCTACCCAACTGGGCGGCAGCTTTACAGTCATGTGCTGCACACCCACCCAACTGGGCGGCAGCTTTACAGTCATGTGCTCCACACCCACCAACTGGGCGGCAGCTTTACAGTCATGTGCTCCACACTCTCCCAACTGGGCGGCAGCTTTAGTCATGTGCTCCACACCCACCCAACTGGGCGGCAGCTTTACAGTCATGTGCTCCACACCCACCCAACTGGGCGGCAGTTTTACAGTCATGTGCTGCACACCCACCCAACTGGGCGGCAGCTTTACAGTCATGTGCTCCACACCCACCCAACTGGGCGGCAGCTTTACAGTCATGTGCTGCACACCCACCCAACTGGGCGGCAGCTTTACAGTCATGTGCTCCACACCCACCCAACTGGGCGGCAGCTTTACAGTCATGTGCTCCACACTCTCCCAACTGGGCGGCAGCTTTACAGTCATGTGCTCCACACCCACCCAACTGGGCGGCAGCTTTACAGTCATGTGCTCCACACCCACCCAACTGGGCGGCAGCTTTACAGTCATGTGTATGCATTACCTACAGTAAGCAAATTTTGGATACTTCGCTAAGATTTCGAGCAGCACATCATTATGAATGAAGTACTTACACATTTCATGGACACTATTGATGTTGTTATCTTTAAATTCCGCGATTTTTCACATTCCATTATATAATGACGCAAAGTATGCGAATAGTTCTGCTGACAGAGTTTACATTTAGTCAAATCTACATCATCAGATGTTACAAACTTCCAGAGGTACTTGTAGCTGAGCCTAAACCTAGCAGTTGTAACATCTAGAAGTCTGCTAACATTATTGGATGACCCATAGACGAGCGATTCATCAAAGTTTATACAATATTGTGAAATTGACAGTCAGTGTAGTAACATAAATTGGTAAATCATAAATATTGTAAGTTAAGAATCTGATGCATGTGTGTGTGTTGGGAGGGGCGGGGGTTATACCCTTGGTAAGCGAGAGTGGAAAGTAACCTTAGACGTACTGCGGTCAATGTGTGGGGGGGGGGGGGGGAGGGTGGGAGAGTCAAATCCACCCTCCAACATCTGGACATAGTACCACCAGCCTCCACAACACTCCATCAGCCTCCAGCTGATGCTTGTAGATGCCTCATCTAACCTCACTTATGTCACACATTAACCTACAGTTCCTGTGATATTTAACTCATCACAGTGGCGTTTCACCAATATAAACTGTATTGGATTTTGTCCCGAAATAGCTATATGCTGGCTGGACGTGTATGTATGTATGTATGTATGTATGTATGTATGTATGTATGTATGTATGTATGTATGTATGTATGTATGTATGTATGTATGTATGAATGGATAGATGGATGGATGTATGTATGTACGCATGTATGTATGTATGTATGTATGTATGTATGTATGTATGTATGTATGCATGTGCATGCATGTATGTATGTATGAATGGATAGTGTGTATGTATGTATGTATGTATGTATGGATGTATGTATGTATGTATGTATGGATGATGGATGTATATGTATGGATAGATGGATGGATGTATGTATGTACGCATGCATGTATGTATGTATGTATGTATGTATGTATTATATACGCATGTATTTATATACGCATGTATGTATGTATGTATGTGTATGTATGGATGGATGGATGTATGTATGTACGCATGCATGTATGTATGTATGTAATGTATGTATGTATGTATGTATTTATATACGCATGTATTTATATACGCATGTATGTATGTATGTATGCATGCATGTATGCATGTATGTATGCATGTATGTATGTATGTATGTATGGATGTACGCATGCATGCATGTATGTATGTATGTATGTATGGATGTACGCATGCATGTATGTATGTATGTATGTATTCCCAATCACGTTAAAGACTCCCCCTCTATCATCCAGTTTAAGAGAAAAACAACTATGTACTAAATAATCAACTCCTTGTAACTTTAATTATGCTGACCTTCCTATCTGTATTCAGACTAAGCCTACCATCATTAGAGGTGATTATAACGCTAGACATAGGAATATTGGTAATTCGCAGTTCAGTAATCGTAACGGCAACTAGTGTCACTATTAGGTAGTCACGATGATGCACAGATTGTGGGTGACCTTGAACCGACGCATATCTACGGAGGTATTCTTGATCTATGTCTCGGTGTCAACGTCTCCCACACCGTGTGCGCCTCGTCAATAGTGCCAGTTATGGCGTCTGATCATCTGGCCATATTGGCCACTAGAGGCATTGGAAGCTCTATCCTCCCTGGTGGAGTGTTCAAGCGGAAGAGGCTGGCTGTGCCCATCGATCAACGAGACAATCTTGTTGCTCATGTGTCAGAATGGTGCAGTTCATCTGAGCCTTCATCAGTTGAAGATTTTAACAATGAGCTCACAGGTACTATCAACCAGTTTATAGAATCACTTGATCCATCGTCCAGGCCACGTAACCCAAATTACACTGGTCATAGCACTTATGTTTATTATAATGATTCTAAATTGCAGACACTAAAACGCACTGCCAGAATAATTGGACTAGCTTGTAGAAGGACCCGCACTGCTGAAATGCTTCGGCTCTTTCAAGCGGCTCTGGCTAAGGCCAGGGAACGTATGGTGGAGCTGAGGCAGACAGACTGGAAACTTTTGTCCGTGTTCTCAATTCTCACACGCCACTAAGTCGGGCATGGAAGGATATCAACAAGATCAAAGGGAAAAATGCTGCAGAGATCTCGTACCCTAATCCTCTGCACAGAGCAAATGAGCTTGTTGGTGCTTGGGCCACGACTTCCAGCTTTGACAGTCTTCCTCTACCCTCGCAGAATGAATTAAATGATAGATATACTGATAGGGCAAGGCTCCTTGACTTCATGCTTCATCAAGAGGATGACTGTGACATGCTTTTACTGAATACGAATTAGATTCTGCTCTACATAAAGGCAAAGCTACATCACCTGGGGAGGATGGAGTTACT
>NC_091204.1:20349941-20438968 GCF_040958095.1 Procambarus clarkii
GCCAGAGATGAGGGGCAGGTCCCATTCGCTGCTGATGCGGACCCCCCCCATCCCCCCCTGCGTCACCCGCCGTGCCCCTGGTGGTTGTTGTCCCTCCTCCGAGTGTTCCGGTGGCTCCTGTCGCTGGTCACTTCGCTGTGCCAGTTGCTCCCGAGGGTCTTCCGGCTGGTCTCTGTGGGTCGTCTGCGTCTTCCTCGAATCCTGCTGCTGTGCCTGGTCCTGCACCCTCGCCAGGTGTCACGGCGGTGCTGGGTGTTAGGGGGGCTGCGGAGCGTCCTGTTGTGTGCGGCCTGGTTCCCCTTGTGGTTGAGGCTGCTGCCGTACTGCGTCGGGCGTTGGTTCGCCCGGTTCGCGAGGCCCGTGGTTCTGGGTCCGCCTCCGGCTGCAAGGATGTGCGGCCAGTGCCCAAGCGTTCTTCTACTGCTTGGGATAATGCGGAGGATTACGACGCAGGTGGCGCTTCGGGAGATGTGGAGATTCCGGGTGCTTCGCGCTCTACGTCGCTGGTGGTGGCTGATGTACATGTGTCTGCTGTTTACGATGGGTGTGCGTCTGCTTTACCTCCTATTCTTTCTCCTGCAGAAGGTTTTACACAGTGGGAGGTGGTTGCTCCTACAGACGTGGGTGGTGTGGGTTTTGGTGCGAGCCGAGGCATCAAGCTGGTGCTGAAGAAGGATGCCAAGCGTGGGGGGTCCCAGCAGGTACAACGTCCGGTGGTCGACGCGGGGCCCTGTGAGGCAGCCGAGGAGGCTCCCAGTGCGCTGCCCATTGCCCGGCCTCGTGGGAAGGAGCCTCTCCCTATCATCCTGGCCTCCGGAGTGGCGCATGATGATCAACATCCTTTGCGGTTTGACATTGATGATCGCGTGCGTCCGGTTCCGTGGTGCCCTTCTACCATCTGGATTCGACGGGCTCAGTATTTTAATTTGGGCGTGCCGAAGTCCATGCCTGATCCTCGTACAGTTCATACTGAACCTATTTCGGAGGACGCCATGTTACTTTGGGAGGCGTATTGTATTCGCTTCCCGGCGGCGGAGTGGCCGGATAAGTATGAGACATTTGAGTAGTCTGTGCTTGGACCTGTGGTTTGTTTTGTAATGTGTTGTACCTATTGTGCACCCTTCAGGTCGGTGCTTTGTTGTATTTCTTATATTTCCGGTATTGTTTCATCATGTTTCTGTTCATGGTGGTTTATGTTTTAGGCCCTTCAGGCCGGAGTTTAGTGTCTGAAAAATTTTGTACAAGTTGTATTGTTTTGTTTTGTGTTTAAGTGTCTGGTTTTGTTTCATGATATACTTTGTTTTATTCTCGGTCCTTCAGGCCAGTGCATGTTTGTTGTTGTGTTTGTGCCTGTTTTGTTTTCAGGTGTGTGTGTTTTGCTTGTTTATTTTTAGTTAATTTTTTATTGAAAATTTGTTATTGTTTATTTTGGCCTAGCCCTTGTTTACGGGGCAGGTGTTTGGTGTGTGTGTTTTTTGTTCCTGTATTTGTGCTGTGCGTTTGACCTGGTGTTTTTGTATTGCTTTACCTGTTGTACGTGTTTGTCCTCTATGTTTTGTTTGGACTGTATTGTGTTTGTCCTGTTATGTTTCCTGTTATGCCTCTTGTTGTATGCTTTGTTTTTCTGGAGGTTTTGTTTTGTGATGTTACTGTGTTTGCTTGTTTGTCATAGTATTATGTTTTGTGCTTTGATATATGCTGTCATTTTCTATGCGTTTCTCGTGTGTGTGCGCTTTGTTGTGCTATGCTGTCGGCCCTTCTGGCCGGTGGTCTATTGTTTTCCTTTGTTATGTATTTTGTATTTGTTTTTATTGTATTTAATTTGCATGTGTTGCATGTAAAAATAAAAATAAAAAAATTAAAAATGTGAGGTTTTCTGCTGGCCACAGAACCGAGGAAAGTATTTCGTCAATAATGTCGTAGCCTCTTTCATCCCAACCATTTGAGCCGTCACAGTGCCACCAGCATGCAGTTCATATCAATTATCGCCCCGTTGCAAAATCGCTTATTCAGTGTGAACTTTGGCCAAGATGAAGGGCCACTAATTTAGACAGGAATCTGGAGTTTATACCCGTCTTGTTGACATGGGTACTGCCAAGGGCGAGCTCTTTAGTGGGGCGAGGCGGGCCACTGCCCTTGGGGGCAGTTTCCCGTTACGAGACACTAGCGATAAGACCAACAATGTATAATGACAATATATAGCCCTTTAAATAAAACATTAACTAGCTAATTTTTATTACAAGGCGTGAAGGATAGACGAATTTGTTAATGTAATATTCAGCGTTCAGGTCTGAAATTATTCCTGCCATCTAATACTTTTTGCGCTACCGCTCACAGGATGAGTATGGAGTGCATAAATAACTAGCCGCCTCCAGCGACAACTATAAAATCAAAGGTAGCATGGCATGGGCTTATTTTTATCAGTGAACAGTTTAAAAGGTAAACCACATTGAGCTAATAAACTAGATTAAGCGATTCACATTTACGAGTTACAGCAAGTGTCAACTAGCTGGTTCAAGGAGGCACTTGCCTCCCTTACCTCACCCCACAACAACAGGGACAGGGATACGTCAAGAAACTTCAAGTGCAATCACGTTATGAGAGACTTCCGCCAATTCACAGTATCTTCAAATCAAACAATTCCTACGATGGGCACATCCGGTTTTAAGTTGTGGAAATTTTCGTGCCCGAGGGTTCGAGGCACGTAGGTTCAAGTATTCTCCAGCCCCATCATTTTAGAGATTGATATTATCATTATGTTTTCACAAGTCTGAATTTTCTCTAAAGCCATCTTAAAAAAAAAAACCTGGTGCTACTTATTTAACATTGATTTTTGCTGGCTGGTCGCCAGAGGCGGCGAACGTGCTCGGGTGTTGCTCATCAGATGACAATCCACGTGTAGAGTCGGTGGTCGGGCGTCTCAACTGTGCCCTAATCGCAAAGCAAAAACGTGCCACACGGGTCATCTCTGCCACTTCTGAAGCAGACGTTTTCAGCTCTTAGTTTTCGTCGCCGGTTGAAAAAGAGGGAGGAGTAAAAGGATACACTACACCAGGAAAGCGAAGTGTATTCTCATCCAAGGATACACTACGGAGGAGATTAATCCGCAGATTCTCCATCGCCCAGTGGGACTTTTGCAACTTCGCAAAACTGGAAGACTCCCGACCCCTAGTAGCAGAGCGAAGACTAAACTCATCGACGCATCTGACGGCATAAACCCCGACCAGCAATGGAGGGATGCAAACATCAGCGAGCTAAACAACGCAAAATTAATGAAAAAAATCATACGCTGAAGGCAGCAGCCTTCTTTCCCTCCTTTCCCCACTCTTTAGGAGGATGGGGGACCTAATTGCGCCCGTTTGGAATAGATTTATCCATATCCGCCACCGGGAAGACCAACATTGAAGACTTAAGCTTCAACAAATATGTAAAAAAAAACCGACTCCAGACTAGATTACAGCTGTCCTCGTCCCGTCGCCCTCCACACAAGGTCCGGCCTCCCTGCCTAGCTGGCCTGGTTGTCGAGAGCCTCAGATCTGCCATGCAACCGTGTTCAGCCCTGGCTCCATTTCTCTGTCCTCTCACCGGCTATTCTTCAGCTACACCCACTTCCCAGCTTACCCAAAGGGTATCTTGTCCTGTATCTCATACATACACCACGCCTATAACGTTCCCAATGTTCATTCCCAACAGTAGGAACACTGGAAACGTTCATTCCCAACACAGATCTTCGCGTTTGGGGAAAGAGGGGGGGGGGAGGGGGAAGATGTGTTGTCAAGCAATGAGGTCTTAAAATAAAGGTACAGCATAATCATTTCTGCAACTTAATTATGCCATTAATTGCAATGTGGGGAGTCATCCTATTCACCATAACTTGCACGACTGACCTCAACACAAACATCTTCACAAGACTACACTTCAAGCTATGAAAACTATATGCATCCAAAGTAATACTGTCACATGTTCCTTTCACAAAGATTACCATGCCCAATTTTGAAATTTCAAGAATAGTCAGATACCATCTTTTCACACTAGCTGCCCGAAACATCGTCACTGGTGACAATTTTTAGATACAGATTCCGTAGAATGTGGAATCAAACTACTAATGAACCAAAAGGCATGGAGAGTGCAGTGCCAGCGCCTGTTCGAAACTAACCGCTGAGGCGGCTGGCACATTCTCTCCGGAAACTGTAAGGTGACGCTCTCATTGGTGGGTCCAGATAAGCTCCTTCAATTCTGGGAGGGAAAGTTGCCTAGGACATCCGATCCAGACACTGCCCTTTACCCCGACAGACAGACCTTGGGAAGCCAATAACATCACAAGATTCTAAATGCACAGAAGGATACCATAATTTATGCTCCTGGCCCCGACGGTATTACCATCGGTCTCCTTAAGGCGCTAAACACAAACTGCTATTAATGTATTGCGCGGTTTCGGTTTTGTTACTGAAATCATCTATACATATATTGCGCGGTTTAAGGGGGGCTATAACTTCGAAAAATCTTAAATACTGAAATTTATAAAAGTACTACATGGTTCTGGCAACGCCGTTGTACAAACTGCATCTTATGAAAACATTATGGTCAATTTTTCAGCCGCCATTGACCCAATGTGGTCCCAGCAGCTCTGATGGGTAGAAGGTCGAGCATAAAATTCAGGTATACGACCTTCGTGGGCGATGGCGACTAGCATATAAAATGTGGAATGAACAATGGTGCTGGACCATGTGGAGAAGAAAATGTGGAAAAAGCAGAGTGTATAAATCACTTTAGCAAGAGACTTGCAACACAGCTTCGCAACTTCCAGAAGTTAGCTGTCTAAGTGAGAGAGTCAAAAGGGAAGACGAATGCCACGGGTCAAAGGAAAAGGAAAACTGACAATACCATTCTGAAGTCGTCAGGTACACTTCAAAGTCATCAGGGACAACACTGACTGGAAACAAGTTAGGGATGCCTGCCTGTCCGGACTGTTCCATGCAACGTCCACTGATGAAAAGCCAGTGCACGTGCACTGGCCTAAAAGCAAAGACATTGCATTTCTACCAAGAAATTGTAAATAGGAAGACTCCACGATAACAAGATGGCTGTACATTTTCAGCTACCGAGCAAGCACATGACTGAAGTCTAGAAGATCTAATACAACTTTTGTAGTGAAAGAAAACCATGGAGGTGTCTGGAGGAAAGATTCAGAATCCAAATTAGTCTACACCACCGAGTTTGAAACCTCCCCCCCCAAAAAAAAACATTTGTTCGTCGTGCAATGGTCGACTTCATCATACAGTCAAGGCCATCAATTACAACGCCTAGTATTTGATGGGATCTGACCAGCCTCCTTGGTCTACCTCAATGACATCCCAGATTGGTACTTCAACATGAACAAGTTTATGCAGCAATCAACAACATACACCGCCAAGCCGAGGAAGGCTCCTGAAGATCCTGGCTATGGGGCTGGTGCCTATTAGTCTGCAATATTAGTCCTCATGGTGCCACACTCAGGACCCACATTGACCAATTCTAATAGGTTTACATTATGTTTTATTGTAAGCTTTAGAGTTATATTTTAATTACAAAAATTTAAATTTAAATCTAGAAACTTTCATGGAACTTTCACACCTTGCGTCAAAATCTCAAACCAACTGAATCCTATGCCTTTACTCATGACTGCAGTTAGGTACTGGTAGAACAGGTTGTCTATGTGCAGTATATAAAGGGAACGAAATGATCATATCTAGTACACAGATTGAACAACTGGGCAAGCACTACAGTTATTGGGTATATCTAGCTACTGAGTACCTTAAGCTCAACGGTGGTGGAGCGATATTCTGTAGTGCTCTGCAGTCCTTAAATATCCTATCGCAGTGTATGTCTGAAGTAGCTTTTAATACATTAATAAGTAATTTTTCCCCAATGATAACTTGTGAAATTTGTGTAGATCCCATCCCATGTTGGAGTTGGAAAACATGACTTAGTAGATTGATTGGATATGATGCTTGCAGGAATGAAGGCATTGCTTATGACTTTGGATTAAGTAATGCAATTATTAGAAAAAAGAAATTCAGATTTAGAAGTCCTAAGAAATGACCAGACCTCTTAAAGCTGCAGTATTAAAATCTATGACAACTTTTGTAATAGGTATTTGTATGGTCAGCACAGTAACCGAAGCAGGCAGCGAGACAGTCAATGAACGAATTCTCCCTGGCTATAGGCACATCTTGCAGGATAGTGAGGCTGAGCCACCACCAGAATATTTATTGTAAACTGATAAACCTTTAATGCATTCACTAGAACACTTCTCGAATGTGAAACTAAAAAAAAAACTACCTCCTGGCCTATTGTGTAACCAAAACATTATTTCATTAACTCTGCTGTTCTTTACGACATCCTAACAATTTATCGAAAATTTGCTTGTCCATTTTAAAGAAAATTTATGTACATTAATCTAAGCTGCATCACTTCTAAACCCATCCCTGCCCTTGTGTGGCAGTGCACAATAGAATTTTCACATAAACATTAGAACATCGATTGTAACCATGATATACATGTGCTTCAGCCTACAGTTTAGACTTAGTCTTGTGTATGACCTTTTGTCCTGTGTGACAGTGAATACCAGCATTATTCTCCACTTTTAATAAGACTTTAAATTCTCAGATTAGGCAAAATTTTAATTTTGTCAGATGTTAATAAATAACCTTACTGGACGCATGCCTATATGTAGGCGTGGCAATTTCGAAAAAAATCTACCAACCTCAGGTGGCATAATCTTAAACTTCATTTTGTTCAATTAATTAATTTACAACAAGGCGACTATTCTATTTTACATATACTATTGTGACGTTAATCTCTTTCAAGAGATTTAGCCTACTCCTTCCTACATTGCATTACTTCTATACTTCTGCAACATTGTGATACCACATTCAAGAATAGTATACAAGTGGAATAACAGACATCTCTACAGGGGTTACACTACCCTACTCTCACTCCTCACCCCCCCCCCCCCTTCACTCACTGTCGGCACACCACCTCGTCGATCACCAAATGACCACGTCAAACCAACACTCCCCATAAGCGAATCGGCAACTTCATGCGACTCCAGCACCATCTGCATCATTATATATAGTCTCGCATGAGCAGTTTACCTCAGAATATTTTTGTGCTCTCGAGCTGACGCTTCTATCTAAGCATACGTCCTGTATATTAGTAGAAGTTTCAGCCAGCCCACTATTCTTGGCACCTTTAACTAATTTGTCTTGCTTATTGTAGAGTAACGTAAACATTTTATTTTATGTTGCTTTTGTCTTTGTATATATTTTGATCCGCACTGTACATGGCCAAGGGATTTTCTTGAATTTACTTTAAACAAATAAAGTTCATTATTTATAAGATTTTTTGCGTGTTTTTTCCTTTCACTTTACAACAGGAGACAACCGGCAAGCAGTCAACCTTTCTTCTTTTTTTTAAAGTGATTGGCATTTACACCAGCCATAGAGAAGACTGCCTTAACACGTACATTTCTCGTCAACTGAAATTTATAATAGTACTACATGGTTCTGGCAACGCCGTGGTACAAACTATCTTATGAAAACGTTATGGTCAATTTTTCAGCCGCCATTGTCCCCAATGTGGTCCCAGCAGCTCTGATGCACAGAAGGGCGAGCATAAAATTCAAGTATACGACCGTCGTGGGCAATAGTGACTTTTGCAAAAAAAAAAAAAAATTGTGGCAAGAACAACGGTGCTGGACCATGTGGAGAAGAAAATGTAGAAAAGACCGAGTGTATAAATCACTTTAGCAAGAGACTTGCAACACAGCTACGCAACTCGCAGAAGTCGGCTGTCGAAGTGAAGGAGTCAAAAGGTAATACGAATGCCACTGGTCAAAGGAGAAGGAAAACTGAATGCCATTCTGAAGTCGTCAGGTACACTTCAAAGCCATCAGGGACAACACTGACTGGAAACAAATGAGATGCTTGCCTGTCCTGACTGTTCCATGCAACGTCCACTGATGAGAAGCCAGTGCACGTGCACCGCCCTAAAATCAAAGACATGGAATTTCTACCAAGACATTGCAAATGGGAAGACGCCACGATAAGACTGTTGTACATTTCCAGAAACCGAGCAAGCATACGACTCAAGTCTGGAAGATCTACTACAACCTTGTAGTGAAAAAAATGAGGTGTCTGGAGGGACAATTCAGAATTCAAATTAGCCTACACCAAGTTTGGAAACTCCCCCCCGCTCACCGGGGGGGGAGGGGGGGGGTAAACGGGAAGTGGCCTCGACTTTGCCACGCCGTCAAGGGCCGCTAGGGGTCGCCAAGGTGCCAGCGGCATGTGTGATACATGCAGGAAACCTGGCACCCTTGGGCATATCTCACAAGCATGCCCAAGGGCGCATGGAGCACGGGTGGTACGTCATGACGGTATCACCCGGTTCGTAGCTGGTCGTCTGAGACAGCGAGGGTATGAGGTGGTGAGGGAGGTGCAGATACCCGATGGTGGGACCTTTTGCAAGCCAGACATCATTGCTTGCAATAGTAACGAGGCCATAATCCTAGACACCCAGGTCTCGGCTGACGGCTTTCCATTCTCTCTGCCACACCATAGCAAATGTGACCGGTATGGCACCAGAGATCCTTCAATGGGTCAGGGATTACACCGGTGGTAATGCAGTCTCTGCCTCTTCAATTACCTTGAATTGGAGAGGCGGGTTCAGCATTTAGAGTGCCCGTGTTAAGAGATTGGGCTTTACCAACGGAGATTTGGAGATCTGCTCCGTAAAAGCCCTAACCTGGACGTACGCGATTTATCGTATGTGGTCCAAGAGCACGGGAGAGGATGATAATGATCACCCCTGGACATGGGGCACAAGGGAAGTCCACCCGACACCCAGAAGCAACTAGGGCGAGTGGACTCCGGCTTAGTTTACTGGACGTCATCTTGTGGGTGCCACTTCCCCAGTGGCTGATGTAGGAGATGGTGGGTGCCTTGACCGAATCCGTGAGAGGATAAGCTACGGTTGGAGGGACAAATACGTGCATGTTCTCTGCCTTTCCGGGGACTTTTCAAGCCAGGCATGTCCTCCCTGTGATATCTTTTCCATGCACGTATGCCATTAGAAGGTGATCATCTCTTCAGGAGAGACTATTCACTCATTCAGTGACATATCTAATTTATTTTTTTCCATATATTTTAATGTACATCTTTTTATGCATCTCCAAGTACATTTTTCTTTGTTTTGTACACAGTAGGCCACAACATTTAGTTTAGTTGTAATGTGCTTTTAGGGTTACTGCTGCGGGGCCTCGCGGCCCATGCCTTGTGGCTGGGTCGTGGGGCTATAGCTAGATCAAAACCCTTCCCCCCCTCCCAAAAAAAAAAAAGTGGCAAGGGGACAATAACATACCCGATTGGTACTTCAACATTAACAAGTTTATGCAGCAATCAATGTGACGCACCACCAAGCCGAGGAAGGCTCTTGAAGCTGGCCCCATCTACATGGCAGGTGCCTATTAGTGTCCTTGCAACATCAGTTCCCAAGGTGACACACCGAGGACCCATCGCCGGTCCTCATTTCGGCGATGGGTCCGAAATTTTCGAATCTATTCTAATAGGTTTGTATTTTGTATTATAGAACGTTTGAGTTATATTTTCATTACATAAATTTAAAAAATTTAATCAGGCGACTTATGGAACTTTCACACCTTGCTTCAACATCTCAAACCAACCGATTCCTATGCCTTTACTCATGGCTCTGCAGTTAGGAACTGGTAGAACAGATTGTGGAAGTGCAGTATATAAACGGAATGAAATGATCATGTCTAGTACACAGATTGAACAACTGGGCAAGCACGACAGAGCTATTGAGTACATCTAGGCACACTGAGTACCTTAAGCTCAATGGTGGTGGAATGATAGTGATAAAGTTCTCTGCAGCCCTTAAATAACCTATCGCAATATACGTCTTTAGTAGCTTTTAATATATTAATGTAATTTTTCTCCCCAATGATAACTTATAATTTGTGTAGATCCCATCTCATGTTGGAGTTGGAAAACATGACTAGATCGATTGGCTATGATTCTTGCACGAATGAAGGCATTGCCTATGACTTTGGATTATCTAATGATATTTTTAAAAACAAACAAGAAATTCAGATTTAGAAGTCCAAAGAAATTACCAGACCCCTAAAAGCTGCATTATTATTAGCTATGAAAACTTTTGTAATAGATATTTGTATGGTCAGCACAGTAACCGGACAAGGCAATGCGAGTCTACACGAATTCTCCCTGGTTATAAACAAATCTGGCAAGTTAGTAACGCTGAGCCACAACCAGAATATTCAGATTGTAAATTGTGATAAACCGTTAATGCATTCACTAGAACACTATTGTTGAATGTGAAACAGTAAAGAAACTTTAAACCTCCTAGCCTATTGTACCACCAACTATTTCATTGACATGTTCTGGACGACATCCTAACAATTTATCCAAAATTTGTTTGTCCATTTTAAGGAAGAACATAAAATTTCTTCGAAGCTGCATCACTTAAAACCATCCCTGCCCTTGTGTGGCATTGCACAATAGAATTTTTTTCACATGCATACATTAAAACATTGATTGTAACTGATATACATGTACTTCAGCCTACAGTTTAGACCTATTGCCTTGCGTGTGACCCTCTGTCCTGTGATAGTGAATACCAGCATTATCCTCACTTTAATAAGACTGAAAATTACAATTTTGCCTAATCTGACGATTTCAAAAAAGATGTTAATAAATAACCCTTACTGAACGCATGCCTATATGTAGGTGTTGCAATTTCGAAATACATCTTTATCAACCTCTGCTACAGGTGACAATATTTAAACCATTTTGTTCTAGTAATTAATTTACAACTACAAGGCGACTACTACTATTCTATTTACATGAAACTTACACCTTATATGTATAGTTTATGTCTACAATTATGATTTATTTTATTCTAGCCCATTTATTGGTTTTATGAAAATTTAAACATTGTATAATTTTTGGGGAGGACAAAACCGTTTAGTAAAACTAAGATATAGGATAATGAAAATCTATTATATGCTATTGTGATATTTCTATGACGCTTATCAGTTGACAAATTTAGTGTAGTAATTTTGAAAATATATAATTAGTCTATTTATAAAGTTGCTTTTTTCCTCCTTTTCTATTTAGGCTGCAATGCTGAAACGGACCAGTTGGAGCCCTTTTCATATAGATCGTCAAAGTTTGAAATTGAACTATTATGGCCCATTTAAGAACTTCCCGTTTAATGGTAAAAATTCATTATATAGACGATAAGCGATGCAAACCCGTATATGAAGACAAATTTATCTTAAATACTTCGTTTTCGATCAACCTTTTGTCAAGTCCATAAATCCTAATGAAGCAGTAATACTAGTGGCTCTTAAGCTAGTCCTTGCCCACCCCCCTTCCCTGCCCCACCACTTCACATAACCAAGTGCTGATCCCAAAGATCCCCAACCCCTCTGAACACAAACTATTACCCCATAACTGACGAAGTAGCCGCACCATCGTGGTAAGCTATTGGGAAGCAGATTCTCCTAGGACGTCCGCATCGTTAAGCATTAGAAGAGGCATTCCTGCCAACTGATGGAATCTTCAGAAAACCTGCTGGACGCCTTACTGGCTACAGCTTGGGCGTTGCGTCACTGCACGCACCTCGTGTTCCTGGATATGGAGAAGGTGTTCGATGGCGTCATCCATCCAGCCATTTCTAGGTCATGTAGTGTATGCCAGAGCCTTTGAGGACATGCATCATGTCGGGATACGATGAGGCCTCGACGGTCATCAGTCAGAAATCAGAGGCAACCTGATCACACGTGACGTGGAACAGGGCGACCCCGTATCCCCCTTCAGTCTTATGATCAAGTTTGGGAACCGACCTGTGAGATTTATATTTATTTAATTTATATGAATTTATATTTATGTTAAAATTGCTATCGAAGTATATAAATTATGATGTTAAGTGGACTGTATTTCTGCAATAATCTCAATCTCACAAATCGATCCTCTACACATTAGGGGGGGTTTATATTAATTGAATTTATATATATGCAGCCAATCAAACTACAGTATTAGACTACATACATTGAAGAGGTTCCTTATCTTATTTGTACAGCAGGCCTTAGTCCACCAGGTATAACCAGGATGTAGACACCACATTTTCCCTCTGAGGTAGCTTCCATCACCCTGGTAACTGATGCACAAAGCACGCTTCCTCGTCTTGACCTGTCAAAAGGGCGCTAGCTGTGAAGCCAGAATCCTAGTATATGACAGGTATATCAGAGAAAACACTGTACAAGGAACCATGAAGACCTGGGCTTAATTACCTTTAGTATGAGGCTATCTCGTGCTCTAACCGGCTCACCCTATATCCACTGACATTAATGGCCATAAATGAGAGATAAATGGGTTTCGGCAGAACACTTAACTTGAATTTGTTGACAGCGTGTTGATAATGGTACACCTTTGGTTTTCATAACACTTCGTCCAAGTAAAATTAACAGGAGCCGTATTTGCTCCCGTGAGCCTCTGTGGTCTAAGTATAAACAATGGCTGCCCACTCCCTCACCCTGACGCTACTGGCCTACATTGTCCAGATGACAGTAAGTGATAGAAGGGTCACATTTACTCTTTCATACTGATAATTAAGTTAATTTATATGAGATGTTTTTATGATGGTAAAGTCCAAAGACTAATGTATTTAAGAATAGTTCCCACCATAATAGGTGGTGAATTTATAACAGTATGTGGAATGATATTCCGTTTTCTATTGACGGTAATTCCACTACAAGTTACGTTTTCTATGGGTTACTTGTTTATACAATACAGCAATTATTATCTGTGTATGTTATATTAAATGGTATCGGATTTTCCGACAACAAGGCAATTATAGAGGCCAAGAAGGACTGTGCAGGGGTGAAGTTGAGGAACAAGAGGATCTCTACACTGGCCTTTGCTGACAACTTGGTCTTTGTGCCAGGGACCCACTAGTCTGCAGGCATTAATAAGAAGCCTTTGCAGAACCCTTGCGGGTGAGGGCCTTGCGTGAACCCGGGAAAATGCCATACTCGGAGCCTTGAAGTCGCTGGAGCGCACAGAGATGGTTCGTCAACGCAAGTCTACGATTCCCAATCAACGAGGAACCTCTAGGGACGATGGGCCCCGAGGACTAGTACCTTGGGATAAGTATTCTCTAGTTTTGGACTTTATAGTTTTTTTCATTGTACCAACTGGCATTCCTGTCGCACCTCAAATATAAACTTGTTAACACACCGAACATGTTCTGGGATTAGGTATTAAAAGTTAAATTCTGTCCTCAATCTTGCTCCGTCTCACTAGTACACCAGTCCATATCTGGACCAGCATTGTGAAGACAGGCAGCAGGAGAAAGTAAAGATCCCTAACATGTGGCCCACAGGCAGCTTCTATTTGGTTATCTGGGGAAAGTAAAGGGTTCCCGATGCAGCAAACCGAGAAACAAGGTTTTAAAAAAAAAATCAATCATTCTTTTTGGCATTATAATAAATACCGTATTCCAGTGTGTGTGTCGATGCCATCTATGGTGCGCACCAGAACCTCCTCCCCTCCCCTCCATTGCCTGTTTCCCAGTATAAAGCCGTGATCTGAACAGTTTCCTTCTCACTATACATTTTTTTATTCCTCAGAAGTGATGCGGGAGGTAAATTGGACACGAGGCAGTTCACCTGAAGTGATTATCAAGGGCAGTCCTGAACACTACTATTAGCAAGTAGGGCCTATTTAGTGGAGACTAAATTGTCTGTGGTAACCAGAGCTATTTGTGATTGGACCGACGTATCCCAAGGTGGCCCAGTTTTTTTTTTTTTTTACTAGATGAAATTACTGTCAATCTGTCATCCAACTTGGGCTTGTTAGACTAAGCTTTTACAAGAAGCCAAGCTGCACGTGTGATAAGTTTCGAGGTAATGTTTTGACACTTTATACTGTGGAGGACTGTCCCACGATTTACCTAGAAAAGTAGACTCGCCGGCATGAGTACCTCTAAGATAGGCTCAGGGAAGAAATACGTTGTGCGAAGGACTTTCCGGGCTGGAAGATTACAGACGTTTTTTGTTGTCCCAAGAGTGTGTTACACATTTACAACACTGATAACTATACACACGCGTACTTTTGTTTATGGTTTTGTTTCTGCGCAGCCGCCCCCCTGTGCAGCCTCTCCCTGTATTCCACCTCCGTGGTGAAGGGCGCCGTGCTGGATACTCCCAATTACAGGTACAGGAAAAAGATATGAAATAAAATGTGACCAACAACTCCTGGCCTTCTTAAGTGATTGTGGTATATCTGAAAACCTGAACCCGACCAATGCCAGTACTTAAAATAACCCTTTCAGTGCCTGAGCCTAACCTAACTTAATCTAACTTTGTCTAAGGTGCTGTCTCTGCCTTACCATTTACCTAATGTTCTCTTATTCATATAATTTCCTAAATAATCCATCAAGTCTCCATGCACTTATGCAAGCATCTACCTCAGTTTCATTGTAAAATTTTACTCAAATCTAATCTTACCCTATTCCATTTATATTTTAAATTTATTTGTATTGATCTATGTCATTTATTGAAATCAATTATTGATCTCATTTTTGTTCTTTTAATTAAGTTCATACTAATTATAAGTTAAAACTAAGCTTAATAAAATTTATTATCTTTAAGATTATTTTACTTTACAATTATCATTTGTCAAATTTTCTTATATAATCATCTTGACAGTCTACTGATTTTTTGTTCTCTCCACCAAACTTGTGTATCCTCCATGGCTATCTAGTGACCTTAATTCTACCTCTAATTGTTTCAATTCTTTGTTTACTTGCATTTATTGTTGTCTTGCCATAATTATTCTCTAATTTAGCAGACAATACTTTGTAAGCTCTTATTGTATTGTTATATTATTATATTGTTGTGTTTTGCTATAATTACTTTCTATTTTACAGCAGATTTGTCTTTCATCTGTTCATGTAATTGCTTATCTTATTGTATCGTGACATTCTTTTCTATATTGATATATATTATCTGTCTATTGTTACTTACAGTGTACCTGAGAGTACCTGTAAGCAATCTACCTCATTTTTTCATTTTTGCTCAATTTTTTTTTGTATTGCTTAGTCTTGTTTATATTTTTTTGTTTTGAATATCTATATCGTGTTTTGTATAGTCCATGTTTATGTTTTTTTCTTTAATCTCATTTATTACCTAGGTTTCCTAGCCTAGCCATACTCCCTTACTCCATTGTACCCCTGTAAGCCCCTTTTGTGTTTGTTTGGTACAGCATTGTGTACATTTTTTTTTTTCCTCTTGTTTTTCCTGCAATCAGCTTTTTTTATGCAGTCAAGTATAGACCCAGAACTTAACCTCTTATCCACTATCTATGACAATAATCACTTTAATGATCTAAATTGCAGATATTTTGCAGCACATGATGTAAACAATGTATTAACTCAATCACAATATCTCTAATCAATTTGAACGTTAGATCCCTAGGTAAACACTTCGATGATGATAGTGCCTTGATTGAAGCTATTGACAACAAATTCTCTTTTATTATACTTACTGAAACATGGTTGAAAGAGGATACTAAACTCTTTAACATGCCTAACTACTCAGCAATCCACAACTGTCGTCAACTTCAGAGAGGTGGTGGCACTGCTCTTTACTACCACCAAGAACTAACATGCTTAAAAGAAATTAGAACTAGAGACTGCTATGGGGAGTATATCTTCGCCAGCTTCAGAGTCAAGGGTGCCGAGTCTATCCTGTCTGTGGGTGCAGTTTATAGAATTCCTAACACTGATGTGTCCGAATTCAACTCAAACCTTAGAAATCTAATACTTGATAACAGACTGAACAAAAACCACCTAATTATCGCAGGGGACTTTAATATTGACCTCTGCGAGCCAGAACACCCTACTGCTGTTAGCTTCCTCAACTGTATGAATTCCTGCTTCCTCATACCCTTAATCACTAGACCTACTAGAATCACTGATAGCACTGCCACGACTCTAGATCACATCTGGACAAACATAACCTCTCCGCTTACTTCAGGTATAATCACCGATAGCACTACAGACCATTACCCCACATTTCTCCTAACATTAGCAAACCACCTCTTGAGTCAAGAGAGATACGTTTTAGACTACACAATGAAACTGCTATAGACAATTTTATAACTGCTACTGATAATGTCAACTGGGAGTCCGAGTTAGGTAACAGAGGACGTCAACCTAGCAGTTCAATCTTTTCTTCGAAAAACTCTTAGCCTTTATAATACCCACTGTCCTATGCTTACAAAACAAGTCACAACCAAAAGGCTTAATCCCTGGCTTACAAAGGGAATACTTAAATCTATTAATAAAAAACATGACCTTGAGAAGAAGTATAGGTTAGGAATTGTCTCCAAAGAATTCTCAAAGAATTACTCATTATTGCTATCCAAGATAATTAGACGAGCCAAAACTAAATACTACAAAGATAAATTTACCCAAATAAAGAGCAACATTAAACAAACTTGGAGAACAATTTCACAAATATTGGGATCAAAGAAGTCTTTAAATAACAAACCCACTCTCCTGTCTAATAACGATGGTCAGCTTTCAGCCTCTGATTCTGCTATCGAGTTCAATAGGTTCTTTTCCATTGGTTCATCCCTTGCTAATGATATTCCATCTTCCAGTACTGACATTAAGGACTATCTTACAGGGAACTATCCCCAGTCTCTGTACCTAAAGCCTATTAATTCCATTGACGTCAATGAGATAATCCTTTCCCTTAAAACCAAGTCTGGTGCCCTTGAGGAGATACCAACTTTAATCTACAAAAAAGCCTCCAGATCTTTAGCCCCTGCTATTGCTTTGCTCTTCAACAAGTCACTTAACTCCAAACCTTTCCAGATATTCTAAAAAAAGCGAGAGTAACGCCTGTCCACAAATGTGGTGATCTCACAGATGTTAACAACTACAGACCTATATCAATCCTGCCAAACTTGTCAAAAATTTTTGAAAAACTAATCTATAAGCAGCTTTACTCATATCTAGCCAAACTCAATATACTTAGCCCTTGCCAATATGGCTTCATGCCCAAAAAAAGCACTAACGATGCACTTATTAGTATGCTTAACTCGATTCATACAGCTCTTGATAAAAATGAGTTCCCTGTTGGGTTATTTGTGGACCTGCGTAAAGCTTTCGATACTGTCTACCACCAAAACCTTCTTAAATTACATCATTATGGTGTCAGAGGACACTCCCTACAATACCTCAAATCCTACCTTACTGACAGGCTCCAATGTGTTTCTGTGAATAATACAATTTCTCCCACCCTACCCATCAACATTGGTGTTCCCCAGGGCAGCATACTTGGCCCTCTCCTCTTTCTCATCTACATTAATGACCTTCCAAATGCCTCCCAACACCTCAAACCAATTCTATTTGCTGACGACACAACCTTCATTTACTCCAGTCCTGATCCCCTTGCTCTAAATGCCACAGTAAATACTGAGCTAAATAAAGTCCATCTGTGGCTAACTGCCAACAAACTCGCCCTTAACATTGACAAAACTTTCTATATTCTGTTTGGCAATAAATCCTCTAATCAAATAAATCTTAAAATAAACAATACCCAAATTTGTAACAAATTAGATGGCAAATTCCTTGGCATTCTCATTGACCACAAGCTGAATTTCCAGGGACACATTCTAAACATATCAAAAAAAGTTTCAAAAACTGTGGGCATTCTTTCTAAGATCAGATATTATGTACCACGCCCTGCCCTGGTGACTATTACTCCCTTATCTATCCATATCTCAACTATGGTATTTGTGCTTGGGGCTCTCCTCCCAAAATCACTTACGTCCTCTAATTACTCAACACAAAGCTGCTATTAGGACAATATCCAATTCTGGCCCCAGACATCACTCGGTACCCCTACTCAAATCTCTGAATATGTTAGACATTAAGTCACTGCACATTCTCTCATGTGTATTATACATATAAAACGCTAAACTATAATGCCAATCCTGATCTCAAAAGCTTCATAGAAGGTTGTAACAGAACCCATGAGCACCACACCAGAAATAAATACGGTTTTGATATTCCTAGAGTACGACTTAATCAAACCAGAAATGCTCTACAAATCAAGGGGCCCAGAATGTCGAATGACCTTCCCAACCATGTTAAACACTGTACCTCTCTCAACCAGTTTAAGTTAAAAACGAAGCTATACCTAATAAATTCCCTGTAACCTACCTTACCCCTCTATTGTCAACCCATGTATGTTTTGTTTTTTTTTTGTTTTTCAAATCAACGCTGTTTGAATGTAATTTTCTGTAATAATTTGTAATTGTATTTGTGCTGCTTTTTCAACAATGTTCCCCCTCTTTTACCTCTATTTTTATTTGTACTCTACGCATTTTTTTCTTTTTACCCATTAGTTTTAAGCTTTAGTCATTAGTGTTTTTTCCTGCCCGAAACGCTTTGCGTAATTAGTGGCTTTAGGCATTGTATGTACTAGCTCTATCTATAAAGCCAACAAACTTTGTGAACTCTATGTATGTACCTTTACCTAAATAAAAAATTATTATTAAATTATTATTAATTACATGTATCGACCACGGCGATCGCGTGGTCACGTTTCTGCGTAGGAGTGGGCTCTGTGGGATGCCTACAGGAGGAAGTACCCTCGTCGTCTATGTCCAGATGAATTGCGATTAATTGTACGTGTGGTTCTTTGTGTTGGTTTATTTATCTTTTTATGTGCTGTGGGAAATGGTTGTGCATGTTTCCGTATTGTAAGTACTTTTTCTGACTTCTTTTGGTGGTTTTTGCTGTATTTTGAGTTTGCTTTGTAGGGTTTAATGCATTATCTTTTCTGTACTATGCATTAAAAAGCCATATTCTAAGTTTCAGCATATTTGTGTCTTTTGCTCTTTACATACCGGACCACAGGGAACCGGCAGACCGTGTTAATGTTTTCATTTTGTGTACTGTACAGCTTTTCTTTGTGTGATGTTATATTGTTCTTATTTTTTGTTTAAGTGTTTCTTGCCTTGTTAGTGTTCATTTATAGTGCTCTGGGGCTTTATGACTGGTTTACCCATGCTTATGTTTCCATTGAGTATTGTACGATCTTTTTTATATAGGCGTGTTATACTGTTCTCAAATTCTGTTCATGCGTTTTTTACCAATGTTAATGCCGATTGTTTTTATGGCTGTGTTTACCAAAAAAACTTAAAATAAAGCTTTAATCTGAAAATATGCGAAGTTTTATGAAAGCAGAAAAGGGTAGTTAGTGCCATTATGAATATAAATTATACGAGGAAAATTTGCTGCGATGATAGTGTATAGTGTATGATTAATCCCTCCCCCCCCCCAGCATATCCCAATTACAAGTAAAATTCAATTGATTTGAATCGGGAAGATCAGCAAGAGGTTAGACTTTAGTGTTGGGAATGATTTAACATTCCGATTTCTGCTAACCTGCCCGAGATGCCTTACATCTATATGGTAGCTCTAAAAATGCACAAGGAAGGCTGCCTTCTTAGATACGTTGTTCCTTCCTTAAAAGCGCTTCAAAAGAACTTAGGAATATTAAGTTATTCAACAGTAACTTCCGACTTTTCTTCCCAATTCAACTCGCCCACAAATAATTGACGGAAAGGTTCCAGAACATTATTCAAGGATGTCTGTTTTTGCTATATTTGACCATTTCGAGAATTAGAGGAATGCTCTTAAGCCAGTGGACCATTATTTAAAACTTAACCATGGAGAAAGTTAATAAGATTGCATTGTAGGTAGAAGTAACGATCATTTCAACGTCTTCGTCTCAAATTTCTAGTGCGCGGTTTGATCAACATCGTATCCCCACCTTAGGAGTGTAAGGCGTTTTGAAGCATATCAAGTAAACAAATCATTTTACAGACAATCACCTTTTCTCCGAACTGAGCCAACGGGACATGTGTAGGCATCTTGTGCACGCTGAAAGCAGGATGGTCGACAACTCTAGGCAAAAGCTCAACCATACATCACACAGGCCATTTGAATCCCCCGGTCGCCCAATTCAGCGGCTAAGCCACTGTTCAGTACAGTCACATGCAAGACTGATGAGGGAAGAATAACCATGGCAAGCCACGAGTGGCTTACCATGCCTGCTGCACGACTGTCTTTCCACACGAACGTTAGCGACAACCACCATGATTTACGTACACCACAAGACAAATGGCTGTTGCGATCTAGATGGATTCGGTGATGTGAGCGTGGTCGAAACTCGTGCATTTTCATACATCAATGATAATACTCCTAAGAGGGCAAGGGGGGGGGGTGAATGGCACTACTCTGGGGCGCATATATAACAAGTTATCCAGGAAAAGATGAGAGGTTGACAAGGCTCCAAATTCCAGACTAGATAAATAAAGGTATGATTGAAATTAAAGCTTGAACAAGAGAACAAACTATAAATGTAGAGCCAAGTGACTCTGCAAATGCTATTAGATTGGAAAATGTTAGAAGATAAAAAACCTTGGGCTCGCTGGATGGTTCAAATCGAAGGTTAGACACGTGAATGAGTAGTTGCATATAATCAAGAATCTACCTATAGTTAGAAGTTAAAATCTTTAAAACCAACAGTCAAAGAACGTTCGGAGCCGCTGCATCCGATTATGTGGGCTCCGATTTTCAAAACGTTACAGTTATGGCGTGTGGAGCATAGCTTTATAAACCTTAACCCTTATAGGCTTTGTCTGCTAATCAACCCGTCAACTAGACATTACATCCAGCGGTCGACCCCACAGACGCATTCAAATTTTAAAACACTTCAGTCAAAACGGGAATTCTCAAATATAAATAATATTTTAGCATATTGTGAATGTATAGGCATAGGTTAGGTTACGTGCTTTTGTTCTGTTAGCGTTTATTTTTATTTTTAGTACGTGGGTGAAGCATTTAGAGCGTTGTGGTTCGAACAAAATTAGTGATGCACTTGTTGCTGAAGTGTTGCAACGAAATCGGCGAGTCTTATGAAAACCCGTTTTTCCATTCATAAAACAGGTTTGGCGGGTGCATGGAATGGGCTGCTGCTAATATAGCAGAAAGCTGCTCATAGCTTTCGAACTTTGGGAACGTTCTTGTAAAATTTAGTTGGTTAAAATATCTAACTCTACCCAGCCCCCCCCCCCGCCCCCCTTTTCCTGGGAAGGAATATTTAATATTCATTCCCTCCCCTCTCTCCTCCACTTCACGTGCAGGGTAAAATGGTGTCGTCAAAGCATTGTCTTACGGAGGCATGAGATTTGTCAGAGATCTAACGTCGATCTCTGACGACTCAAACGGAACAGTACGTCACTGAGTCGATTTCATTTAAAAGTACGTCCAAATTTGACCATAGCGCGAATACGAGTCAAAAGTGACGTTATTTTTAAGAGGCCTGGTTGCAATACCATATATTTACGGTCAGTAGAGTTTCCTAAAGTCTTATTATAGTCGTAAGTCTTAAGGCACTACTAGCTAGAGAACCATTGCATGTCGGTCATAAATGGACGTATCAACAGATTTTGTAACGAAATGGAAAACTTCATGCTCACCTTTGTACTACGGATCCATTAAAAAGAAATGGAAACTTAAACACGTTAGATATAAAAGCAGAGAAATTGATGTAACGATGACCAGATTAAGGCTGGGACACGCCTAACTGGAAGCACAGGCCAGTTTGGAGTGTGCTTCTGTTCTTAAGACATTAACGAACTCTGCATCCACTGTCGTGCCCGAAACAATCCAACACCATCTCCTTCAGTCTCTGCCATCAGTGCCAGAGTACATTTCAAACCAGTATTTATCGCACTTAAAATACCCTTTACCATTGTGCATATTACGAGGTGACCTCTCGTTACAGGGAAAATAAGTCAAAGCATTGGCTAAATATCTCTAGTCGACCAACAAATTGGGTCACTTCTGACCCGTGGCAAATTTATACTTGGCGCCACCAACAGCTAAACACAGGAAACAAATGCCTTGTCACTACACCAAGGATCAGCTGACGCCATAAACACGACATACCGCCCTACGGTGCGGCAAGTCTCCCTCTAATATACTGATTTAGTATCCGCTCCTCTATCTACACCACAGCGCAACAAACAATTGAAAAACTTCCTCTTAAACATTAATGCTTCTCAACATTTATACTGGTGCAGTCATTGGGAGGGTGGTTATCCGGCCATTGAGTTGGTAATGTGTGACATGCTTCTTGTCCTGGTGGAGGCTGTGTATGGAGTTGAGCTTGTTATGGCCCACCGGGTGATTGTCAAGTTCGTGAGGGAGGAGGAGTATCGGGACTAACTCCGGCGGAACGAAGGGCGTTCGTTGCAGTTGCCGGATGGCGCCGGCTCCGTTACGATCTCGGACCGAAGTGGTGCCCTGACATATGTCAGTGTGCATGGTGCGCCCCTGGAGTTCCCTGAAGACCTTCTCAGGCGCTTCTTCGGGAGGTATGGTGCCGTCATCAGTGCGGGTGAACAAGCTTTCCTCGAGGAAGTATGTTGGGAAGCAGACGAACGTCCGTACCTTAGGAATGCGCCTGCGGTCGGATATCCCATCTTCTGTCCGGCTGCTAGGTTACTACGTTCGGGTGTATTATGCCCGGCAGCCCCGTACTTTTTTCCGGTGTGGCCAGTTAGGGCATCAGGCTGCCGTGTGCTCCGAGGCCCCTGCTGCACCTGTTAACTTTTTTCGGGAAGAGGATTTCCCACTGCTCCCTCAGGACGGGGATTCCAGAGATGAGGGGCAGGTCCCATTCGCTGCTGATGCGGACACCCCCCCCCCCCCGCCTCACCTGCCGTGCCCCCGGTGGTTATTGTCCCTCTTCCGAGTGTTCCGGTGGCTCCTGTCGCTGGTCACTTCGCTGTGCCAGTTGCTCCCGAGGGTCTTCCGGCTGGTCTCTGTGGGTCGTCTGCGTCTTCCTCGAATCCTGCTGCTGTGCCTGGTCCTGCACCCTCGCCAGGTGTCACGGCAGTGCTGGGTGTTAGGGGGGCTGCGGAGCGTCCTGTTGTGTGCGGCCTGGTTCCCCATGTGGTTGAGGCTGCTGCCGTACTGCGTCGGGCGTTGGTTCGCCCGGTTCGCGAGGCCCGTGGTTCTGGGTCCGCCTCCGGCTGCAAGGATGTGCGGCCAGTGCCCAAGCGTTCCAGGCGTTCTTCTACTGCTTGGGCTAATGCGGAGGATTACGACGCAGGTGGCGCTTCGGGAGATGATGTGGCGATTCCGGGTGCTTCGCGCTCTACGTCGCTGGTGGTGGCTGATGTACATGTGTTTGCTGTTTACGATGGGTGTGCGTCTGCTTTACCTCCTATTCTTTCTCCTGCAGAAGGTTTTACACAGTGGGAGGTGGTTGCTCCTACAGACGTGGGTGGTGTGGGTTTTGGTGCGAGCCGAGGCATCAAGCTGGTGCTGAAGAAGGATGCCAAGCGTGGGGGGGTCCCAGCAGGTACAACGTCCGGTGGTCGACGCAGGGCCCTGTGAGGCAGCCGAGGAGGCTCCCAGTGCGCTGCCCATTGCCCGGCCGTGGGAAGGAGCCTCTCCCTATCATCCTGGCCTCCGGAGTGGCGCATGATGATCAACATCCTTTGCGGTTTGACATTGATGACCGCGTGCGTCCGGTTCCGTGGTGCCCTTCTACCATCTGGATTCGACGGGCTCAGTATTTTAATTTGGGCGTGCCGGAGTCCATGCCTGATCCTCGTACAGTTCATACTGAACCTATTTCGGAGGACGCCATGTTACTTTGGGAGGCGTATTGTATTCGCTTCCCGGCGGCGGAATGGCCGGATAAGTATGAGACATTTGAGTAGTCTGTGCTTGGACCTGTGGTTTGTTTTGTAATGTGTTGTACCTATTGTGCACCCTTCAGGTCGGTGCTTTGTTGTATTTCTGGTATTGTTTCATCATGTTTCTGTTCATGGTGGTTTATGTTTTAGGCCCTACAGGCCGGTGTTTAGTGTCTGAAAAATTTTGTACAAGTTGTATTGTTTTGTTTTGTGTTTAAGTGTCTGGTTTTATTTCATGATATACTTTGTTTTATTCTCGGTCCTTCAGGCCAGTGCATGTTTGTTGTTGTGTTTGTGCCTGTTTTGTTTTCAGGTGTGCGTCTTTTGCTTGTTTATTTTTAGTTAATTTTTTATTGAAAATTTGTTATTGTTTATTTTGGCCTAGCCCCTTGTTTACGGGGCGGGTGTTTTGGTGTGTGTGTTTTTTGTTCCTGTATTTGTGCTGTGCGTTTGACCTGGTGTTTTTGTATTGCTTTACCTGTTGTACGTGTTTGTCCTCTATGTTTTGTTTGGACTGTATTGTGTTTGTCCTGTTATGTTTCCTGTTATGCCTCTTGTTGTATGGTTTGTTTTTCTGGAGGTTTTGTTTTGTGATGTTACTGTGTTTGCTTGTTTGTCATAGTATTATGTTTTGTGCTTTGATATATGCTGTCATTTTCTATGCATTTCTCGTGTGTGTGCTTTGTTGTGCTATGCTGTCGGCCCTTCTGGCCGGTGGTCTATTGTTTTCCTTTGTTATGTATTTTGTATTTGTTTTTATTGTATTTAATTTGCATGCGTTGCATGTAAAAATAAAAATAAAAAAATTAAAAATGTGAGGTTTTCTGCTGGCCACAGAACCGAGGAAAGTATTTCGTCATTAATGTCGTAGCCTCTTTCATCCCAACCATTTGAGCCGTCACAGTGCCACCAGCATGCAGTTCATATCAATTATCGCCCCGTTGCAAAATCGCTTATTCAGTGTGAACTTAGGCCAAGATGAAGGGCCACTAATTTAGATAGGAATCTGGAGTTTATACCCGTCTTGTTGACATGGGTACTGTCAAGGGCGAGCTCTTTAGTGGGGCGAGGCGGGCCACTGCCCTTGGGGGCAGTTTTCCGTTACAAGTAAGTAAGTAAGTAATTATCAAAAGAAGGCACCAAACCGGGAAGGCTATGTAGCACCATCAAATACGCAAAATAATCAGAGGGCGCTAAATATCACCAAGGATGCCAATACGAGAACAAAAACGCATAAGGCGAACGATATCAAAAGTATCCGAGTCACCAAGAATTCTATCGAGGGACAGGTGACCGCGAGGGGCGGTCGGAAAGCAAGACATACGCTCGTCCTGGAAGTCAGGACATTCAAGAAGGACATGCACGACCGTAAGAGGGACAATGCAACTAGGACAATAAGGAGCAGGGCGGCGCTCCATCAAGTGACCATGGGTTAAGCGAGTATGGCCAATACGCAACCTCGCCAGAGCTGTTTCCCCACCGCCGGTTACGGTGGAAGGAGGACTGCCACGAGGAAACAACATTTAAGAGTACGTAGCTTGTTACCAGTAACAGACAACCAAGAAGCCTGCCAACGGGTAAGGACTGAGGAATGGATAACCGGGTAAAAGTCGGAATACGGAATGCCCTTACGAGAGATGGGACAAGAGCGGACAGCTTCCTTGGCGGCAGCATCCGCACGCTCATTTAAAGACACACCAATATGGCTGGGAACCCAACAAAACTCAACCGACTTAAATTTACTATGAACGAGAAACAGCCAATGCTGGATCTCGACAACCAATGGATGAACTGGATTAAAGGACCCGAGAGCCATGAGGGCACTACGAGAGTCAACAACAACTACAAAGGAAGACTGACAACGAGAAAGTAGGAGACGAAGAGCAGAGAGAATAGCATAAAGTTCCGCTGTAAAGATGCTAGTCTCCGGAGGCAAGCGACACATATAAGTGCGATCAGGAAAAACAACAGAGTAGCCAACACCGTCCGCTGACTTAGACCCATCGGTGAAGACAGAAACGGAGCGGGAGTGAGAAGAAAAGTGCTCGAGGAAAAGGCGTTTTAGAACCGTAGGAGGGGTAAAAGCTTTAGTGATATGGGTCCAGGAAGTACAAAACCGCGGAAGAGGGACCCTCCACGGGGGCAAAGAAGGAACAACACGAGGAGAAACATCAGAAATACGAACGGAAAGAGAATCCTGCAGGCGAGATAACCGGACAGAAAGAGGGAGGTGGTGAAGAGGAACAGGAACCGCAGGAGGGGTAAAAGTTAAAGCACGACAGAGGCGAGAGGAAGGATGTTGCAAGGACCGCGCAAGATAGCGAAGACAGTAGCGATCACGGCGGTCCTGGAGAGACAGGAAGCCAGTGTCAACATACAAGCTAAGGACGGGAGTCGAACGAAAGGCACCAGAACTGAGGCGCAACCCAGTATGGTGCAAAGCATCAAGACGGCGAAGAGTAGAAGGAGAAGCAGACGAGTAAGCAGGGCAACCATAATCGAGCTTAGACAGGACGAGAGAAGAATGTAAAGCAAGGAGAGTGCGCCTATCTGCCCCCCAAGAAGTATGGGACAAGACCCGAAGGAGGGTAAGGGCCTTAGAGCACTCAACACGGAGGTAAGAGATATGGGGAGACCAAGACAAACGAGTGTCAAGGAATAACCCCAAAAGCTTCGCGGAATCTTTGTATTCAAGGGGATGACCATAAAGTGACAAAGAGGGACGAAGAACAACCCGTTTCCGCGTAAATGTCATGGCACAAGTCTTAGAAGTAGAGAACTTGAAGCCATGATCAGTGGCCCAAGACGACACGGCATCAATTGCAAGTTGAAGCCGGCGTTGAAGGAGAGGCGAATCATCACCCTGACAACAAAGGGTAAGATCATCGACATAGAGAGCGGAGAAGACACCAGAAGGAAGAGAGGAAAGAAGACCATTGAGGGCAACCAGAAAAAGAGTAGTGCTCAGAACACTACCCTGGGGCACACCTTCGTATTGCTGAAAAGAGGGAGAGAGAGCGGTACCAAGGCGCACCCGAAAGGAACGACGAGAGAGGAAGCTGCGGAGAAAGAGGGAGATGACCACGAAGGCCAAAAGAATGAAGTTGAGATAGGATAAGATAACGCCAAGTGGTGTCGTAAGCCTTTTCCAGGTCAAAAAGGACGGCAACAACGGAGGTCTTCGCAGCAAAAGCAGTACGAATATAGACCTCCAAGTTCACCAGGACATCTGTCGTGCTGCGGCACTTGCGGAAACCAAATTGAGAAGGGGAGAGGAGGTGATGGTGTTCCAGGAACCACATCAGACGAACGTTAACCATACGTTCAAAAAGTTTGCAGACACAACTTGTGAGAGCAATAGGGCGAAAGTCCTTAGGGGAAGTACCCAGAGACCCCGGTTTGCGAACAGGGAGGACAACGGCATCGAGCCAGTCCTCAGGGACTGACGACGACTCCCAGATCCGATTATACAGACTCAGTAAATACTGAGACGTGCTCGGAGGGAGATGGCGAAGCATCTCATAATGAATACCATCGGAGCCCGCTGCCGTAGAACCGCAGAGGGCCAGAGCAGAACGAAGTTCAGAGAGAGAGAAGGGATCATTATAGGGAAGCTGAAGATGAGTGCAGAAATCTAAAGGACGAGACTCAAGGACAGGTTTACGAAGAAGGAAAGATTGGGGAAGATGAAGACCAAAGCTAACAGAAGAAAAGTGGGAACCCAGTTCGGAAGCGACCTGCAACGGGTCCGCCACAAGAGTATCATGGAGGTGAAGGACCGGTGAAACATCGGGAACGAACTTACCCGCTATCTTGCGGATACGCTTCCAGATCTGGGCCAGAGGGGTTTCGGACGTAATTGTCGAGACATAAGATGCCCAACATTCACGTTTAGCCGTACGGATGGCCCTACGGGCCACCGCACTCGCTTTCCGAAAGAAAAGAATCGGTCGTCTGCCTACGGCGGTGCCTCTTCCAGGCTGCACGCTTACAGCGGACAGCCCGAGCACAGTCCGCATTCCACCAGGGAACGCACTTCCGTGGACCCCGAGAGGAAGAGCGAGGAATAGAGCGGAGGGCAGCGTTGAAGACAGTGTCATGAAAAAGGAGGAGAGCGCGAGAGAGAGGCAGAAGGGAGAGGTCAGAGAGAGCAGCACTGAGGGTAAATAGGGTCCAGTCTGCCTTAGCAAACTGCCACCTAGGGAAAGAGAGGGAAGGGCGAAAAGAGAAAAAGGAAACAAGGATGGGGAAATGATCACTTCCATGGAGGTCATCAAGAACCTGCCACGTGAAATCTAAGTAAAGAGAAGAAGAGCAGAGAGAAAGATCAAGACAAGAAAGGGTGCGAGTCCGAGAGTCCAAATGAGTGGGCTCACCAGAATTCAGAAGAGACAGGGAAGAAGATAGGAGAAACGGCTCAAGGAGGCGACCCCGGGTATTCGTCAGAACGTCACCCCAAAGAGAATGACAATTGAAGTCACCCAGCAGGAGCACAGGCTCCGGCAAGGAGTCTAGGAGGTGTTTCAAATCAGGAAGAGAGCGGGACACTCGGGGGGAGATAAATGGAACAAACTGTGTACCATTTCCCCACAAAGATACGAGCAGCAGAACAATGGAGAGGCGAAGGAAAAAGTAAAGGAACAAAGGGAACATCTGCACGAATCAAGAGAGCAGAAGAATTAGAAGCCCCAGCAATGGCTGGGGGGGGGGGAGAGAAAGGAATAGCCACGAAAACGACCAGGACGAGCACCAAGCATTGGCTCCTGGAGACAGACACAAAGGGGCGAAAACCGCGAAATCAGAAGTTGGAGTTCGAGGAAATTGGCGTAATAACCTCGAACGTTCCATTGAAGAATGGACAACGACGGGAAGAGAAAGGACAAAAACAGAGAACAAGGAAGAAACAAAGGCGAAAGAGCAACAGAGCACGTTAAAGAATATCAGGGTCGGGATCAGGGTCAGCAAAGTCAGGGTTAGGGGGCATGGGTAAACTGAGCAAAGACGGAGGGAAGGAAACGGGAGAACAGATCAGAGGTGGGCGGGCGGGGTCCGGAGGAGGAGGAAGAGGAGGAGACAACGGAGAGGAGCAGTCAAGGACAGCAGTAGGAAGAGGGGGAGTAGGAAGAGGGGGAGTAGAAAGAGGGGAGCGCACCCCAGCAAGAGCAGCAACCGAAAGGGAAGCAGGGGCCAAAGAAACCTCCATAGCAGGAACAGGGGGCGCAACCACTGAAACGGGAGGGGAAGGAGCAACAGAGCCAGAAGTAGGAGCTAAGGAAGAAAGCGAAGCCTTCTTACCCGCCGGGGAAGAGGAAGGAGAGGAGCCAGGCTTACGCTTCTGACTTAAAGAGACAGGTGTCCCAGCAACTACGTACCGGGCAACGGATTCCAGTGTCTCAACAGGAGAAGCCGAACGAGAGCACACACGACGGCCGTTAGGAGAGCGATGGACATCCGCCTGCACCGACAGGCGGCGGGGAGAGCCGATAGATGGAGGAAGAGGATGGGAAGGAGGATCGGAGGGGGACGAGGAAGAAGACACAGGAGACATGACAGACCGGGTTGAAAGAAGGGGAACCCCAGACAGAGGACCAGGAGGGGGACCCCTCGGGAAAGAACTCAAAGGAACAGAGGAGGGGGCAGTGGGCGTATCAGGGTCCAAGGCCCGGAAACGGTTGAGAGTCTGAGGAAGGGGGGAAGGACGAGGAGAGGAAGAGCGCAACACGCGAGCATAAGATATGTTAGTATAAAGCGGGAGCTGGCGAACCTGGCGCCTCGCCTCAGGAAAAGATAAACGCTCCCGGTGCTTCAGGTTAAGGACGGCCGCCTCAAGCTTGTAATGGACACAGGCACGGGAGAACGTAGGATGGGCCTCACCGCAGTTGAGGCAGCGAGCTTGGGGAGAAGTGCACTCCGACTTAGAGTGACCTTCACTCCCACACAAAGGACAGAGAGAGACAGTCCTAGAGCAGCGGAGGGCACCATGCCCAAACCTCCAGCACTTATTACAAAGTCGAGGAGAAGGAATATACTCCTGGACAGAGCACCTAGCACCAGCAAGAATGACAGAAGATGGAAGGGTCCTACCATCAAAGGTGATCTTCACAACGCGAAGGGGTTGACGGCGACGACCACGAGGGGGACGAGTAAACGAGTCAACCTGGAGGACAGAATGGCCTTGGGCATCAAGGATATGCCGAATATCATCGTGGCAATCCTGCAGATTCCGAACACCGGTTGCAACATGGGGTGGGAGGAGAATAGTGCCAACACTGGAATTCATCTGAACGTTCTTGGAGACCCGAACAGGGATCTCGCCAAGGCAAGATAAGGCAGCCAAGCGGGAAGCCGCATCCTGAGAAGGAGCAGCAACGACACGTGTACCGAGACGAGTGGGGTTGAAAGTAACACACGCATCCACGGAATCTACAAGATGCCGATGGAGGGAGAAATCGTCAGGAGGCGCAGAATCAAGAGGGAGGAGATCAAAGTATTTGGCCCATGAAGCAGGACCAAACAAGGCCTGATACGCATCAGCACGGGAAGGAATCGAGCGAGTGCGGTTGGGGCGCGAACGGCGTTGAGAACCCCTAGAGAGAGAGGGGTCAAAAGGCGCAGTAGTCACAACGAAAGACTTAGCCACACCAGGGGACGAAGTGGTCACCACCGGGGGCTGGAGGCTCGACCCAACCTCAGAGGAGGGAGGGGAGCTGGGGGAAGAAGTCAGGACGGTCAAAGGAGGAGCAAGGTCGGGGCCCAACGCAGCGGGAGCTACAGAGCCAGGTCTTCCAATACAGGCCGACTCGGGGGCTTGGTCGCCCACCCCACGAGCCTGAGAGGGTACAACGGAAACATTCAACGACAGAGACGAAAAGTGACAAATTCATCCACGAATGTGCCCCCATACCCACCATGGAGCCACAATTAGAGGCAGGACACCCAACAGGAAGCTATCGCTGATCATGCCGGGGCCCCCTAGGGGTGCGTCGTGAGTATACGCCCCACAAACGCCACCTTAAGAACCGTCAGTCCGTCGAGATCGGGTTCAGCGACGAAAGGGGGATTGACAATAAAAGGTTCCCCTCGCTCGAGACGTCGGGTACAACAGTTCTACAGGTGCAAGAGTATGCCTCCTCAAGCACCCGGGCGTCAAAATAGAAGAAGTCCAAAGAAATAATCCAAAACAAGCAAAAGGTCGGCAGGAAACGACAAGCAGATAGGAGAAGAGGGGGGAGAAAAACGAAACATAAGGAAAAGGAAAAGCGATCCGGCACAATTCGAGAAGACAGCAGCAGGAGTGCAAGGCCAGAAAAGGACAGAGGACTGCCCAACGGAGCATCACACTCCGGCAGCCGTCCACCAAGCCCCCTCACGACGCCAACGGGCCGGAAGGGGAGGGGGTTTCCGTTACAAGACACTAGCGATAAGACCAACAATGTATAATGACAATATATAGCCCTTGAAATAAAACATTAACTAGCTAATTTTTATTACAAGGCGTGAAGGATAGATGAATTTGTTAATGTAATATTCAGCATTGAGGTCTGATAAATTATTCCTGCCATCTAATACTTTTTGCGCTACAGCTCACAGGATGAGTATGGGGTGCATAAATAACTAGCCGCCTCCAGCGACAACTATCAAATTAAAGGTAGCATGGCATGGGCTTATTTTTTATCAGTGAACAGTTTAAAAGGGAAACCACATTGAGAGCTAATAAACTAGATTAAGCGATTCACATGTACGAGTTAAAGCAAGAGGGTCAACTGGTTCAAGGAGGCACTTTCCTCCCTTACCTCACCCCACGACAACAGGGACAGGGATACGTCAAGAAACTGGAAGTGCAATCACGTTATGAGAGACTTCCGCCAATTCACAGTATCTTCAAATCGAACAATTCCTACGATGGGCACATCCGTGTTTAAGTTGTGGAAATTTTCTTGCCCGAGGGTTCGAGGCACGTAGGTTCAAGTATTTTCCAGCCCCATCATTTTAGAGATTGATATTATTATGTTTTCACAAGTCTGAATTTTCTCTAAAGCCGTCTTAAAAAACAACATGGTGCTACTTATTTAAGATTGATTTTTGCTGGCTGGTCGTCAGAGGCGGCGGACGTGCTCGGGTGTTGCTCCCCAGATGACAATCCACGTGTAGAGTCGGTGGTCGGGCGTCTCAACTGTGCCCTAATCGCAAAGCAAAAACGTGCCACACGGGTCATCTCTGCCTTTTCTGAAGCAGACGTTTTCAGCTCTTAGTTTTCGTCGCCGGTTTAAAAAGAGGGGGGGGGGGAGAGAAAAAGGATACACAACACCAGGAAAGCGAAGTGTATTCTCAGCCAAGGATACACTACGGAGGAGATTAATCAGCAGATTCTCCATCTCCGCCCAGTGGAACTTTTGCAACTTCGCAAAACTGGAAGACTCCCGACCCCTAGTAGCAGAGCGAAGACTAAATTCATCGACGCATCCGACAGCCTAAACCCCGACCAGCAATGGAGGGATGCAAACATCAGCGAGCTAAACAACGCAAAATTAATGAAAAAATAATCATACGCTGAAGGCAGCAGCCTTCTTTCCCTCCTTTCCCCACTCTTTAGGAGGATGGGGGACCTAATTGCGCCCGATTGGAATAGATTTATCCATATCCGCCACCGGGAAGACCAACATTGAAGACTTAAGCTTCAACAAATATGTAAAAAAAAACCGACTCCAGACTAGATTTCAGCTGTCCTCGTCCCGTCACCCCCACACAAGACCCGGCCTCCCTGCCTAGCTGGCCTGGTTGTCGAGAGCCTCAGATCTGCCATGCAACGGTGTTCAGCCCTGGCTCCATCCCTCCGTGTCCTCACACCGGCTATTCTTCAGCTACACCCACTTCCCAGCTTACCCAACAGGGTATCTTGTCCTGTATCTCATACATACACCACGCCTATAACGTTCCCAATGTTCATTCCCAACAGTAGGGACTCTGGAAAACGTTCATTCCCAACACAGATCTTCGCGTTTGGGGAAGAGGGGGGGGGGGGGAGGGGGAAGATGTGTTCTCAAGCAATGAGGTCTTAAAATATTGGTACAGCATAATCATTTCTGCAACTTAATTATGCCATTAATTGCAATGTGGGGAGTCATCCTATTCACCATAACTTGCTCGACTGACCAACACAAACATCTTCACAAGACTACACTTCAAGCTATGAAAACTATATGCATCCAAAGTAATACTGTCACATGTTCCTTTCACAAAGATTACCATGCCCAATTTTGAAGTTTCAAGAATAGTCAGATACCATCTTTTCACACTAGCGACAATTTTTAGACACAGATTCCGTAGAATGTGGAATCAAACTACTAATGAACCAAAAGGCATGGAGAGTGCAGTGTCAGCGCCTGTTCGAAACTAACCACTGAGGCGGCTGGCACATTCTCTCCGGAAACTAAGGTGACACCCTCATTGGTGGGTCCAGATAAGCTCCTTCAATTCTGGGAGGGAAAGTTGCCTAGGACATCCGATCCAGACACTGCCCTTTACCCCGACAGACAGACCTTCGGAAGCCACTAACATCACAAGATTCTAAATGCACACAAGGATAGCATAATTTATACCATAAATAGTCAACGTGGTGTAGTGGTAAGACACTCGCCTGGCGTTCCGCGGGCGCTATGTCATGGGTTCGTATCCTGGCCGGGGAGGATTTACTGGGCGCAATTCCTTAACTGTAGCCTCTGTTTAAGGCAACAGTAAAATGTGTACTTGGATGAAAATACGATTCTTCGCGGCAGGGGATCGTATTCCAGGGACCTGCCCGAAACGCTACGCGTACTAGTGGCTGTACAAGAATGTAATAACTCTTATATCTCAAAAAAAGAAAAAAATTTATGCTACTGGCCCCGACGGTATTACCATCGGTTTCCTTAAGGCGCTAAACACAAACGGCTATTAATGTATTGCACGGTTTCGGTTTTGTTACTGAAATCATCTATATATATATATTGCGCGGTTTAAGGGGGCTATAACTTCGAAAAATCTTAAATACTGAAATTTATAAAAGTACTACATGGTTCTGGCAACGCCGTGGTACAAACTGCATCTTATGAAAACGTTATGGTCAATTTTTCAGCCGCCATTGTCCCCAATGTGGTCCCAGCAGCTCTGATGCGCAGAAGGGCGAGCATAAAATTCAGGTATACGACCTTCGTGGGCGATGGCGACTAGCATATAAAATGTGGAATGAACAATGGTGCTGGACCATGTGGAGAAGAAAATGTGGAAAAAGCCGAGTGTATAAATCACTTTAGCAAGAGACTTGCAACACAGCTACGCAACTTAAAGGAGTTAGCTGTCTAAGTGAAAGAGTCAGAAAGGAAGACGAATGCCACGGGTCAAAGGAAAAGGAAAACTGATACCATTCTGAAGTCAGGTACACTTCAAAGTCATCAGGGACAACACTGACTGGAAAAAAGTTAGGGATGCCTGCCTGTCCTGACTGTTCCGTGCAACGTCCACTGATGAAAAGCCAGTGCACGTGCACTGGCCTAAAAGCAAAGACATTGCATTTCTACCAAGACATTGTAAATAGGAAGAATCCACGATAACAAGATGGCTGTACATTTTCAGCTACCGAGCAAGCAAATGGCTGAAGTCTAGAAGATCTAATACAACTTTTGTAGTGAAAGAAAACCATGGAGGTGTCTGGAGGAAAGATTCAGAATCCAAATTAGTCTACACCACCGAGTTTGAAAACTCCCCCCCCCAAAAAAAAAACATTTGTTCGTCGTGCAATGGTCGACTTCATCATACAGTCAAGGCCATCAATTACAACGCCTAGTATTTGATGGGATCTGACCAGCCTCCTTGGTCTACCTCAATGATATCCCAGATTGGTACTTCAACATGAACAAGTTTATGCAGCAATCAACAACAAACACCGCCAAGCCGAGGAAGGCTCCTGAGGATCCTGGCTATGGGGCTGGTGCCTATTAGTCTGCAATATTAGTCCTCATGGTGCCACTCAGGACCCACATTGACCAATTCTAAAAGGTTTACATAATGTTTTATAGTACGTTTTAGAGTTATATTTTGATTACAAAAATTAAAATTTAAATCTAGAAACTTTCATGGAACTTTCACACCTTGCGTCAAAATCTCAAACCAACTGAATCTTATGCCTTTACTCATGACTGCAGTTAGGTACTGGTAGAACAGGTTGTGTATGTGCAGTATATAAAGGGAACGAAATGATCATATCTAGTACACAGATTGAACAACTGGGCAAGCACGACAGTTATTGGGTATATCTAGCTACCGAGTACCTTAAGCTCAACGGTGGTGGAGCGATATTCTGGAGTGCTCTGCAGTCCTTAAATATCCTATCGCAGTGTGTGTCTGAAGTAGCTTTTAATATATTAATAAGTAATTTTTCCCCAATGATAACTTATAAAATTTGTGTAGATCCCATCCCATGTTGGAGTTGGAAAACATGACTTTGTAGATTGATTGGCTATGATGCTTGCAGGAATGAAGGCATTGCTTATGACTTTGGATTATCTAATGCAATTATTAGAAACAAAAGAAATTCAGATTTAGAAGTCCTAAGAAATGACCAGACCTCTGAAAGCTGCAGTATTAAAAGCTACGACAACTTTTGTAATAGGTATTTGTATGGTCAGCACAGTAACCGAAGCAGGCAGCGAGACAGTCAATGAACGAATTCTCCCTGGCTATAGGCACATCCTGCAGAGTAATGAGGCTGAGCCACCACCAGAATATTTATTGTAAACTGATAAACCTTTAATGCATTCACTAGAACACTTCTCGAATGTGAAACCAAAAAAAAACTACCTCCTGGCCTATTGTGTAACCAAAACACTATTTCATTAACTCTGCTGTTCTTTACGACATCCTAACAATTTATCGAAAATTTGCTTGTCCATTTTAAAGAAAGAAAATTTATGTACATTAATCTAAGCTGCATCACTTCTAAACCCATCCCTGCCCTTGTGTGGCAGTGCACAATAGAATTTTCACATAAACATTAGAACATCGATTGTAACCATGATATACATGTACTTCAGCCTACAGTTCAGACTTAATCTTGTCTATGACCTTCTGTCCTGTGTGACAGTGAATACCAGCATTATTCTCCACTTTTAATAAGACTTTGCATTCTCAGATTAGGCAAAATTTTAATTTTGTCAGATGTTAATAAATAACCTTACTGGACGCATGCCTATATGTAGGTGTGGCAATTTCGAAAAAAATCTACCAACCTCAGGTAACAATCTTAAACTTCATTTTGTTCAAGTAATTAATTTACAACAAGGTGACTATTCTATTTTACATATACTATTGTGACGGTAATCTCTTTCAAGAGATTTAGCCTCCTCCTTCCTACATTGCATTACTTCTATACTTCTGCAACATTATGATACCACATTCAAGAATAGTATACAAGTGGAATAACAAACGTCTCTACAGGGGGTACACTACCCTACTCACTCATCCCCCCCCCCTCACTGTCGGTGCACCACCTCGTCGATCACTAAATGACCGTCAAATCAACACTCCCCATTAGTGAATCGGCAACTTCACGCGACTCCAGCACCATCTGCATCATTATATATAGTCTCGCATGAGCAGTTTGCCTCAGAATATTCTTGTGCTCTCGAGCTGACGCTTCTATCTAAGCATACGTCCTGTATATTATTAGAAGTTTCAACCAGCCCACTATTCTCAGCACCTTTAACTAATTTGTCTTGCTTATTGTAGAGTAACGTAAACATTTTATTTTATATTGCATTTTGTCTGTATATATTTTGATCCGCACTGTACATAGCCAAGGGATTTCTTTAATTTACTTTAAACAAAATAAAGTTCATTATTTATAAGATTTTTTTGCGTGTTTTTTCCTTTCACTTTACCACAGGAGACAACCGCCAAGCAGTCAACCTTTCTTTTTTTTTAATGTGATTGGCATTTACACCAGCCATAGAGAAGACTGCCTTAACACCTACATTTCTCGTCAACTGAAATTTATAAAAGTACTACATGGTTCTGGCAAAGCCGTGGTACAAACTATCTTATGAAAACGTTATGGTAAATTTTTCAGCCGCCATTGTCCCCAATGTGGTCCCAGCAGCTCTGATGCACAGAAGGGCGAGCATAAAATTAAAGTATACGACCATCGTGGGCAATAGTGACTCGTGCAAAAAAATTTGTGGAAAGAAGAACGGTGCTGGACCATGTGGAGAAGAAAATGCGGAAAAGACCAAGTGTATAAATCACTTTAGCAAGAGACTTGCAACACAGCTACGCAGCTCGCATTAGTCAGCTGTCGAAGTGAAGGAGTCAAAAGGTAACACGAATGCCACTGGTCAAAGGAGAAGGAAAACTGAATGCCATTCTGAAGTCGTCAGGTACACTTCAAAGCCATCAGGGACAACACTGACTGGAAAAAAATGAGATGCTTGCCTGTCCTGACTGTTCCATGCAACGTCCACTGATGAGAAGCCAGTGCACGTGCACCGCCCTAAAATCAAAGACATGGAATTTCTACAAAGACATTGCAAATGGGAAGACGCCATGATAAGACTTATATTTCCAGAAACCGAGCAAGCATATGACTTAAGTCTGGAAGATCTACTACAACCTTGTAGTGAAAAAAAATGAGGTGTCTGGAGGGACGATTCAGAATTCAAATTAGCCTACACCAAGTTTGGAAACTCCCCCCCCCTCCCCTCTCACCGGGGGGGGGGGGGGGTAAACGAGAAGTGGCCTCGACTTTGCCACGCCGTCAAGGGCCGCTAGGGGTCGCCAAGGTGCCAGCGGCATGTGTGATACATGCAGGAAACCTGGCACCCTTGGGCATATCTCACAAGCATGCCCAAGGACGCATGGAGCACGGGTGGTACGTCATGACGATATCACCCGGTTCGTAGCTGGTCGTCTGAGACAGCGAGGGTATGAGGTGGTGAGGGAGGTGCAGTTACCCGATGGTGGGACCTTTTGCAAGCCAGACATCATTGCTTGCAATAGTAACGAGGCCATAATCCTAGACACCCAGGTCTCTGCTGACGGCTTTCCATTCTCTCGGCCACACCATAGCAAATGTGACCGGTATGGCACCCCCGAGATCCTTCAATGGGTCAGGGATTACACCGGTGGTAATGCAGTTTCTGCCTCTTCAATTACCTTGAATTGGAGAGGCGGGTTCAGCATTTAGAGTGCCCGTGTTAAGAGATTGGGCTTGATCAACGGAGATTTGGAGATCTGCTCCGTAAAAGCCCTAACCTGGACGTACGCGATTTATCGTATGTGGTCCAAGAGCACGGGAAGAGGTTGATAATGATCACCCCTGGACATGGGGCACAAGGGAAGTCCACCCGACACCCAGAAGCAACTAGGCTGAGTGGACTCCGGCTTAGTTTACCGGACGTTATCTTGGGGGTCCCACTTCTCCAGTGGCTGATTTAGGAGATGGTGGGTGGCTTGACCGAACCCGTGAGAGGAGAAGCTACGGTTGGAGGGACACATGCGTGCATGTTCTCTGCCTTTCCGGAGACTTGTTTCAAGCCAGGCATGTCCTCCCTGTGATATCTTTTCCATGCACGTATGCCATTAGAAGGTGATCGTCTCCTAAGGAGAGACTATTCATTCAGTGACATTCCTATTTTATTTTTTTCCATATATTTTAATGTACATCTTTTTATGCATCTGCAGGTACATTTTTCTTTGTTTTGTACACAGTAGGCCACAACATTTAGTTTAGTTGTAATGTGTTTTTAGGGCTACTGCTGCGGGGCCTCGCGGCCCATGCCTTGTGGCTGAGTCGTGGGGCTCTATAGCTAGATCAAAGCCCTTCCTCCCCCCAAAAGTGGCAAGGGCACAATAACATACCCGATTGGTACTTCAACATGAACAAGTTTATGCAGCAATCAATGTGACGCACCACCAAGCCGAGGAAGGCTCTTGAAGCTGACCCTATCTATAGGGCAGGTGCCTATTAGTGTCATTGCAACATTAGTTCCCAAGGTGACACACCGAGGACCCATCGCCGGTCCTCATTTCGCCGATGGGTCCGAAATTTTCGAATCTATTCTAATAGGTTTGTATTTTGTTTTATAGTACGTTTGAGTTATATTTTCATTACATAAATTTAAAAAATTTAATCAGGCGACTTATGAAACTTTCACACCGTGCTTCAACATCTCAAACCAACCGATTCCTGCGCCTTTACTCATGGCTCTGCAGTTAGGCACTGGTAGAACAGATTGTGGAAGTGCAGTATATAAACGGAATGAAATGATCATGTCTAGTACACAGATTGAACAACTGGGCAAGCACGACAGAGCTATTGAGTACATCTAGGCACACTGAGTATCTTAAGCTCAATGGTAATGGAATGATAGTGATAAAGTTCTCTGCAGCCCTTAAATAACCTATCGCAATATATATCTGAAGTAGCTTTTAATATATTAATGTAATTTTTCCCCCCAATGATAACTTATAATTTGTGTAGATCCCATCTCATGTTGGAGTTGGAAAACATGACTAGATCGATTGGCTATGATTCTTGCAGGAATGAAGGCATTGCCTATGACTTTGGATTATCTAATGCAATTCTTAAAAACATACAAGAAATTCAGATTTAGAAGTCCTAAGAAATGACCAGACCTCTAAAAGCTGCATTATTATTAGCTATGAAAACTTTTGTAATAGGTATTTGTATGGTCAGCACAGTAACCGGACCAGGCAATGTGGTAGTCTATACACGAATTCTACCTGGTTATAAACAAATCTGGCAAGTTAGTAACGCTGAGCCACAACCAGAGTATTCAGATTGTAAATTGTGATAAACCGTTAATGCATTCACACTAGAACACTATTGTTGAATGTGAAATTGTAAAGAAACTTTAAACCTCCTAGCCTATTGTACCACCAACTATTTCATAGACTTGTTCTGGACGACATCCTAACAATTTATCCAAAATTTGTTTGTCCATTTTAAGGAAAAAAATTTCTTCGAAGCTGCATCACTTAAAACCATCCCTGCCCTTGTGTGGCATTGCACAATAGAATTTTTTTCACATTCATACATTAAAACATTGATTGTAACCGATATACATGTACTTCAGCCTACAGTTTAGACCTATTGCCTTGCGTGTGACCCTCTGTCCTGTGATAGTGAATACCAGCATTATCCTCACTTCAATAAGACTGAAAATTACAATTTTGCCTAATCTGACGATTTCAATAAAAGATGTTAATAAATAACCTTACTGGACGCATGCCTATATGTAGGCGTTGCAATTTCGAAAGACATCTTTATCAACCTCTGCTACAGGTGACAATATTTAAACCATTTTGTTCAAGTAATTAATTTACAACTACAAGGCGACTACTACTATTCTATTTACATGAAACTTACACCTTATATGTATAGTTTGTCTACAATTATGATTTATTTTATTCTAGTCCATTTATTGGTTTTATGAACATTTAAACTTTGTATAATTTTTGGGAGGACAAAACCGTTTAGTAAAACTAAGATATAGGATAATGAAAATCTATTATATGCTATTGTGATATTTCTATGACGCTTATCAGTTGACAAATTTAGTGTAGTAATTTTGAAAATATATAATTAGTCTATTTATAAAGTTGCTTTTTTCTTCCTTTTCTATTTAGGCTGCAATGCTGAAACTGACCAGTTGGAGCCCTTTTCATATAGATCGTCAAAGTTTGAAATTGAACTATTATGGCCCATTTAAGAACTTCCCGTTTAATGGTAAAAATTCATTATAGACGATAAGCGATACAAACCCGTATATGAAGACAAATTTATCTTAAATACTTCATTTTCGATCAACCTTTTGTCAAGTCCATAAATGTAAGTCCATAAATCCTAATGAAGCAGTAATACTAGTGGCTCTTAAGCTAGTCCTTGCCCCCACCCCTTCCCTGCCCCACCACTTCACATAACCAAGTGCTGATCCCAAAGATCCCCAACCCCTCTGAACACAAACTATTGCCCCATAACTGACGAAGTAGCCGCACCATCGTGGTAAGCTATTGGGAAGTAGATTCTCCATGGACGTCCGCATCGTTAAGCATTAGAAGAGGCATTTCTGCCAACTGATGGAATCTTCAGAAAACCTGCTGGACGCCTTACTGGCTACAGCTTGGGCGTTGCGTCACTGCACGCACCTCGCGTTCCTGGATATGGAGAAGGTGTTCGATGGCGTCATCCATCCAGCCATTTCTAGGGCCATGTAGTGTATGCCAGAGCCTTTGAGGACATGCATCATGTCGGGATACGATGAGGCCTCGACGGTCATCAGTCGGAAATCAGAGGCAATCCTGATCACACGTGACGTTGAACAGGGCTACCCCATAACCCCCTTCAGTCTAATGATCAACAAGGCAATTACAGAGGCCAAGAAGGACTGTGCAGGGGTGAAGTTGAGGAACAAGAGGATCTCTACACTGGCCTTCACTGACAACTTTGTGCCAGGGACCCACTAGTCTGCAGGCATTAATAAGAAGCCTTTGCAGAACCCTTGCGGGTGAGGGCCTTGCGTGAACCCGGGAAAATGCCATACTCGGAGCCTTGAAGTCGCTGGGACGCGCAGAGATGGTTCGTCAACGCAAGTCTACGATTCCCAATCAACGAGGAACCTCTAGGGACGATGGGCCCCGAGGACTAGTACCTTGGGATTCCCGGGAGGGGGGGGGTATCCCTAAGTATATTATTGTAAATAACAAGTATTCTCTAGTTTTGAACTTTATATCGTTTTTTCCATTGTACCAACTGGCATTCCTGTCGCACCTCAAATATAAACTTGTCCTAACACACCGAACATGTTCCAGAGATTACGTATTGAAAGTTAAATTCTGTCCTCAATCTTACCCGTCTTACTAGTACACCAGTCCATATCTGGACCAGCATTGTGAAGACAGGCAGGAGGAGAAATTAAAGATCCCTAACATGTGGCCCACAGGCAGCTTCTATTTGGTTATCTGGGGAAAGTAAAGGGTTCCCGATGCAGCAAACCGAGAAACAAGGTTTAAAAAAAAAAATCAATCATTCTTTTTGGCATTATAATAAATACCATATTCCAGTGTGTGTGTGTGTGTGTGTGTCGATGCCATCTATAGTGCGCACCAGAACCTCCTCCCCTCCCTCCATTGCCTGTTTCCCAGTATAAAGCCGTGATCTGAATAGTTTCGTTCTCACTATACATTTTTTTATTCCTCAGAAGTGATGAGGGAGGTAAATTGGACACGAGGCAGTTCACCTGAAGTGATTATCAAGGGCAGTCCTGAACACTACTATTAGCAAGTAGTGCCTATTTAGTGGAGACTAAATTGTCTGTGGTAACCAGAGCTATTTGTGATTGGACCGACGTATCCCAAGGTGGCCCAGTTTTTTTTTTACTAGATGAAATTACTGTCAGTCTGTCATCCAACTTAGGGCTTGTTAGACTAAGCTTTTACAAGAAGCCAAGCTGCGTGTGTGATAAGTTTCGAGGTAATGTTTTGACACTTTATACTGTGGAGGACTGTCCCACGATTTACCTAGAAAAGTAGAATCGCTGGCATGAGTACCTCTAAGATAGGCTCAGGGAAGAAATACCTTGTACGAAGGACTTTCCGGGCTGGAAGATTACAGACGTTTTTTGTTGTGTCCCAAGGGAGTGTTACACATTTACAACACGGATAAGTGTATACACACGCGTACTTTTGTTTATGGTTTTGTTTCTGCGCAGCCGCCCCTCTGTATTCCACCCCCGTGGTGAAGGGCGCCGTGCTGGATACTCCCAATTACATGTATCGACCACGGCGATCGCGTGGTCACGTTTCTGCGTAGGAGTGGGCTCTGTGGGATGCCTACAGGATGAAGTACCCTCGTCGTCTATGTCCAGATGAATTGTGATTAATTGTATGTGTGGTTCTTTGTGTTGGTTTATTTATCTTTTTATGTGCTGTGGGAAATGGTTGTGCATGTTTCCGTATTATAAGTACTTTTTCCGACTTCTTTTGGTGGTTTGTGCTGTATTTTGAGTTTGCTTTGTAGGGTTTATTGCATTATCTTTTCTGTACTATGCATTAAAAAAGCCATATTCTAAGTTTCAGCATATGTGTCTTTTGCTCTTAGAATACCGGACCACAGGGAACCAGCAGACCGTGTTAATGTTTTCATTTTGTGTACTGTACAGCTTTTCTTTGTGATGTTATATTGTTCTTATTTTTTGTTTAAGTGTTTCTTGCCTTGTTAGTGTTGGTTTATAGTGCTCTGGGGCTTTATGACTGGTTTACCCATGCTTATGTTTCCATTGAGTATTATGCGACCTTTTTTATATAGGCGTGTTATACTGTTCTCAAACTCTGTTCATGCGTTTTTTACCAATGTTAATGCCGATTGTTTTTATGGCCGTGTTTACCAAAAAAACTTGTAAAATAAAGCAAAATATGCGAAGTTTTATGAAAGCAGAAAAGGGTAGTTAGTGCCATTATGAATATAAATTATACGAGGAAAATTTGCTGCGATGATAGTGTATGATTAATCCCTCCCCCCCCCCCAGCATATCCCAAGTAAAATTCAATTGATTTGAATCGGGAAGATCAGCAAGGTTAGACTTTAGTGTTGGGAATGATTTGACATTCTGATTTCTGCTAAGCTGCCCGAGATGCCTTACATCTATATGGTAGCTCTAAAAATGCACAAGGAAGGCTGCCTTCTTAGATAAGTTGTTCCTTGCTTAAAAGCGCTTCAAAAGAACTTAGGAATATTAAGTTATTCAACAGTAACTTCTGACTTTTCTTCCCAATTCAATTCACCCACAAATAATTGACGGAAAGGTTCCAGAACATTATTCAGGGATGTCTGTTTTTGCTATATTTGACAATTTCGAGAATTAGAGTGGAATGCTCTTAAGCCAGTGGACCATTATTTAAAACTTAAACCATGGAGAAAGTTAATAAGATTGCATTGTAGGTAGAAGTAACGATCATTTCAACGTCTTCGTCTCAAATTTCTAGTGCGCGGTTTGATCAACATCGACTCACTTTTGTCCCCCCCCCACCCCAAAAAAAAAGTACCGACTGATTCTAAGTCTTAAAGACCAGCGAGTACACTGCTTATTTAAGAGCGTGAAAGATTTGTGACCAGTCTTACCTAGAACGCGAACTTAATATTTGTATTTAGATTATCCATCTTTTTCATCGATAAAGCTCACAATAAAGCACTTACAATCCCGGTAAGAAAATAGCCGAGATTACGATGTAGCCCTCTTATTAAGAGGGTCATAATGTATTTGATACAAGCCCTTTTCAATTACCCCAATACAATTTTTGAAAGCGTTTGTAAGAATAGAGCAAGAGATAATATACAATCGCCTTCCGGATTTCTATCACATTTTAAAACCTGCAGCCAAGTTTGTTGCTGAAACAGGGCAAAAACTTGGGATCAGAATTGAAGACAAAAGCCATGTTTAATTATGGTTATGTAGTGTTGTAGCAAACCAATGTTGGAAAATTGAATCATAGGATTGATAGTAAGGAGTAAACAATTTATGAAAGTAATTAGAACTAGAATAACAAGGGGTTCTAATAAATACCAGATACTTTCGCCGACAAATTCACTTCCAAGGATAATTATTGTTAAAGATTCGCTACCTGGAACAAAAAGCTCAAAGTAACACTGGCTATGGTGAGCCCATAGTGCCTCTACCCCAAGGTTAATAAATTTAAACTTAAGCTAATTAATACAAGTAATGAATAAATGGACGAATGTAAGCCGTCCCAATAGCCACTCCTTGGGGGGTATGGAGAAGTTACGAGGGATAACATCCAGATGAACACTTCTATTAACTCCAGTTCTCAGGATCAGGACAAAGGACACTTTGCCATAACACCATAAAAGGCATCACTACTGGTGCATCGGTAGTCGAGAATAGAGGTGACCTGATTAGGTCAGGAACAAGAGGACTGGACCCAGGGTAACAGACCGTCATTGCCAAAGAACATGACAGTGAAAGTGCGACTACTCAGTCTACAAGCGCCATGAGCGCGAAATTGCAGCAGTCATTGACAAGGATACGTCAGAAGGGTCAGTTGATGTCCATAAGCATGGTTATGAGGCCACTAATTGTGGCAACAAAAGCGGACCTAAAGACGATCCTGGAACCGGAACGCCAGGTCCCACTACTGGAGGCGAACCTCTCGCCGATTCCACCCAGACAAATCATTGCCGGGACAAAAAAAAAAAAAAATGATTTGTGAATAGGCTGAAACGCTAGTTAGCGGGCGAGGTACCCGACAGTGTGGCAAGTGAATGAAGAAAACTTTACTCTAAATGACAACATCTAAACTGTCACTACCCACTATGATCTTCGAAACAGAGCAGACCCAGGAAGCAGTGAAGAACGGTTTCGAGTGCTTTGGAATCTCTTCCCCAAACCAGATCGCCACGGAGTCTACAACGCGAGAATGCTTCAGCTATGAGCACTTCAAGTATCTAGAACAATCTGCCAAGTGCAACTCATGCTCCAGTACTGTGAACTACAATGACTATACCAACACCAAGGCGAGAACTGGAGAACAGCACGCCGCCGCCACCAACCTCTTTAGTTCATTTTTCTGTGCAGATTAGGTAGAAGCACTTAATATGGCACCACCACCATAGCAGAAGCTAAAATTCCCTCCAGGCTTGTCACGATCCAGGCTCGTCCGCGGGAGAAACTATGAAAAGGCGGCGGCCCAATTGCAGCAAATGGCTGCGGAGCGGGAGGTTATCTCGAGATGATTTCGGGGCTTTAGTGTCCCCGCGGCCCGGTCCTCGACCAGGCCTCCACCCCCAGGAAGCAGCCCGTGACAGATGACTAACTCCCAGGTACCTATTTTACTGCTAGGTAACAGGGGCACAAGGTGAAAAACTCTGCCCATTGTTTCTCGCCGGCGCCTGGGATCAAACCCAGGACCACAAATCCAGCGTGCTGTCCGCTCGGCCGACCGGCTCCCTGCGTTGGAGGGAGGACAGATCAACCACCCGTCAAGGAGAACCGATCAAGAAGTGAAGCCTCCCCCCTCCCTCCAACGCCGCCGTCCACCAAGAGGCAAGTCGCTGCGACTTCAGTCCTGACCAGTTCGAGCCTTCAGTAAGCCAGATGCAGACTACGACCCTACCAGCTGCACTAAACATTGGCTCCCAACAGATCACCCCGGCCTACACTGCACAACCCCCCCCCCTCCTCCCAGGACCAATCAGCACCTTCACAGCACGTGGCATCACGTGCAGACATTATCCCTGGTCTTATTCGACTAGCGGAGAGGCTTGCCAGACCAGACAATCTACGATTCGTCACGGAACTACATGATGTACCTAGCCAACTGTCTGAACCCCATCATAGCCCCGGACACAAGTCTCGCTGCCTCCACCCCCACCACTCCGGAGACTAGCACCAAAACGACCATATGGTCGATCTCAATCGACTCTAGAACTACACAAGATTTACACAGCACAAGAGGCATTTCCCTTCCCTGTTGGGAGCTAGAGGGACGGGCACTCATCTTGGCAGACGTACTAGCAGACTTGCCGTCTACAAATACTAACGGCACTATCGACCGTCCAAGTGGTTGGGCACCATTCCTTTCCCCCGTCCCATCCCAAAGCCTTATCCTGAACCCGCCCCCCCCCCTTTCCCAGGGCTATATAGTATGGCTTGGCACTATCCCCCGATCATTCCTTTTAAGTTTTTAATTTTGGTACTTGCGACACTTTGGCTAATTGGAAAGCAAGTCGGGCTACTAATGTTAACTGATTTTGTTTTTATAATAATGTATAAAAGTCCTATACGCTTCGTTTCTTTCGCTATAAATATGTTCCAAGGCAACAATTTACAAAGTCTTGATCCTGCCAATAAGCTAGTTTCATTTCTCAAACCAATCCTAAAGGATTTTTCAAGTATTAATTTACTTCTTCAAAAAGATGAAGATTAGTGTAACCTTCACACTGACAAAACGTCACTCTTGGAATGCGCAGAAGAATCTATCATCCTCATCATGCAAAGCTTTGTTAGTTGCACTACAATTCCATATATCTGCACTTGGAGAAAGTGGACTTTGGTAACGAATTTTCAACACTCCTAACCACTAAGTCTTATAACCAAGAAAAGTTTCAAAATATTTAAGATTCTATATTTTGTTTTTAGTGAAAGCTTGCAGAGCTGCTTTCTCGTATTCCAAGTAATGCTGAAACTTTCAAAAAGGTGAAAAATCTTTCACTTGGCATATGTCTTAGCCCCCCTCCCCCTCACACAGCCACCTAAACTTGTTAGGTTGGTCAGCTAGTACCAAGCTTTTAAATTTAAAGCAGGTTGAGCCTACTGTTAACCATTAATTGGCCCAACATTTGTGAGGGACAAATTCCAACATCTGGATCGTCATTTTGGACCAAGGAAATAACTGGCAAGAACGCTGCTGGCGATCCCATACTAACCTCACCGAGTTTACATTGGTACTATATAGCTTACCAATCAATAATGCCCTTGTTGAAAGTATTTTCGAGAGTAACATCTGCGATTAATTAGATTTATCCATTTTTAGTCAACTTTAGCTTTTGACATCAATCTTTAGAGAAAAAAACTTTACTAGTCATTTGAATCGCCCATGTCTATGCAAAATAGTCTGCAATATGCAAGAACGTGGTTGTGGAGGCAAACGAAGATCTTTATAATCAACTAAAAACGAAGAGGGACTATACCCCATTATGCTTCATACAGCAAATTGTTTACACACGTTAAGATACATTGGGTTTACTGGAGAACACGGCAGAGATATTTATATTTTTGTCAAGACACTAACACGCGTAGGGTTTCGGGCACGTCCTTAATATAACTATATTAAATGGGCAATTTCCAGCAAAATTGAAAAATGTTAAGTAAAATGTTAATAATGTAAGCTAGCCTTTGAAAAATTAAAAAAAAAAAAAATGAGCTACTTTTGTTACAAATTTGCTACTTTTAGACTGTTCGCCTTTCAGCAATTCTGTTCAGGTAACTGATGTTACGAACTTAGACAAAATCTTACGAATTCCATCGCTGCAGCAAAAATGCGACATCTACTCGGTAGAAGACCTACTTATGGAAGTTTTTGATCTCCCACAAAACAGCTCTGCGTAGCCAGACAAATCTGAAGACGTAGGAGGTCTACACCAACTCACCGGCTCCCCTAACTGGTACAGCCGGCCCCTCCGAGGCTGAAACCAACCATGAAGCCCCCCCCCCCCCCCGATCCGTTCACAGATCTATTATCAGCAATTGGCATTTGCTCTAAAAAGCCTATTTACGGCCTATTCATGCCGTGCTACTTTGAACATTTTGTGCCAAGTAGCCGAATCTAAATAGGATAGCAGCCGGATTAGTCGTGGAGATGCAAGTCCAGCCCTAACCACATACTCAGACCTTGACAAAGCACCAAGGGCGCGAAAGACCATCTTTACACAAGTCACAAACACAGTAGTGGGTTTTTAACTATAGTTCGAAACTATTCTAGCAGCATTTGATTGCAGAACACTTAACAGGTCTGGCGAAATTCGTCCCCTGGTGTCCCATTGTCCTTGACCTATGGAAGACTCCTTGTCAAATGCTACTATATAGTAAATGCATTTGCATTAAGGGTTTATCCTCCCAATGACTGCACCAGTATAAATGTTGAGAAGCATTAATGTTTAAGAGGAAGTTTTTCAATTGTTTGTTGCGCTGTGGTGTAGATAGAGGAGCGGATACTAAATCAGTATATTAGAGGGAGACTTGCCGCACCGTAGGGCGGTATGTTGTGTTTATGGCGTCAGCTGATCCTTTGTGTAGTGACAAGGCATTTGTTTCCTGTGTTTAGCTGTTGGTGGCGCCAAGTATAAATTTGCCACGGGTCAGATGTGACCCAATTTGTTGGTCGACTGGAGATATTTAGCCAATGCTTTGACTTATTTTCCCTGTAACGAGAGGTCACCTCGTAATATGCACAATGGTAAAGGGTATTTTAAGTGCGATAAATACTGGTTTGAAATGTACTCTGGCACTGATGGCAGAGACTGAAGGAGATGGTGTTGGATTGTTTCGGGCACGACAGTGGAGGCAGAGTTCGTAATGTCTTAAGAAGAGAAGCACACGCCAAACTGGCCTGTGCTTCCAGTTTGGCGTGTCCCAGCCTTAATCTGGTCATCGTTACATCAATTGCTCTGCTTTTATATCTAACGTGTTTAAGTTTCCATTTCTTTTTAATGGATCCGTAGTACAAAGGTGAGCATGAAGTTTTCCATTTCGTTACAAAATCTGTTGATACGTCCATTTATGACCGACATGCAATGGTTCTCTAGCTAGTAGTGCCTTAAGACTTACGACTATAATAAGACTTTAGGAAACTCTACTGACCGTAAATATATGGTATTGCAACCAGTCCTCTTAAAAATAACGTCACTTTTGACTCGTATTCGCGCTATGGTCAAATTTGGACGTACTTTTAAATGAAATCGACTCAGTGACGTACTGTTCCGTTTGAGTCGTCAGAGATCGACGTTAGATCTCTGACAAATCTCATGCCTCCGTAAGAAAAAGTTTGACGACACCATCATTTTACCCTGCACGTGAAGTGGAGGAGAGAGGGGAGGGAATGAATATTAAATATTTCTTCCCAGGAAGGGGGGCGGGGGGGGGGGGGCTGGGTAGAGTTAGATACTTTAACCAACTAAATTTTACAAGAACGTTCCCAAAGTTCGAAAGCTATGAGCAGCTTTCTGCTATATTAGCAGCAGCCCATTCCATGCACCCGCCAAACCTGTTTTATGAATGGAAAAACGGGTTTTCATAAGACTCGCTGATTTCGTTGCAACACTTCAGCAACAAGTGCATCACTAATTTTGTTCGAACCACAACGCTCTAAATGCTTCACCCACGTACTAAAAATAAAAATAAACGCTAACAGAACAAAAGCACGTAACCTAACCTATGCCTATATATTCACAATATGCTAAAATATTATTTATATTTGAGAATTCCCGTTTTGACTGAAGTTTTAAAATTTGAATGCGTCTGTGGGGTCGACCGCTGGATGTAATGTCTAGTTGATGACGGGTTGATTAGCAGACAAAGCCTATAAGGGTTAAGGTTCATAAAGCTATGCTCCACACGCCATAACTGTAACGTTTTGAAAATCGGAGCCCACATAATCGGATGCAGCGGCTCCGAACGTTCTTTGACTGTTGGTTTTAAAGATTTTAACTTCTAACTATAGGTAGATTCTTGATTATATGCAACTACTCATTCACGTGTCTAACCTTCGATTTGAACCATCCAGCGAGCCCAAGGTTTTTTATCTTCTAACATTTTCCAATCTAATAGCATTTGCAGAGTCACTTGGCTCTACATTTATAGTTTATTGTTCTCTTGTTCAAGCTTTAATTTCAATCATACCTTTATTTATCTAGTCTGGAAGTTGGAGCCTTGTCAACCTCTCAACTTTTCCTGGATAACTTGTTATATATGCGCCCCAGAGAAGTGCCATTCACCCCCCCCCCCCCTCCTACCCTCTTAAAAGTATTATCATTGATGTATGAAAATGCACGAGTTTCGACCACGCTCACATCATCGAATCCATCGCTATCGCAACAGCCATTTGTCAAGTGGTGTACATAAATCATGGTGGTTGTCGCTAACGTTCGTGTGGAAAGACAGTCGTGCAGCAGGCATGGTAAGCCACTCGTGGCTTGCCATGGTTACTCTTCCCTCATCAGTCTTGCATGTGACTGTACTGAACAGTGGCTTAGCCGCTGAATTGGGCGACAGGGGGATTCAAATGGCCTGTGTGATGTATGGTTGAGCTTTTGCCTAGAGTAGTCGACCATCCTGCTTCCAGCGTGCACAAGATGCCTACACTTGTCCCGTTGGCTCAGTTCGGAGAAAAGGTGATTGTCTGTAAAATGATTTGTTTACTTGATATGCTTCAAAACGCCTTACACTCCTAAGGTGGGGATACAGCACTTCTAAAGAGTTGCTTTAAAGCCTGCGTCTGGTAGTGTGCCAAAAGTGCTGTTAGTTCCTGTACACTGCCGTCTATACCATATCTTCAGCAAAGAACTGTTAATTATTCTATTGGTATTGTGGAGTCTTATTTGTGGACCAACCAACATGTGGATGGTCACAGGAATTCATTACCAATTCACTCTTGCAAATCAATAAATTGCAAATACAGTAGTTTGAAAATGAAGAAAAATGAAAATTTAGAATTTGTTCCAACAGTAAGTTAAGGGTCCTCTGATAGGTTAGGTGGGCAGGAAATTGTTTCAAAACGGTATGAAAAACGTTAATGGAAAGTTTCCTTTTCTATGCTTGCCGAGTAAGCCGGACGACTCAAACGGAACAGTACGTCACTGAGTCGATTTCATTTCATATTACGTCCAAATTTGACCATAGCGCGAATACGAGTCAAGTGACGTTATTTTTAAGAGGACTGGTTGCAACACCATATATTCACAGTCAGTAGAGTTTCCTAAAGTCTTATTATAGTCGTAAGTCTTAAGGCGCTACTAGCTAGAGAACCATTGCATGTCGGTCATAAATGGACGTATCAACAGATTTTGTAACGAAATGGAAAACTTCATGCTCACCTTTGTACTACGGATCCATTAAAAAGAAATGGAAACTTAAACACGTTAGATATAAAAGCAGAGAAATTGATGTAACGATAATCAGATTAAGGCTGGGACACGCCAAACTGGAAGCACAGGCCAGTTTGGCATGTCCTCCTGTTCTTAAGACATTAACGAACTCTGCATCCACTGTCGTGCCCGAAACAATCTAACACCATCTCCTTCAGTCTCTGCCATCAGTGCCAGAGTACATTTCAAACCAGTATTTATCGCACTTAAAATACCCTTTACCATACTGCATATTACGAGGTGACCTATCGTTACAGGGAAAAAAAAGTCAAAGCATTGGCTAAATATCTCCAGTCAACCAACAAATTGGGTCACATCTGACCCGTGGCAAATTTATACTTGGCGCCACCAACAGCTAAACACAGGAAACAAATGCCTTGTCACTACACCAAGGATCAGCAGACGCCATAAACACAACATACCGCCCTACGGTGCGGCAAGTCTCCCTCTAATATACTGATTTAGTATCCGCTCCTCTATCTACACCACAGCGTTACAAACAATTGAAAAACTTCCTCTTAAACATTAATGCTTCTCAACATTTATACTGGTGCAGTCATTGGGAGGGTGGTTATCCGGCCATTGAGTTGGTAATGTGTGACATGCTTCGTGTCCCGGTGGAGGCTGTGTATGGAGTTGAGCTTGTTACGGCCCACCGGGTGATTGTCAAGTTCGTGAGGGAGGAGGAGCATCGGGACTAACTCCGGCGGAACGAATGGCGTTCGTTGCAGTTGCCGGATGGCGCCGGCTCCGTTACGATCTCGGACCGAAGTGGTGCCCTGACATATGTCAGTGTGCATGGTACGCCCCTGGAGTTCCCTGAAGACCTTCTCCGGCGCTTCTTCGGGAGGTATGGTGCCGTCATCAGTGCGGGTGAACAAGCTTTCCCCGAGGAAGTATGTTGGGAAGCAGACGAACGTCCGTACCTTAGGAATGCGCCTGCGGTCGGATATCCCATCTTCTGTCCGGCTGCTAGGTTACTACGTTCGGGTGTATTATGCCCGGCAGCCCCGTACTTTTTTCCGGTGTGGCCAGTTAGGGCATCAGGCTGCCGTGTGCTCCGAGGCCCCTGCTGCACCTGTTAACTTTTTTCGGGAAGAGGATTTCCCGCCGCTCCCTCAGGACGTGGATTCCAGAGATGAGGGGCAGGTCCCATTCGCTGCTGATGCGGACCCCCCCCCCCCCTTGCGTCACCCGCCGTGCCCCCGGTGGTGGTTGTCCCTCCTCCGAGTGTTCCGGTGGCTCCTGTCGCTGGTCACTTCGCTGTGCCAGTTGCTCCCGAGGGTCTTCCGGCTGGTCTCTGTGGGTCGTCTGCGTCTTCCTCGAATCCTGCTGCTGTGCCTGGTCCTGCACCCTCGCCAGGTGTCACGGCGGTGCTGGGTGTTAGGGGGGCTTGTTTATTTTTATTGTTAATTTTTTGTTGAAAATTTGTTATTGTTTATTTTGGCCTAACCCTTTGTTTACGGGGCGGGTGTTTTGGTGTGTGTTTTTTGTTCCTGTATTGTTTGTGCTGTGCGTTTGACCTGGTGTTTTTGTATTGCTTTACCTGTTGTACGTGTTTGTCCTCTTGTTTTGTTTGGACTGTATTGTGTTTGTCCTGTTATGTTTCCTGTTGTGCCTCTTGTTGTATGGTTTGTTTTTCTGGAGGTTTTGTTTTGTGATGTTACTGTGTTTGCTTGTTTGTCATTGTATTATGTTTTGTGCTTTGATATATGCTGTCATTTTCTATGCATTTCTCGTGTGTGTGCTTTGTTGTGCTATGCTGTCGGCCCTTCTGGCCGGTGGTCTATTGTTTTCCTTTATGTATTTTGTATTTGTTTTTATTGTATTTAATTTGCATGCGTTGCATGTAAAAATAAAATGTGAGGTTTTCTGCTGGCCACAGAGCCGAGGAAAGTATTTCGTCATTAATGTCTTAGCCTCTTTCATCCCAACCATTTGAGCCGTCACAGTGCCACCAGCATGCAGTTCATATCAATTATCGCCCCGTTGCAAAATCGCTTATTCAGTGTGAACTTAGGCCAAGATGAAGGGCCACTAATTTAGATAGGAATCTGGAGTTTATACCCATCTTGTTGACATGGGTACTGTCAAGGGCGAGCTCTTTAGTGGGGGCGAGGCGGGCCACTGCCTTTGGGGGCAGTTTTCCGTTACGAGACACTAGCGATAAGACCAACAATGTATAATGACAATATATAGCCCTTGAAATAAAACATTAACTAGCTAATTTTTATTACAAGGCGTGAAGGATAGATGAATTTGTTAATATAATATTCAGCGTTGAGGTCTGATAAATTATTCCTGCCATCTAATACTTTTTGCGCTACCGCTCACAGGATGAGTATGGGGTGCATAAATAACTAGCCGCCTCCAGCGACAACTATAAAATCAAAGGTAGCATGGCATGGGCTTATTTTTATCAGTGAACAGTTAAAAAGGGAAACCACATTGAGAGCTAATGAACTAGATTAAGCGATTCACATGTACGAGTTAAAGCAAGAGTGTCAACTGGTTCAAGGAGGCACTTTCCTCCCTTACCTCACCCCACGACAACAGGGACAGGGATACGTCAAGAAACTTGAAGTGCAATCCCGTTATGAGAGACTTCCGTCAATTCACAGTATCTTCAAATCAAACAATTCCTACGATGGGCACATCCGTGTTTAAGTTGTGGAAACTTTCGTGCCCGAGGGTTCGAGGCACGTAGGTTCAAGTATTCTCCAGCCCCATCATTTTAGAGATTGATATTATTATGTTTTCACAAGTCTGAATTTTCTCTAAAGCCGTCTTAAAAAAAAAACATGATGCTACTTATTTAAGATTGATTTTTGCTGGCTGGTCGCCAGAGGCGGCGGACGTGCTCGGGTGTTGCTCCCCAGATGACAATCCACGTGTAGAGTCGGTGGTCGGGCGTCTTAACTGTACCCTAATCGCAAAGCAAAAACGTGCCACACGGGTCATCTCTGCCTCTTCTAAAGCAGACGTTTTCAGCTCTTAGTTTTCGTCGCCGGTTTAAAAAGAGGGGGGGGGGGGGAAGAGAAAAGGGATACACAACACCAGGAAAGCGAAGTGTATTCTCAGCCAAGGATACACTACGGAGGAGATTAATCCGCAGATTCTCCATCTCCGCCCAGTGGGACTTTTGCAACTTCGCAAAACTGGAAGACTCCCGACCCCTAGTAGTAGAGCGAAGACTAAATTCATCGACGCATCCGACGGCCTAAACCCCGACCAGCAATGGAGGGATGCAAACATCAGCGAGCTAAACAACGCAAAATTAATGAAAAAAATAATCATACGCTGAAGGCAGCCGCCTTCTTTCCCTCCTTTCCCCAATCTTTAGGAGGATGGGGGACCTAATTGCGCCCGTTTGGAATAGATTTATCCATATCCGCCACCGGGAAGACCAACATTGAAGACTTAAGCTTCAACAAATATATAAAAAAAAAACGACTCCAGACAAGGGGACAGCTGTCCTCGTCCCGTCACCCCCCACACAAGACCCGGCCTCCCTGCCTAGCTGGCCCGGTTGTCGAGAGCCTCAGATCTGCCATGCAACTGTGTTCAGCCCTGGCTCCATTTCTCAGTATCCTCTCACCGGCTATTCAGCTACACCCACTTCCCAGCTTACCCAAAGGGTATCTTGTCCTGAATCTCATACATACACCACGCCTATAACGTTCCCAATGTTCATTCCCAACAGTAGGAACACTGGAAACGTTCATTCCCAACACAGATCTTCGCGTTTGGGGAAAGATGGGGGGAGGGGGAAGATGTGTTCTCAAGCAATGAGGTCTTAAAATATTGGTACAGCATAATCATGTCTGCAACTTAATTATGCCATTAATTGCAATGTGGGGAGTCATCCTATTCACCATAACTTGCTCGACTGACCTCAACACAAACATCTTCACAAGACTACACTTCAAGCTATGAAAACTATATGCATCCAAAAGTAATACTGTCACATGTTCCTTTCACAAAGATTACCATGCCCAATTTTGAAGTTTCAAGAATAGTCAGATACCATCTTTTCACACTAGCTGACCGAAACATCGCCACTGGTGACAATTTTTTACACACAGATTCCGTAGAATGTGGAATCAAACTACTAATGAACCAAAAGGCATGGAGAGTGCAGTGCTAGCGCCTGTTCGAAACTAACCGCTAAGGCGGCTGGCACATTCTCTCCGGAAACTAAGGCGACACCCTCATTGGTGGGTCCAGATAAGCTCCTTCAATTCTGGGAGGGAAAGTTGCCTAGGACATGCGATCCAGACACTGCCCTTTACCCCGACAGACAGACCTTGGGAAGCCAATAACATCACAAGATTCTAAATGCACAGAAGGATACCATAATTTATACCATAAATAGTCTCCATGGTGTAGTGGTAAGTGACTCGCCTGGCGTTCCGCGAGCGCTATGTCATGGGTTCGTATCCTGGCCGGGGAGGATTTACTGGGCGCAATTCCTTAACTGTAGCCTCTGTTTAACGCAACAGTAAAATGTGCACTTGGATGAAAAAAAGATTCTTCGCGACAGAGGATCGTATTCCAGGGACCTGCCAGAAACGCTACGCGTACTAGTGGCTGTACAAGAACGTAACAACTTATATATCTAAAAAAAAAAAAAAAAAAAAAAAATTATGCTCCTGGCCCCGACGGTATTACCATCGGTCTCCTTAAGGGGGTCAACACAAACGGCTATTAATGTATTGTGCGGTTTCGGTTTTGTTACTGAAATCTATATATATATATATATATTGCGCGGTTTAAGGGGGCTATAACTCCGAAAAATCTTAAATACTGAAATTTATAAAAGTACTACATGGTTCTGGCAACGCCGTTGTACAAACTGCATCTTATGAAAACATTATGGTCAATTTTTCAGCCGCCATTGTCCCCAATGTGGTCCCCAGCAGCTCTGATGCGCAGAAGGGCGAGCATAAAATTCAGGTATACGACCTTCGTGGGCGATGGCGACTAGCATAAAAAATGTGGAATGAACAATTATGCTGGACCATGTGGAGAATATGTGGAAAAAGCCGAGTGTATAAATCACTTTAGCAAGAGACTTGCAACACAGCTACGCAACTTGCAGGAGTTAGCTGTCTAAGTGAAAGAGTCAAAAAGACGAATGCCACGGGTCAAAGGAAAAGGAAACCTGACAATACCATTCTGAAGTCGTCAGGTACACTTCAAAGTCATCAGGGACAACACTGACTGGAAACAAGTTAGGGATGCCTGCCTGTCACATGCAACGTCCACTGATGAAAAGCCAGTGCACGTGCACTGGCCTAAAAGCAAATACATTGCATTTCTACCAAGACATTGTGAATAGGAAGACTCCACGATAACAAGATGGTTGTACATTTTCAGCTACCGAGCAAGCACATGACTGAAGTCTAGAAGATCTAATACAACTTCTGTAGTGAAAGAAAACAACCCGTTCTCACACAAGACAGCACATATATGACTTAATGCTTAAAGTCAATATGTTGAATATGAATTAGTAAATATGTGATATATTCCCAGTTACTTTTTTTACCAAGGCCCAAACTCTTCCTCACGTACCAATTTACGTGTCACAGTACCCGTCCGTCAACATAGATAGCAGAATATTCGTGATTGGTTCAATTATAAGGAAAATTGTAGTTTTCAGGTCCCACATGGGTTGTGAAATTTACCTACTGTTGTCCATGCTCTTATAATATTACAGATCAGCTATATCCTATTGAAGGCTCGTAGTTTTGTTTTGAGAAATATTAGTTGTTCTTAGTAAATTATAATAAGCACTATAAATTATTACATAGAATAACAGTGCTTCACCAATCAATATTATATACCATAGTTTGGCTTTAAAAATCTTTAAAGAATGTTTTGTAGGAACGCTAACAGAAAACGATGTTACATTTGAATGTCTATGGGGTAAACTACTGCAAACAGGACGGTATTGTGTCTACTATACCAACTATAGCTAGGATGGGTATATTGTCACCTACCGCCTGTTAGGTGGGAAAGGGGTCCAATACCACCCACAGGATGGGTATGAGGGTCACATCCACCCACAGGATGAGTATGGGGATCACATCCACCCACAGGAAGGGTATGGGGTCCAATACCACCCACAGGATGAGTATGGCGTCCACTACAACCCACAGGATGGGTATGGGGCTCCAACCACCCATAGAATGGGTATGGGGCTCCAACCACAAATAAAATGGGTATAGGGTCCAATAACACCCACTGGATGTTTAAGGCGTCCATTGCCGCGCGTCGAGCTCGAAAACCGCAGCATTCATCTCAGAACCATGCCTATTTCACACAGATTCCTTAATAAACGTAAGAGTTTTATATGTCACAAGAAAGATAGAAATATAAGCTTCATTCTAAATACCTTACCATGGGCATATTTAAATTTAAAGCGAAGATACGTGTACTTTTATAATAGCCGAGCTTTAACCCCGGACAGATTGATCGACCGAGCAACTCTCTCTCAGAACAATGTTTATTTCACGTGAATTCGTTAACATATGTTTTATATGTCTCAAGAAAGGCAGACATATAAGCTTCACTTTAAACACTTTACCATAGACATATTTAAAGTTCTAATGAAGATACATGTATTTTAAAAATTACGGAGCTCCCACCCCGTACAGACTGAACGACAGAGCAACTCTCTCTCAGATCAATGTTTATTTCACGTAAATTCGTTAATAAACACAAATGTTTTATATGTCTTAAGCAAGATAGAAATAAGAGCTTCATTTTCAATACATTTCAATAGACATATTTATAGCTCAAGTGAAGATACATATGTTTTTATAGTAGCGCTCAGTAGCTTGTCGGGCATGGAGTGCAGACGCCTACGCACTTGCCGATATATTGTATAATTATCAAAGATACGCTAATAAAGCCTAAAATCTTATATGCCTCCAGAAAGACCGAGATATGAACATTATTATGATTTCACCAAATGAAATATATCATGTTCGAGAACAAAGATATATCAATTTTAAATTAAGTTTCGACTCTTGCTCGGGCGAGAGAGAGGGAGCGACTCTCGCCCCATCTATTGGAGATTCTGTCCACTAAAGACCCAAAGCTACTCAAAACCCTCCTAGCATTATTTAAGTAATGAAGTAATATGGTATATTTACTATAATGTGGGTGCTGAATGCAGAACATGAGAAAACATATTTACTCCAAACTAATATAATTTCATTATGAAATAAGTAAATAAGTAGCATCAAAGGAAGTCGACGGTCCAAGCGTCAATGTTGTGGAACGACTTATCCAAGATATATCGTTGTTTGGAAAGTGTTTGTTGGCATATCCAGTTGTCGCACTTCTCTGCACAAATTATCACAAATTTAAATTATAATGTTAACAAGTAGAATACGTATTTTTAATAAAATCTAACATAGCTAGCCAGAACACATTTAACATTTATTAAAAAAATATATGTTTGGAAGTTAAATCGACTTCATAGGACAATAGTGTTGTTATATATACTCGTTATTCGTTGACATGCGTTCGCTACTTAAACTACCATGTACTGTACTTATGTGAAATCTCCCATGTCTCTTCGCTCATCTCACCGAACCCTACAGGCTCTGTGATATATTGCTTAATTAATCGAGATTCACAATAAAGCTTATAATTGTATATGTTATCAAAAAGGCAGAGCTTATTTTAGTTCATTTATTATGCACCCCATACCCATCCTATGGGCGATAGTGGAGTGTTACAGAGGCGCATAATGGGCTCAGGGACTGAGCCCCACAATTCATATAGCCAAGGAAGTTATAATCTTGATAAGCTAGTTACAAAAGTCAATGCACATTGTCACATCAACAATGGGCTCGAGACCGACCACAAGTACAGTTTATAATTTAAGCAACTGACATATATGGAGGGCTAGTGTCACAATTGATTTGTTTATCCTACACATAACCCCCTCTCCCCCATCCAATGGGCAGCGGTGGATAGGTTACAATCAAGTCGTTTTTTGCGTTTTATTCAGAGATTAGATCTTATTGGGTGAGGAAAGATATTCATATTTTAAAGAAGGCTTCTTGGCTGATGCTCTCCATTGATGGAAAATATACAACCTTTTGAAAATCAATGTTAGTTTGATCTAGATATTGTAATTAACGAAAGTATTTATGTCATCTGAAAGGTAGAAATATAGGCTACATCTAAAATCCTTTGTCATAAATATAACTGAAGTGAAAACGAAGATATATGCGTTTTGATAGTTACTTGATGGCTAGCTCCGAGAGTGTGAAGCCCTGCACACCAGCCAATAAATTGTATAATTAGTTTCCATATATTTTAATTAATCTAAAAAATCTATATGTCAGAAGAAAGGAAGATGTAGCCGTTAATGTGACAACATTTAAAAATATATATATCTTAAGTTAAATAAATAATATCACCTTATCGCCGGTGTCCGGACACAAAAATTACCTAGGTATCAGTATCCAGCCAGGCGGGGATCACAGGCTGCACAATACTGATAAATTATGTAATGCACTACTTGTGGTCCATCTCGAACCCATTTATGATGTGACGACTTAGTGAATTTTGTAACTAGCTCATCAAGATTGTAACTTGCTTAGCTAAATGAATTGTGGGGTTCGGTCCATTCATTTTCTTTATTATGCACCCCATAATACACATCCCGTGGGCGGTGGTGTAAAGGATTACAGAGGCACATAATCGGTTCAGGAACTGAACCCTCTAGTTCGTTTAGCTAAGCAAATAACAATCTTTTGATGCTAGTTACAAAATTATTAATGTACACATACTTATGCATACATGTACATATTCATACGTATACATATATACATACACAATACATATTTAATCACCACCACAAATACACACATCAGTAATCTTTTTGTGTCACAAGTGATTCAACAAGAGGCTCACAACAGTCACTATACAAGGCACTTTACATCTATGGTGAGTCGCACAGTTACTAGTCTTGCTCCACACCCACCCAACTGGGCGGCAGCTTTACAGTCATGTGCTCCACACCCACCCAACTGGGCGGCAGCTTTACAGTCATGTGCTCCACACCCACCCAACTGGGCGGCAGCTTTACAGTCATGTGTTCCACACCCACCCAACTGGGCGGCAGCTTTACAGTCATGTGTTCCACACCCACCCAACTGGGCGGCAGCTTTACAGTCATGTGCTCCACACCCCCCAACTGGGCGGCAGCTTTACAGTCATGTGCTCCACACCCACCCAACTGGGCGGCAGCTTTACAGTCATGTGCTCCACACCCACCCAACTGGGCGGCAGCTTTACAGTCATGTGCTCCACACCCACCCAACTGGGCGGCAGCTTTACAGTCATGTGCTCCACACCCACCCAACTGGGCGGCAGCTTTACAGTCATGTGTTCCACACCCACCCAACTGGGCGGCAGCTTTACAGTCATGTGTTCCACACCCACCCAACTGGGCGGCAGCTTTACAGTCATGTGCTCCACACCCAGCCAACTGGGCGGCAGCTTTACAGTCATGTGCTCCACACCCAGCCAACTGGGCGGCAGCTTTACAGTCATGTGCTCCACACCCACCCAACTGGGCGGCTGCTTTACAGTCATGTGCTCCACACCCACCCAACTGGGCGGCTGCTTTACAGTCATGTGCTCCACACCCACCCAACTGGGCGGCAGCTTTACAGTCATGTGCTCCACACCACCCAACTGGGCGGCAGCTTTACAGTCATGTGCTCCACACCCAGCCAACTGGGCGGCAGCTTTACAGTCATGTGCTCCACACCCACCCAACTGGGCGGCTGCTTTACAGTCATGTGCTCCACACCCACCCAACTGGGCGGCTGCTTTACAGTCATGTGCTCCACACCCACCCAACTGGGCGGCAGCTTTACAGTCATGTGCTCCACACCCACCCAACTGGGCGGCAGCTTTACAGTCATGTGCTCCACACCCACCTGATTATGAATGAAGTACTTACACATTTCATGGACACTTTTGATGTTGTTATCTTTAAATTCCGCTATTTTTCACATTCCATTACATAATGACGCAAAGTATGCGAATAGTTCTGCTGACAGAGTTTACATTTAGTCAAATCTACATCATCAGATGTTACAAACTTCCAGAGGCACTTGTAGCCGAGCCTAAACCTAGCAGTGGTAACATCTAGAAGTCTGCTAACATTATTGGATGACCCATAGACGAGCGATTCATCAAAGTTTATACAATATTGTGAAATTGAGAGTCAGTGTAGTAACATAAATTGGTAATAATAAATATTGTAAGTTAAGAATCTGATGCATGTGTGTGTGTTGGGGGGGGCGGGGGTTATACCCTTGGTAAGCGAGAGTGGAAAGTAACCTTAGACGTACTGCGGTTAATGTGGGGGGGGGGGGGGGGGGGGAGGGGGGGAGGGTGGGAGAGTCAAATCCACCCTCCAACATCTGGGCATAGTACCAGCAGCCTCCACAACACTCCCCAGCCTCCAGCTGATGCTTGTAGATGCTTCATCTAACCTCACTTATGTCACACATTAACCTACAGTTCCTGTGATATTTAAACTCATCACAGTGGCGTCTCACCAATATAAACTGTATTGGATTTTATCCCGAAATAGCTATATGCTGACTGGACGTGTATGTATGTATGTATGTATGTATGTATGTATGTATGTATGTATGTATGTACGCATGCATGTATGTATGTATGTGTATGTATATGTATGTATGTATGTATGTATGTATGTGTATGTATGTATGTATGTGTATGTATGTATGATGTAGCATGTGCATGTATGTGTATGTATGTATGTATGCATGTATGCATGCATGTATGTATGTTGTATGCAGTATGTATGTATGTACGCATGTATGTATGTACGCATGTATGTATGTACGCATGTATGTATGTATGTATGTATGTATGTATGTACGTATGATGGATGGATGTATGTATGTATGCATGTATGTATGTATGTATGTATGTATGTATGTACGCATGTATGTATGTACGCATGTATGTATGTAGCATGTATGTTGTATGTATGATGTATGTATGCATGCATGTATGTATGTATGTATGTATGTATGTATGTATGTATGTATGTATGTGTGTATGTATGTATGTATGTATGTATGTATGTATGTATGTGTGTATGTGTGTATGTATGTATGTATGCATGTATGTATGTGTGTATTGTATGTGTATGTATGTATGTATGTATGTATGTGTATGTATGTATGTATGTATGCATGTATGTATGTATTCCCAATCACGTTAAAGACTCCCCCTCTATCATCCAGTTAAAGAGAAAAACAACTATGTAAATAATCAACTCCTTGTAACTTTAATTATGCTGACCTTCCTATCTGTATTCAGACTGAGCCTACCATCATTAAGGTGATTATAACGCTAGCATAGGAATATTGGTAATTCGCAGTTCAGTAATCGTAACGGCAACCAACTGGTGTCACTATTAGGTAGTCACGATGATGCACAGATTGTGGGTGACCTTGAACCAACGCATATCTACGGAGGTATTCTTGATCTATGTCTGGTGTCAACGTCTCCCACACCGTGTGCGCCTCGTCAATAGTGCCAGATATGGCGTCTGATCATCTGGCCATATTAGCCACTGTAAGCATTGGCAGCTCTATCCTCCCTGGTGGAGTGTTCAAGCGGAAGAGGCTGGCTGTGCCCATCGATCAACGAGACAATCTTGTTGCTCATGTGTCAGATTGGTGCAGTTCATCTGAGCCTTCATCAGTTGAAGATTTTAACAATGAGCTCACAGGTACTATCGAGCAGTTTATAGAATCACTTGATTCATCGTCCAGGCCACGTAACCCAAATTACACTGGTCATAGCACTTATGCTTATTATAATGATTCTAAATTGCATGCACTAAAACGCACTGCCAGAATAATTGGACTAGCTTGTAGAAGGACCCGCACTGCTGAAATGCTTCGGCTCTTTCAAGCGGCTCTGGCTAAGGCCAGGGAACGTATGGTGGAGCTGAGGCAGACAGACTGGGAAACTTTTGTCCGTGGTCTCAATTCTCACACGCCACTAAGTCGGGCATGGAAGGATATCAACAAGATCAAAGGGAAAAATGCTGCAGAGATCTCGTACCCTAATCCTCTGCACAGAGCAAATGAGCTTGTTGATGCTTGGGCCACGACTTCCAGCTTTGACAGTCTTCCTCTACCCTCACAGAATGAATTAAATGATAGATATACTGATAGGGCAAGGTTCCTCGACTTCATGCTTCATCAAGAGGATGACTGTGACATGCTTTTTACTGAATACAAACTAGATTCTGCTCTACATAAAGGCAAAGCTACATCACCCGGGGAGGATGGAGTTACTTACGGCATACTGCTTATGCTTCTGTTAGTTCCAGGGAATACCTTTCTTCAATTGTATAATATGAGCTATGTAACTGGGGAGCTTCCTAAGTCATGGACCAACAGTGTTATTATTCCCATTCCTAAACCTCACCAGCCGAGTGCTTTATGCCCAGTCTCCCTCACTAGTTGTCTCTATAAGTGTCTTGAGAGGATGGTTCTCAACCGTCTCCTTTACAAAATTAATAATATGTTGTCTCCCCAGATATATGGCTTTATGCATGGAAAGAGTGTACATCACTGTATTACCACATTCCTCACCCTACTGATAGGTCATATACCACTTTCCTAGATCTTAAGTCAGCCTTTGACATTGCTAACCCACACGTCATTATGAGATAACTTGCTAAAATGAATGTTGGAATGTTAATGTTAAAAATTGTTCAAACTGAAATAAATATACAACACTGTACGGTACAGTTGTGTTTAATTATGTTTTGCGATTCCTATGGAAAAGGTATTTGTGCACCAAGTACTACTAGGTCATTATGAGATATGCTGAATGTTGTCAATATACCATCTGAATACGCTTCACTTTGCGTTAATTATTGGACGTCCTAATGATTAAGGTCCCCAAAAGGACTTAATCAGACCTCAGTGGATAATTTTTCTCTCTCTCTCTCTCTCTCTCTCTGAGCATCCCCTTATGTGTTGTATGTGGGTGCTGAAGTTCAGTCTCTTGTCTATGTATAGGTGAAGGAACTTTCCATAATTGTTATTGCTAATGTTTACTTGTAATACTGGGTATACATCCGGTGTTCTTACCCTCGACCGCGGCGAGGGTAAGCCGTGGCCGTATGGTCTGAAACCCACAAATATTTACAATGGGGGACGGGGGGAGTTGGATAGCATTTCCTCTTCAAGCACGTGCACACAAATGAACTATGTTACTTAACTGGAAGCACTCGAACAACATAATTTACACGATTTCTCAGGATAATTATACTTCTTACCAGCATATATACAGTATAGTACCTAGGAGGTTCTCTTCAATGATATCTAAGATAATTAAAAGAACCCAAGCAAACCACTGTGGAAATGTGCAGGACAAACATATCAATTGTGACACTAGCTCTCCACTTATGGCATTTGCTTAATTTAGAAACTGTACTTGTGGTCGATCTCGAACCCATGTTGTTGATGTGACGATGTGTTATGAATTTTGTGGCTAGCTCCTCAAGATTGTAACTTGCTTAGATAAATAAATTGTGTGTTCTGTCCCTGAACCCATTATGTGATAAATTAACTAAACTAAAAACTATAGTCTGGCGACGAAGCCTGAACTGCATAATGTAAATAGGGATTAACCAGAAAAAGATATAAGTGAAGAATAACATCAGGTAACTGCGTTAATTACAATATTAGATCAAACTAACATTGATTTTCAAAAGGTTGTAGATTTTCCATCAATGGAGAGCATCAGCCAAGAAGCCTTCTTTAAAATATGAATATCTTTCCTCACCGAATAAGATCTAATCTCTGAATAAAACGCAAAAAACGACTTGATTGTAACCTATCCACCGCTGCCCATTGGATGGGGGAGAGGGGGTTATGTGTAGGATAAACAAATCAATTGTGACACTAGCCCTCCATATATGTCAGTTGCTTAAATTATAAACTGTACTTGTGGTCGGTCTCGAGCCCATTGTTGATGTGACAATGTGCATTGACTTTGTAACTAGCTTATCAAGATTATAACTTCCTTGGCTATATGAATTGTGGGGCTCAGTCCCTGAGCCCATTATGCGCCTCTGTAACACTCCACTATCGCCCATAGGATGGGTATGGGGTGCATAATAAATGAACTAAAATAAGCTCTGCCTTTTTTATAACATATACAATTATAAGCTTTATTTGTGAATCTCAATTAAGCAATATATCACAGAGCCTGTAGGGTTCGGTGAGATGAGCGAAGAGACATGGGAGATTTCACATAAGTACAGTACATGGTAGTTTAAGTAGCGAACGCATGTCAACGAATAACGAGTATATATAACAACACTATTGTCCTATGAAGTCGATTTAACTTCCAAACATATATTTTTTTAATAAATGTTAAATGTGTTCTGGCTAGCTATGTTAGATTTTATTAAAAATACGTATTCTACTTGTTAACATTATAATTTAAATTTGTGATAATTTGTGCAGAGAAGTGCGACAACTGGATATGCCAACAAACACTTTCCAAACAACGATATATCTTGGATAAGTCGTTCCACAACATTGACGCTTGGACCGTCGACTTCCTTTAATGCTACTTATTTACTTATTTCATAATGAAATTATATTAGTTTGGAGTAAATATGTTTTCTCATGTTCTGCATTCAGCACCCACATTATAGTAAATATACCATATTACTTCATTACTTAAATAATGCTAGGAGGGTTTGAGTAGCTTTGGGTCTTTAGTGGACAGAATCTCCAATAGATGGGGCGAGAGTCGCTCCCTCTCTCGCCCGAGCAAGAGTCGAAACTTAATTTAAAATTGATATATCTTTGTTCTCGAACATGATATATTTCATTTGGTGAAATCATCATAATGTTCATATCTCGGTCTTTCTGGAGGCATATAAGATTTTAGGCTTTATTAGCGTATCTTTGATAATTATACAATATATCGGCAAGTGCGTAGGCGTCTGCACTCCATGCCCGACAAGCTACTGAGCGCTACTATAAAAACATATGTATCTTCACTTGAGCTATAAATATGTCTATTGTAATGTATTGAAAATGAAGCTCTTATTTCTATCTTGCTTAAGACATATAAAACTGTGTTTATTAACGGATTTACGTAAAATAAACATTGATCTGAGAGAGAGTTGCTCTGTCGTTCAGTCTGTACGGGGTGGGAGCTCCGTAATTTTTAAAATACATGTATCTTCATTAGAACTTTAAATATGTCTATGGTAAAGTGTTTAAAGTGAAGCTTATATGTCTGCCTTTCTTGAGACATATAAAACATATGTTTATTAACGAATTCACGTGAAATAAGCATTGTTCTGAGAGAGAGTTGCTCGGTCGATCAATCTGTCCGGGGTTAAAGCTCGGCTATTATAAAAGTACACGTATCTTCGCTTTAAATTTAAATATGCCCATGGTAAGGTATTTAGAATGAAGCTTATATTTCTATCTTTCTTGTGACATATAAAACTCTTACGTTTATTAAGGAATCTGTGTGAAATAGGCATGGTTCTGAGATGAATGCTGCGGTTTTCGAGCTCGACGCGCGGCAATGGACGCCTTAAACATCCAGTGGGTGTTATTGGACCCTATACCCATTTTATTTGTGGTTGGAGCCCCATACCCATTCTATGGGTGGTTGGAGCCCCATACCCATCCTGTGGGTTGTAGTGGACGCCATACTCATCCTGTGGGTGGTATTGGACCCCATACATACCCTTCCTGTGGGTGGATGTGATCCCCATACTCATCCTGTGGGTGGATGTGACCCTCATACCCATCCTGTGGGTGGTATTGGACCCCTTTCCCACCTAACAGGCGGTAGGTGACAATATACCCATCCTAGCTATAGTTGGTATAGTAGACACAATACCGTCCTGTTTGCAGTAGTATACCCCATAGACATTCAAATGTAACATCGTTTTCTGTTAGCGTTCCTACAAACCATTCTTTAAAGATTTTTAAAGCCAAACTATGGTATATAATATTGATTGGTGAAGCACTGTTATTCTATGTAATAATTTATAGTACTTATTATAATTTACTAAGAACAACTAATATTTCTCAAAACAAAGTTACGAGCCTTCAATAGGATATAGCTGATCTGTAATATTATAAGAGCATGGACAACAGTAGGTAAATTTCACAACCCATGTGGGACCTGAAAACTACAATTTTCCTTATAATTGAACCAATCACGAATATTCTGCTATCTATGTTGACGGACGGGTACTGTGACACGTAAATTGGTACGTGAGGAAGAGTTTGGGCCTTGGTAAAAAAAGTAACTGGGAATATATCACATATTTACTAATTCATATTCAACATATTGACTTTAAGCATTAAGTCATATATGTGCTGTCTTGTGTGAGAACGGGTTGAAAGAAAACCATGGAGGTGTCTGGAGGAAAGATTCAGAATCCAAATTAGTCTACACCACCGAGTTTGAAAACTCCCCCCCCCCCCAAAACATTTGTTCGTCGCGCAATGGTCGAGTTCATCATACAGTCAAGGCCATCAATTACAACGCCTAGTATTTGATGGGATCTGACCAGCCTCCTTGGTCTACCTCAATGACATCCCAGATTGGTACTTCAACATGAACAAGTTTATGCAGCAATCAACAACATACACCACCAAGGCGAGGAAGGCTCCCGAGGATCCTGGCTATGGGGCTGGTGCCTATTAGTCTGCAGTCTCCTCTGGTGCCACACTGAGGACCCACATTGACCAATTCTAATAGGTTTACATTATGTTTTATAGTACGTTTTAGAGTTATATTTTGATTACAAAAATTAAAATTTAAATCTAGAAACTTTCATGGAACTTTCACACCTTGCGTCAAAATCTCAAACCAACCGAATCCTATGCCTTTACTCATGACTGCAGTTAGGTACTGGTAGAACAGGGTGTGTATGTGCAGTATATAAAGGGAACGAAATGATCATATCCAGTACACAGATTGAACAACTGGGCAAGCACGACAGTTATTGGGTATATCTAGCTACTGAGTACCTTAAGCTCAACGGTGGTGGAGCGATATTCTGCGAGTGCTCTGCAGTCCTTAAATATCCTATCGCAGTGTATGTCTGAAGTAGGTTTTAATATATTAATAAGTAATTTTTTCCCAATGATAACTTATAAAATTTGTGTAGATCCCATCCCATGTTGGAGTTGGAAAACATGACTTTGTAGATTGATTGGCTATGATGCTTGCAGGAATGAAGGCATTGCTTATGACTTTGGATTATCTAATGCAATTATTAGAAACAAAATTCAGATTTAGAATTCCTAAGAAATGACCAGACCTCTGAAAGCTGCAGTATTAAAAGCTATGATAACTTTTGTAATGGGTATTTGTATGGTCAGCAGAGTAACCGAAGCAGGCAGCGAGACAGTCAATGAACGAATTCTCCCTGGCTATAGGCACATCTTGCAGGATAGCGAGGCTGAGCCACCACCAGAATATTTATTGTAAACTGATAAACCTTTAATGCATTCACTAGAACACTTCTCGAATGTGAAACTAAAAAAAAAAAACTACCTCCTGGCCTATTGTGTAACCAAAACACTATTTCATTAACTCTGCTGTTCTTTACGACATCCTAACAATTTATCGAAAATTTGCTTGTTCATTTTAAAGAAAGAAAATTTATGTACATTAATCTAAGCTGCATCACTTCTAAACCCATCCCTGCCCTTGTGTGGCAGTGCACAATAGAATTTTCACATAAACATTAGAACATCGATTGTAACCATGATATACATGTGCTTCAGCCTACAGTTTAGACTTAGTCTTGTGTATGACCTTCTGTCCTGTGTGACAGTGAATACCAGCATTATTCTCTACTTTTAATAAGACTTTACATTCTCAGATTAGGCAAAATTGTAGAAGTTTAAATTAGGTAGAAGTTTCAGCCAGCCCACTATTCTCAGCACCTTTAACTAATTTGTCTTGCTTATTGTAGAGTAACGTAAACATTTTATTTTATATTGCATTTTGTCTGTATATATTTTGATCCGCACTGTACATAGCCAAGGGATTTCTTTAATTTACTTTAAACAAAATAAAGTTCATTATTTATAAGATTTTTTGCGTGTTTTTTCCTTTCACTTTACACAGGAGACAACCGCCAAGCAGTCAACCTTTTTTTTTTAATGTGATTGGCATTTACACCAGCCATAGAGAAGACTGCCTTAACACCTACATTTCTCGTCAACTGAAATTTATAAAAGTACTACATGGTTCTGGCAAAGCCGTGGTACAAACTCTTATGAAAACGTTATGGTAAATTTTTCAGCCGCCATTGTCCCCAATGTGGTCCCAGCAGCTCTGATGCACAGAAGGGCGAGCATAAAATTAAAGTATACGACCATCGTGGGCAATAGTGACTCGTGCAAAAAAATTGTGGAAAGAACAACGGTGCTGGACCATGTGGAGAAGAAATGCGGAAAAGACCAAGTGTATAAATCACTTTAGCAAGAGACTTGCAACACAGCTACGCAACTCGCATTAGTCAGCTGTCGAAGTGAAGGAGTCAAAAGGTAACACGAATGCCACTGGTCAAAGGAGAAGGAAAACTGAATGCCATTCTGAAGTCGTCAGGTACACTTCAAAGCCATCAGGGACAACACTGACTGGAAAAAAATGAGATGCTTGCCTGTCCTGACTGTTCCATGCAACGTCCACTGATGAAAGCCAGTGCACGTGCACCGCCCTAAAATCAAAGACATGGAATTTCTACAAAGACATTGCAAATGGGAAGACGCCACGATAAGATTATATTTCCAGAAACCGAGCAAGCATATGACTTAAGTCTGGAAGATCTACTACAACCTTGTAGTGAAAAAAATGAGGTGTCTGGAGGGACGATTCAGAATTCAAATTAGCCTACACCAAGTTTGGAAACTCCCCCCCCCCCCCTCCCTCACCGGGGGGGGGGGGGGGTAAACGAGAAGTGGCCTCGACTTTGCCACGCCGTCAAGGGCCGCTAGGGGTCGCCAAGGTGCCAGCGGCATGTGTGATACATGCAGGAAACCTGGCACCCTTGGGCATATCTCACAAGCATGCCCAAGGACGCATGGAGCACGGGTGGTACGTCATGACGATATCACCCGGTTCGTAGCTGGTCGTCTGAGACAGCGAGGGTATGAGGGGTGAGGGAGGTGCAGTTACCCGATGGTGGGACCTTTTGCAAGCCAGACATCATTGCTTGCAATAGTAACGAGGCCATAATCCTAGACACCCAGGTCTCGGCTGACGGCTTTCCATTCTCTCGGCCACACCATAGCAAATGTGACCGGTATGGCACCCGAGATCCTTCAATGGGTCAGGGATTACACCGGTGGTAATGCAGTTTCTGCCTCTTCAATTACCTTGAATTGGAGAGGCGGGTTCAGCATTTAGAGTGCCCGTGTTAAGAGATTGGGCTTGACCAACGGAGATTTGGAGATCTGCTCGTAAAAGCCCTAACCTGGACGTACGCGATTTATCGTATGTGGTCCAAGAGCACGGGAAGAGGTTGATAATGATCACCCCTGGACATGGGGCACAAGGGAAGTCCACCCGACACCCAGAAGCAACTAGGCTGAGTGGACTCCGGCTTAGTTTACCGGACGTTATCTTGGGGGTACCACTTCTCCAGTGGCTGATTTAGGAGATGGTGGGTGACTCCGAACCCGTGAGAGGAGAAGCTACGGTTGGAGGGACACATGCGTGCATGTTCTCTGCCTTTCCGGACTTGTTTCAAGCCAGGCATGTCCTCCCTGTGATATCTTTTCCATGCACGTATGCCATTAGAAGGTGATCGTCTCCTAAGGAGAGACTATTCATTCAGTGACATTCCTATTTTATTTTTTTCCATATATTTTAATGTACATCTTTTTATGCATCTGCAGGTACATTTTTCTTTGTTTTGTACACAGTAGGCCACAACATTTAGTTTAGTTGTAATGTGTTTTTAGGGCTACTGCTGCGGGGCCTCGCGGCCCATGCCTTGTGGCTGAGTCGTGGGGCTCTATAGCTAGATCAAAGCCCTTCCTCCCCCCAAAAGTGGCAAGGGGACAATAACATACCCGATTGGTACTTCAACATGAACAAGTTTATGCAGCAATCAATGTGACGCACCACCAAGCCGAGGAAGGCTCTTGAAGCTGACCCTATCTATAGGGCAGGTGCCTATTAGTGTCATTGCAACATTAGTTCCCAAGGTGACACACCGAGGACCCATCGCCGGTCCTCATTTCGCCGATGGGTCCGAAATTTTCGAATCTATTCTAATAGGTTTGTATTTTGTTTTATAGTACGTTTGAGTTATATTTTCATTACATAAATTTAAAAAATTTAATCAGGCGACTTATGGAACTTTCACACCACGCTTCAACATCTCAAACCAACCGATTCCTGCGCCTTTACTCATGGCTCTGCAGTTAGGCACTGGTAGAACAGATTGTGGAAGTGCAGTATATAAACGGAATGAAATGATCATGTCTAGTACACAGATTGAACAACTGGGCAAGCACGACAGAGCTATTGAGTACATCTAGGTACACTGAGTATCTTAAGCTCAATGGTAATGGAATGATAGTGATAAAGTTCTCTGCAGCCCTTAAATAACCTATCGCAATATATATCTGAAGTAGCTTTTAATATATTAATGTAATTTTTCCCCCCAATGATAACTTATAATTTGTGTAGATCCCATCTCATGTTGGAGTTGGAAAACATGACTAGATCGATTGGCTATGATTCTTGCAGGAATGAAGGCATTGCCTATGACTTTGGATTATCTAATGCAATTCTTAAAAACAAGAAATTCAGATTTAGAAGTCCTAAGAAATGACCAGACCTCTAAAAGCTGCATTATTATTAGCTATGAAAACTTTTGTAATAGGTATTTGTATGGTCAGCACAGTAACCGGACCAGGCAATGTGGTAGTCTATACACGAATTCTACCTGGTTATAAACAAATCTGGCAAGTTAGTAACGCTGAGCCACAACCAGAGTATTCAGATTGTAAATTGTGATAAACCGTTAATGCATTCACTAGAACACTATTGTTGAATGTGAAATTGTAAAGAAACTTTAAACCTCCTAGCCTATTGTACCACCAACTATTTCATAGACTTGTTCTGGACGACATCCTAACAATTTATCCAAAATTTGTTTGTCCATTTTAAGGAAAAAAATTTCTTCGAAGCTGCATCACTTAAAACCATCCCTGCCCTTGTGTGGCATTGCACAATAGAATTTTTTTCACATTCATACATTAAAACATTGATTGTAACCGATATACATGTACTTCAGCCTACAGTTTAGACCTATTGCCTTGCGTGTGACCCTCTGTCCTGTGATAGTGAATACCAGCATTATCCTCACTTCAATAAGACTGAAAATTACAATTTTGCCTAATCTGACGATTTCAATAAAAGATGTTAATAAATAACCTTACTGGACGCATGCCTATATGTAGGTGTTGCAATTTCGAAAGACATCTTTATCAACCTCTGCTACAGGTGACAATATTTAAACCATTTTGTTCAAGTAATTAATTTACAACTACAAGGCGACTACTACTATTCTATTTACATGAAACTTACACCTTATATATATATGTCTACAATTATGATTTATTTTATTCTAGTCCATTTATTGGTTTTATGAACATTTAAACTTTGTATAATTTTTGGGAGGACAAAACCGTTTAGTAAAACTAAGATATAGGATAATGAAAATCTATTATATGCTATTGTGATATTTCTATGACGCTTATCAGTTGACAAATTTAGTGTAGTAATTTTGAAAATATATAATTAGTCTATTTATAAAGTTGCTTTTTTCCTCCTTTTCTATTTAGGCTGCAATGCTGAAACTGACCAGTTGGAGCCCTTTTCATATAGATCGTCAAAGTTTGAAATTGAACTATTATGGCCCATTTAAGAACTTCCCGTTTAATGGTAAAAATTCATTATAGACGATAAGCGATACAAACCCGTATATGAAGACAAATTTATCTTAAATACTTCATTTTCGATCAACCTTTTGTCAAGTCCATAAATGTAAGTCCATAAATCCTAATGAAGCAGTAATACTAGTGGCTCTTAAGCTAGTCCTTGCCCCCACCCCTTCCCTGCCCCACCACTTCACATAACCAAGTGCTGATCCCAAAGATCCCCAACCCCTCTGAACACAAACTATTGCCCCATAACTGACGAAGTAGCCGCACCATCGTGGTAAGCTATTGGGAAGCAGATTCTCCAAGGACGTCCGCATCGTTAAGCATTAGAAGAGGCATTTCTGCCAACTGATGGAATCTTCAGAAAACCTGCTGGACGCCTTACTGGCTACAGCTTGGGCGTTGCGTCACTGCACGCACCTCGCGTTCCTGGATATGGAGAAGGTGTTCGATGGCGTCATCCATCCAGCCATTTCTAGGGCCATGTAGTGTATGCCAGAGCCTTTGAGGACATGCATCATGTCGGGATACGATGAGGCCTCGACGGTCATCAGTCGGAAATCAGAGGCAATCCTGATCACACGTGACGTGGAACAGGGCGATAACCCCCTTCAGTCTAATGATCAAGGCAATTACAGAGGCCAAGAAGGACTGTGCAGGGGTGAAGTTGAGGAACAAGAGGATCTCTACACTGGCCTTCGCTGACAACTTTGGCCGGCAGGTACCCACTAGTCTGCAGGCATTAATAAGAAGCCTTTGCAGAACCCTTGCGGGTGAGGGCCTTGCGTGAACCCGGGAAAATGCCATACTCGGAGCCTTGAAGTCGCTGGAGCGCAGAGATGGTTCGTCAACGCAAGTCTACGATTCCCAATCAACGAGGAACCTCTAGGGACGATGGGCCCCGAGGACTAGTACCTTGGGATTCCCGGGAGGGGGGGGGTATCCCTAAGTATATTATTGTAAATAACAAGTATTCTCTAGTTTTGAACTTTATATCGTTTTTTCCATTGTACCAACTGGCATTCCTGTCGCACCTCAAATATAAACTTGTCCTAACACACCGAACCTGTTCCGGAGATTAGTATTGAAAGTTAAATTCTGTCCTCAATCTTACCCGTCTTACTAGTACACCAGTCCATATCTGGACCAGCATTGTGAAGACAGGCAGGAGGAGAAAGTAAAGATCCCTAACATGTGGCCCACAGGCAGCTTCTATTTGGTTATCTGGGGAAAGTAAAGGGTTCCCGATGCAGCAAACCGAGAAACAAGGTTTAAAAAAAAACAATCATTCTTTTTGGCATTATAATAAATACCATATTCCAGTGTGTGTGTCGATGCCATCTATAGTGCGCACCAGAACCTCCTCCCCTCCCTCCATTGCCTGTTTCCCAGTATAAAGCCGTGATCTGAACAGTTTCCTTCTCACTATACATTTTTTTATTCCTCAGAAGTGATGCGGGAGGTAAATTGGACACGAGGCAGTTCACCTGAAGTGATTATCAAGGGCAGTCCTGAACACTACTATTAGCAAGTAGTGCCTATTTAGTGGAGACTAAATTGTCTGTGGTAACCAGAGCTATTTGTGATTGGACCGACGTATCCCAAGGTGGCCCAGTTTTTTTTTTACTAGATGAAATTACTGTCAGTCTGTCATCCAACTTAGGGCTTGTTAGACTAAGCTTTTACAAGAAGCCAAGCTGCGTGTGTGATAAGTTTCGAGGTAATGTTTTGACACTTTATACTGTGGAGGACTGTCCCACGATTTACCTAGAAAAGTAGAATCGCCGGCATGAGTACCTCTAAGATAGGCTCAGGGAAGAAATACCTTGTACGAAGGACTTTCCGGGCTGGAAGATTACAGACGTTTTTTGTTGTGTCCCAAGGGAGTGTTACACATTTACAACACGGATAAGGTATACACACGCGTACTTTTGTTTATGGTTTTGTTTCTGCGCAGCCGCCCCCCTGTATTCCACCCCCGTGGTGAAGGGCGCCGTGCTGGATACTCCCAATTACATGTATCGACCACGGCGATCGCGTGGTCACGTTTCTGCGTAGGAGTGGGCTCTGTGGGATGCCTACAGGATGAAGTACCCTCGTCGTCTATGTCCAGATGAATTGTGATTAATTGTATGTGTGGTTCTTTGTGTTGGTTTATTTATCTTTTTATGTGCTGTGGGAAATGGTTGTGCATGTTTCCGTATTATAAGTACTTTTTCCGACTTCTTTTGGTGGTTTGTGCTGTATTTTGAGTTTGCTTTGTAGGGTTTATTGCATTATCTTTTCTGTACTATGCATTAAAAAGCCATATTCTAAGTTTCAGCATATGTGTCTTTTGCTCTTAGAATACCGGACCACAGGGAACCAGCAGACCGTGTTAATGTTTTCATTTTGTGTACTGTACAGCTTTTCTTTGTGATGTTATATTTTTATTTTTTGTTTAAGTGTTTCTGTGCCTTGTTAGTGTTCGTTTATAGTGCTCTGGGGCTTTATGACTGGTTTACCCATGCTTATGTTTCCATTGAGTATTATGCGACCTTTTTTATATAGGCGTGTTATACTGTTCTCAAATTCTGTTCATGCGTTTTTTACCAATGTTAATGCCGATTGTTTTTATGGCCGTGTTTACCAAAAAAACTTGTAAAATAAAGCTTTAATCTGAAAATATGCGAAGTTTTATGAAAGCAGAAAAGGGTAGTTAGTGCCATTATGAATATAAATTATACGAGGAAAATTTGCTGCGATGATAGTGTATAGTGTATGATTAATCCCTCCCCCCCCCCCCCAGCATATCCCAATTACAAGTAAAATTCAATTGATTTGAATCGGGAAGATCAGCAAGAGGTTAGACTTTAGTGTTGGGAATGATTTAACATTCCGATTTCTGCTAAGCTGCCCGAGATGCCTTACATCTATATGGTAGCTCTAAAAATGCACAAGGAAGGCTGCCTTCTTAGATACGTTGTTCCTTGCTTAAAAGCGCTTCAAAAGAACTTAGGAATATTAAGTTATTCAACAGTAACTTCTGACTTTTCTTCCCAATTCAATTCACCCACAAATAATTGACGGAAAGGTTCCAGAACATTATTCAGGGATGTCTTTTTGCTATATTTGACAATTTCGAGAATTAGAGTAGAATGCTCTTAAGCCAGTGGACCATTATTTAAAACTTAAACCATGGAGAAAGTTAATAAGATTGCATTGTAGGTAGAAGTAACGATCATTTCAACGTCTTCGTCTCAAATTTCTAGTGCGCGGTTTGATCAACATCGACTCACTTTTGTCCCCCCCCCCACCCCCCAAAAAAATACCGACTGATTCTAAGTCTTAAAGACCAGCGAGTACACTGCTTATTTAAGAGCGTGAAAGATTTGTGACCAGTCTTACCTAGAACGCGAACTTAATATTTGTATTTAGATTATCCATCTTTTTCATCGATAAAGCTCACAATAAAGCACTTATAATCCCGGTAAGAAAATAGCCGAGATTACGATATAGCCCTCTTATTAAGAGGGTCATAATGCATTTGATACAAGCCCTTTTCAATTACCCCAATACAATTTTTGAAAGCGTTTGTAAGAATAGAGCAAGAGATAATATACAATCGCCTTCCGGATTTCTATCATTTTAAACCCTGCAGCTAAGTTTGTTGCTGAAACAGGGCGAAAACTTGAGATCAGAATTGAAGACAAAAGCCATGTTTAATATTGGTTATGTAGTGTTGTAGCAAACCAATGTTGGAAAATTGAATCATAGGATTGATAGTAAGTAAACAATTTATGAAAGTAATTAGAACTAGAATAACAAGGGGTTCTAATAAATACCAGATACTTTCGCCGACAAATTCACTTACAAGGATAATTATTGTTAAAGATTCGCTACCTGGAACAAAAAGCTCAAAGTAACACTGGCTATGGTGAGCCCATAGTGCCTCTACCCCAAGGTTAATAATTTTAAACCTAAGCTAATTAATACAAGTAATGAATAAATGGACGAATGTAAGCCGTCCCAATAGCCACTCCTTGGGGGTATGGAGAAGTTACGAGGGATAACATCCAGATGAACACTTCTATTAACTCCAGTTCTCAGGATCAGGACAAAGGACACTTTGCCATAACACCATAAAAGGCATCACTACTCGTGCATCGGTAGTCGAGAATAGAGGTGACCTGATTAGGTCAGGAACAAGAGGACTGGACCCAGGGTAACAGACCGTCATTGCCAAAGAACATGAGTGAAAGTGCGACTACTCAGTCTACAAGCGCCATGAGGCGAAATTGCAGCAGTCGTTGACAAGGATGCGTCAGTACGGTCAGTTGATGTCCATAAGCATGGTTATGAGGCCACTAATCGTGGCCACAAAAGCGGACCTAAAGACGATCCTGGAACCGGAACGCCAGGTCCCACTATTGGAGGCGAACCTCTCGCCGATTCCACCCAGACAAATCATTGCCGGGACAAAAAAAAAAAAAAAAGGGAATAGGCTGAAACGCTAGTTAGTGGGCGAGGTACCCGACAGTGTGGCAAGTGAATGAAGAAAACTTTACTCTAAATGACAACATCTAAACTTTCACTACCCACTATGATCTTCGAAACGAGCAGACCCAGGAAGCAGTGAAGAAAGATTTCGAGTGCTTTGGAATCTCTTCCCTAAACCAGATCGCCACGGAGTCTACAACGCGAGAATGCTTCAGCTATGAGCACTTCAAGTATCCAGAACAATCTGCCAAGTGCAACTCGTGCTCCAGTACTGAACTATAAGGACTGTACCAACACCAAGGCGTGAACTGGAGAACACCACGCCGCCGCCACCCCCTCTTTAGTTCATTTTATTGTGCAGATTAGGTAGAAGCACCTAATATGGCACCACCACCATAGCAGAAGCCAAAATTCCCTCCAGGCTTGTCACGATCCAGGCTCGTCCGCGGGAGAAACTATGAAAAGGCGGCGGCCCAATTGCGGCAAATGGCTGCGGAGCGGGAGGGGACAGATCAATCACCCGTCAAGGAGAACCGATCAAGAAGTGAAGCCTCCCTCCCCCCCCTCCAACGCCGCCGTCCACCAAGAGGCAAGTCGCTGCGAGTTTAGTCCTGACCAGTTCGAGCCTTCAGTAAGCCCAACCCGTCCTCGACTCGAGTGCATTACATTCAGCGGTCAACCCCACAGACGCATTCATAAATCTTAACATGATGTTCATTCAACACGGGAATTCTCAAGTATAAATTAATAATATAATATATTAGCATAGTGTATATATAGGCATAGGATAGATAGGTTAGGTGTTTAGGTTCTGTTGGCGATTATTTGTATTTGTAGTACGTGGGTGAAGCATTTATAGCGTTGTGATTCGAACAAAATTCGTCAGTGAAGCACTTGTTCCGGATATGTTCGAACGTCAGCAGTTGTGAGTCGTGTGTAAACCGCTTTTCATTCATAAACAGGGGGTTTGGCAGGTGCATGGAATCACTTTTGGATCTTTGTTTGGAGGACGGGCTGGTAAGCCAGATGCAGACTACGACCCTACCAGCTGTACCAAAGATTGGCTCCCAACTGATCACCCCGGCCTACACACTGCAGAACCCCCCCCCCCTTCCCCCCCTCTGGAGAAAGTGGACTTTGGTAACGAATATTCAACACTCTTAACCACTAAGTCTTATAACCCCAGGAAAAGTTCAAAATATTCAAGATTCTATATTTTTTTTTTTTTGTGAAAGCTTGCAGAGCTGCTTTTTCGTATTCCAAGTAATGCTGAAACTTTCAAAAAGGTGAAAAATCTTTCACTTGGCACATGTCTTAGCCCCCCCCCCTCACACAGTCACCAAAACTTGTTAGGGTGATCAGCTAGTACCAAGCTTTTAAATTTAAAGCAGGTTGAGCCTACTGTTAAGCATTAATTGGCCCAACATTTGTGAGGGACAAATTCCAACATCTGGATCGTCATTTTGGACCAAGGAAATAACTGGCAAGAACGCTGCTGGGATCCCATACTAACCTCACCGTTTACATTGGTACTGTATAGCTTACCAATCAATAATGCCCTTGTTGAACTAGTATTTACGAGAGTAACATCTGCGATAAATTAAAATATCAATTTTTAGTGTACTTTAGCTTTTGACATCAATCTTTAGAGAAAATTTTAGTCATTTGAATCGCCCATGTCTATGCAAAATAGTCTGCAATATGCAATAACGGTTTTGGAGGCATACGAAGATTTTAATAATCAACTGAAAACTAGGTAGGACTATATCCCATTATGCTTCATACAGCAAACTGTTTATACACAATAAGGTACATTGGGTTTACTAGAGAATGGCAGATTTTTTTATTTTTGTCAAGCCACTAACACGTAGGGTTTCGGGCAGGTCCTTAATATAACTAAATTAATGGATATTTTCTAGCAAAATTTAAAAATGTTAAGTAAAATGTTAATGTTGGTAAGCTATCTTTGTAAGCTATCCTTTGAAAAAAAAAAGCTACTTTTGTACAAATTTGCCACTTTGACTGTTCGCCTTTCAGCAATTCTACTCGGCAACCCTGATGTTGCAGACTCTTCAGACAAAAATCTTTGTAATTCCATCGCTGCAGCAAAAAATGCGACACCTACTCGGTAGAAGACCTACTTATGGAAGTTTTTGATCTCCCACAAAACTGCTCTGTGTAGCCAGACAAAACTGAAGACGTAGGAGGTCTACACTAACCCACCAGCTCCCCCTAACTGGTACAGCCGGCCCTCCGAGGCTGAAGTCCACCATGAAGACCTTCCCCCCCCCCCCCATCCGTTCACAGATCTAGTATCAGCAATTGGCATTTGCTCTAAAAAGCTATTTACGGCCTATTCATGCCGTGCTACTTTGAACATTTTGTGCCAAGTAGCCGAATCTATATAGGATAGCAGCCGGATTTGTCTTAGAAAGCAAGTCTCGCCCTAACCACATACTCAGACCTTGACAAAGCACCAAGGGCGCGAAAGACCATCTTTACACAAGTCACAAATACAGAAGTGGGTTTTTAACTATATTTCGTAACTATTCTAGCAACCTTTCATTGCAGAACACTTAACAGGTCTGGCGAAATTCGTCCCCTGGAGCCAGATTGTCCAGGCCTCTCCAAATACTACTATATAGTAGGTGCATTTGCATGAAGGGTTTATCCTCCCAATGACTGCACCAGTATAAATGTTGAGACGCGTTCATGTTGAGAATGAAAGTTAGAGTTATTGCGCTTTGGTGTAGATAGAGGAGCGGATACTAAATCAGAGGTATGTTAGAGGGAGACTTGCCGCACCGTACGGCGGTATGTCGTGTTTATGGCGTCAGCCGATCCATGGTGTAGTGACAAGGCATTTGTTTCCTGTGTTTAGCTGTTGGTGGCGCCAAGTATAAATTTGGCACGGGTCAGATGTGACCCAATTTGTTGGTCGACTGGAGATATTTAGCCAATGCTTTGACTTATTTTCCCTGTAACGAGAGGTCACCTCGTAATATGCACTATGGTAAAGGGTATTTTAAGTGCGATAAATACTGGTTTGAAATGTACTCTGGCACTGATGGCAGAGACTGAAGGAGATGGTGTTGGATTGTTTCGGGCACGACAGTGGATGTTCGTTAATGTCTTGAGAACAGAAGCACACGCCAAACTGGCCTGTGCTTCCAGTTAGGCGTGTCCCAGCCTTAATCTGGTCATCGTTACATCAATTTCTCTGCTTTTATATCTAACGTGTTTAAGTTTCCATTTCTTTTTAATGGATCCGTAGTACAAAGGTGAGCATGAAGTTTTCCATTTCGTTACAAAATCTGTTACGTCCATTTATGACCGACATGCAATGGTTCTCTAGCTAGTAACGCCTTAAGACTTACGACTATAATAAGACTTTAGGAAACTCTACTGACCGTGAATATATGGTATTGCAACCAGTCCTCTAAAAATAACGTCACTTTTGACTTATTCGCGCTATGGTCAAATTTGGACGTACTTTTAAATGAAATCGACTCAGTGACGTACTGTTCGTTTGAGTCGTCCGGCTTACTCGGCAAGCTTAGAAAAGGAAACTTTCCATTAACGTTTTTCATACCGTTTTGAAACATTTCTGCCCACCTAACCTATCAGAGGACCCTTAACTTACTGTTTAAACAAATTCCAAATTTTAATTTTTTCATTTTCAAACTACTGTATTTGCAATTTATTGATTTGCAAGAGTGAATTGGTAATGAATTCCTGTGACCATCCACATGTTGGTTGGTCCACAAATAAGACTCCACAATACAATAGAATAATTAACAGTTCTTTGCTGAAGATATGGTATAGACGGCAGTGTACAGGAACTAACAGCATTTTGGCACACTACCAGACGCAGGCTTTAAAGCAAATCTTTAGAAGTGCTGTATCCCCACCTTAGTGTGTGGAGTTTTGAAGCATATCAAGTTCATTTTCAGACAATCACCTTTCTCCGAACCGAGCCAACGGGACAAGTGTAGGCATCTTGTGCACGCTGGAAGCAGGATGGTCGACAACTCTAGGCAAAAGCTCAACCATACATCACACAGGCCATTTGAATCCCCCTGTCGCCCAATTCAGCGGCTAAGCCACTGTTCAGTACAGTCACATGCAAGACTGATGAGGGAAGAGTAACCATGGCAAGTCACGAGTGGCTTACCATGCCTGCTGCACGACTGTCTTTCCACACGAACGTTAGCGACAACCACCATGATTTACGTACACCACAAGACAAATGGCTGTTGCGATCTAGATGGATTCGGTGATGTGGGCTTGGTCGAAACTCGTGCATTTTCATACATCAATGATAATACTCCTAGGGGGGGGGGTTAATGGCACTACTCTGGGGCGCATATATAACAAGTTATCCAGGAAAAGTTGAGGTTGACAAGGTTCCAACTTCCAGACTAGATAAATAAAGGTATGATTGAAATTAAAGCTTGAACAAGATAACATTAAACTATAAATGTCGAGCCAAGTGACTCTGCAAATGCTATTAGATTGGAAAATATTAGAAGATAAAAAACCTTGGGCTCGCTGGATGGTTCAAATCGAAGGTTAGACACGTGAATGAGTAGTTGCATATAATCAAGAATCTACCTATAGTTAGAAGTTAAAATCTTTAAAACCAAGTCAAAGAACATTCGGAGCCGCTGCATCCGATTATGTGGACTCCGATTGTCAAAACGTTAGTTATTGCGTGTGGAACATGGATTTATGAACCTTAACCCTTTAGGCTTTGTCTGCTAATCTACCTGTCATCAACTACTCCATTACATCCAGCGGTCGACCCCACAGATGCATTAAAATTTTAAAGCTTCATTCAAAACGGGAATTCTCAAATTTAAATTATAATATTTGCATATTGTGCATATATATGCATCTGTTAGGTTACCCGTTTTTGTTCCGTTAGCGATTATTTTTATTTGTAGTACGTGGTGAAGCATTTAGAGCGTTGTGGTTCGAACAAAATTAGTCTGAAACACTTTGCTGAAGTGTTCCAACAAATTAGTTTTGAGTTTTGTGAAAACCAGTTTTTCCATTCATAAAACAGGTTTGGCGGGTGCATGGGATCACTTTTGGGTCTGTTTGGAGGACGGGCTGCTGCTAATATAGCAGAAGGCTGCTCATAGTTTTCGAACTTTGGGAAAGTTCCTGTAAAATTTAGTTGGTTAAAATATCTAACCCTACCCAGCACCCCCCCGCCCACTTCCCCCCCCCCCCTTTCCTCCACTTCACGTGCAGGGTAAAATGATAGGGTGTCAAAGCATTTTCTTACGGAGGCATGCGATTTGCATTAGAAATGCAAACAATCGGCAATTAGCCTGTGCCACATTGCAAAGTTATGGGCGTGCAGGGAGTGTGGGGGGGGGGGGGAAGACTTGTCACACCCGGAACAGTCAAAGACCTAACCATCAATCGTGCTGTTCGCATGTAGCTAGCTAGAAATATTCTCTCGTGTGGGATGGGCTGCACCTTTGTACTATACGCATGTTGGCCAACCGAGTAAATGTTTTAGTGTGGGTTTCCACGGTCGGCTGGCCCGTGTTGAAACTGCGATTTTATCCCACTGTTGTGAACTTCTGAACCCACTGTTGTGAACCTCTGACGGTTGTCTACCTCTTTCAACCGTCTGATGGTTGAAGGGTCTAGGAACGCCGATAAACTGATCGGCTGCCGACGAGCCGACAAACTGCAGAATTGAACAGAGAAGCTACCAATGGATGGTCCCAATTTAACTTTGGGGTTATCGCTTTGGCGAGAACGACGTTAACCAAGAATTTCTGTAGTTCCCGGTGGATGGGTCCATGCCCACTGATCAAGAAGTGGTGAAGGGGCGGGCAACGAGCAAGTTCAGCAATTACCAGGCTTGGTCTAAGTGGTAGGATGTGCGCTATTGTCTAGTACAAGTACATGTGTGTTTAGCAAGCGTTTATAACCTACTGTGCTCGAATTAGTCTTTGGTGCCTTTGTTCGTGCTTGCAGAAGTATCTGTTCATCTTTTTCTTCCCTTTATTTATGTTTACTGGATACTGGGTATTTGGTTTATATTTTCCGTTAAGGGTGATTCTAATGTGCGGTATTGTGTGGTGTGTATTACCAAGTAACTGGTTGTGTATATTTAAAGTCTTTTACCGGGGGGGGGGGGCCATTTTAATGGTACAGTTATTTACACGTATATAAAATAAATCTGCGTAGTGGCTTTAAGGTTTTGTTTCTGATCATTCTTGTCATTTGTATGCGTTTAGTGTTATAATTACCCAAGAGATTTCTTGCTTTTCAATTTTACATTTATCGTTTCTGTACTACTTGTGTAAGGCCATTTATGTGGCCAGGGAGGTTGTGGGGGTTAAGGAGGGATGCTTTTATCCTTTGTTTGGGGCTTTAGTTTTATTTGCTAGCTTGCAGCTCTTTACTCTGCAAGTTAGTTTAATAAATGAAAGACAATTATATCAAAGTACAAAATTAACCCCCCCCCCCACACACTGAACAAGTCCTATCCAGACTAATAACTTGTTACGTAGAGCTGGAGTTTAACGACTGCAATGTTTTAACCTGCTGGGAACTAACCGTTAGTCTGAGGTTTGTATCAATTTGCACCAAGTAACAGATTACCAGGAAAAGGAATAAGAACCATTAATTTTCTATAATATCTACACATTTTTACAATCCCAGGATGTACCCTGGGTTTGTACCTTCAGTGCCATGGTCATTACTTTCAGCCACTTTACTCCCGGGTACTTTTTTACTGCCAGGTGAACAGGCGCATCAAAAGAATTATACCCATTTGTTTCTACCATAACCATGTATCTAACCCGGGTCCTTGGCACAACTTTCTAGCCCTGACAGGGAAGGACCTGTGGGCGTTCAGTCCATTGTGGTACAAATTGTGGAAATTTCTTCGAGCTTCTCTACTTTCCAGACACGAAGTTAGGACATTGCAGGAATCCTATCTCCCCAACACTGGATCGCCACAAGAGAAACTTTAAACTAGCATATCTCTAGCAGTGTCAATGAGCCTGGAACCCAATTCTCCTGGGAACGCTGAGGGCATTAACTACCCCGGGGGGGGGGGGGGGGGGGGGGGGGGGGGGGGGGGGGGGGGGGGGGGGGGGGGGGGGGGGGGGGGAGACTAAGTATCTTGTGCTATAGAGACCAAGATCATCAACCTTCCAGTTGCTTTTACTTGTCTGATTTCACTGCTTCGCAGTAGTTGGCCGCACCACATTAATAGGCAATCCAGGGTGGATATACCCTATGTGGTCCAACACCACTAACGCTCTGGGAAGGGGGGTATATCGCGGCTCCAGCTGGGTGGGGGGGGGGGAAGCAAGGGATCGACAGGAATGTGTCTTAAAAAAGGGGTTTTCTGCTGGCCACAGAGCTGAGGAAAGTATTTAGTCATTAAGGTCGTAGCCTCTTTCATCCCAACCATTTGAGCCGTCACAGTGCCACCAGCATGCAAATTGCTATCTTAACTATCGCCCCGTTGCAAGTACGCTTATTCAGTGTGAATTTAGTCCAAGATGAAGGGCCACTAATTTAGATTGGGATTTGGAGTTTATACCCGTCTTGTTGACATGGGTACTGTCCAAGGGCGAGCTCTTTAGTGGGGCCGAGGCGGGCCACTGCTCCTTGGGGCGGTTTTCCGTTACGAGATATTGGCGATAAGACCATTAATGTATAATATATAGCCTTTTAAATAAAACATTAACTAGCTTATTGTAATTATAAGGCGTGAAGGATAGATGAATTTGTTAATGTAATATTCTCCGTTGAGGTCTGATAAATTATTCCCGCCATCTAATTTTTGCGCTACCGCTCACAGGACGAGTACGGGGTGCATAATTAACTAGCCGCCTCCAGCGACAACCTCATATCAAGATAGCATGACATGGGCTATTTCCACCCTCCAATCCCCCCCCCCCCCCCCCCAAACCGACCGTTGGGCCGATACAGCTGGGATTTTGTCAAGTCTGGTTTGCGTGCTTAAAGGAGAGCAAGATAGGCCAAATTACAATTTTTCACCGTCAACTGGCAGATATCCGCCTTTATTGATAACTTTCAGAATTTGTACACCTTCCCCTCCCCCAAACACTTGTGCACAGCGTACCAATCACGACTAATGCTTCCCAATATTGCCTCTTCACTAGTCCCATATTCACCGTTTTTCTAACAACTATTTAAGGAAATTGGCCAAGCTACATTATTTGAGATGGAAGTTAGAGGAAAGTACATTAACTATTTTGTCTAAAATTTACTACCTGCTGTCAGCCTCTGCCAACCAACCGCCCATTGGTTTATTCAGCCCCCGTCCCTCCCACTGATATTCTCTTATGCAGAATCCCTCCCCAGCCAGAAGTTGGTGCAGTACCCCCCTAATCAGACTACTGCAACATCCCAGAGAAGGAAAAGTCCCAGACGACAGAGGCACGCTGCTGTTTGCGTATATAGTGACCTTTTATTTGTGATAATTTTGACATTATTACGTAGTATCCATGAGACAAGCTACAGGGCTAGATTTAGGGAATGGTGTCAATTACCTTCAGTAAACGTTTGCGCAAAGTTATATTTATGTTTATATTGCTAAATCTAAACTGCAGGTAGTCTAGTAATGTGACCTGATCAGGCAATGAGAGATCTTTAAATACCAAGACCGACTTCTGTATTCTTTCCTCAAGTCAAAGGAATATACCACGAAGTTCACCAAGACTTGCTAGTGTGCTCCATCCTTACTTTAAAGTTTACAATTTTAGAAAATTGTTAGGACAGGTTAATAAACCTGTCCTAACGCAAGTACGTACTAATGACAATTTTCAACCTTTTATGTTGCACTAAAGTCGAACAAAAATATATGGTAGGTTCAATATCAAATCCAACTAGACAGCTGTTGCCTACAACAATTTATATTTAAAGCCCAGCAAAATACTATAACTCCTTATGACCGACTGCTTTAAAAGCAGTTTATGCTAAACTCCAAATCTGTAGTTTTTTTTAATAAAATTTTCACAACAGCTACAGACATTCACCATTTGAGATCTACATTAAACTCAAATAGAGCACCTATTACGGTCATAAAATCCAGTTATCGTTACTGTTTCCAACGAGCGCTCTTAAGGAACAAAATACGAGCTATGCCGGCTTTTTAAATTTCTATTCCATAAATTTCCACGTAGAAACTAGTGTAAAATGCAATCCCACTCACCTAGCAGCGATAGCGAGTATGGTCGAAGTACAGTGCAGCTGTAGCCTAGTACAAATCTAACTTCAACCAGCAGGCCAGTCTCTCCGATCATTAGGTGACGCAAGGCTCGTTTGCAAAATTTCTCCAGTCATCAAGACACTTACTAATCCTGTAATGAAGTTATTTATCACGATTTGCAAGACATTTAACAAGTTTATATGCATAAAAATACTCTCCGCCCCACGCTTTTGCTATGGCAAGTTATTAATTGTTAAAAAGCAGTCTTGCCAGAGTGGCTGATTGAAAAATAAAACTTGTTCAAATTATTTACTATAATTTTACCGCTAGTTAAAAATAATTGAACTTAAAAAAATTGACAAGTCAAACGCACTCCAATGTACAAATTAGTTACGTGTCAAGATGGAGGGAGGGACGTCCAAGATCATCACTCATCACCTCCAAGACTGTAAAAGTAGACTTCGTAAATCACCACCTCCTTAAAATCCCCCCAAATCAACACGTTGAAGATAGCATAGCAAACTAGACCAAACACAGCATTATACAGTAAAGTCCCCGCTATATTAACCCCTCATTTGTGAGTCATTTGTGTTAACAAACAATAAAAGCTTCACAGCGTCTCAAGAACACATAAGGCAAGAGTCTCGAACAAGAAGCCCGTCTTGGGACCACACAGCCACCTACCTCTCCCACCGTGACGGCTGGACACAGAATGACCACCAACACCGGCCTCGCTACCCCTCAATCACTCCCTCCACCTCTGAACTGCTTGTTTAGGGTAGAACGAGGCAGTGCCCCGGTCAAGCTCTTCCTTCACGAGCAATATCAGAGTGCTGAAATATGAAATCCTTTAGCCTAAGTTGATATTATTTGTATATATATGTATATATTATATATATTCACTATAAATAACCTTAACATACTGCGCACATTTAACACTGGTTAGGTTAGGTGTTTAGGTTCTGTTAGCGATTATTTGTATTTGTAGTACATGGGTGAAGCATTTACAGCGTTGTGGTTCGAACAAAACTCGTCAGTGAAGCACTTGTTCCGGAAGTGTTCGAACGTCATCAGTTGTGAGTCGTGTGTAAACCGCCAGCACACATGGAACATGTAGCACAGTTGCCAGAACACAACATTTGTACTTGTAATATCGAACGTAAACATCTAATTCCTTTTAGTGTTGCAGACCTCAACATTTCTTGCACGAATGCAACGAACATCGTAAATATAAAGAAAGTTGTGTTACAGTCAACACCAGATTGTGTTGATTCCTTGCATGTCCATAACATTGAACTTTCAATATCTTTGTTAATTGCAACATTACAAATGCTGAATAATTAATTACATAATAATAGTTGCAGCATAAACTTTATTGTTGCAACACAAGGCCGTTCACAGTGTTAGTAAAGATTTAGGTGCAGGTAAGCAATTGCATTCTTGGAAACTTTGCTGTTAATTATATTTAAGTAAATAATGGCCTTTACACGAGATGATAAAATGTTGAATCTTTGTGTTTCAAGTGCTGGAATTCCTCGCAGTCTTGTCAATATTAACATTTCTTGAAGCGTGCAACGTTTGCAATAATGGAAGAGCTAGAGAAGGCTCCAGTGCTCGAGAAATTGGATTTACACACGTCATGGTGTAAGTGTTTAATTTACACAATGCTGACAATTATTTAATTAGTT
>NC_091204.1:20439468-20491186 GCF_040958095.1 Procambarus clarkii
CGCTCACAGGATGAGTACGGGGTGCATAATTATTAACTAGCCGCCTCCAGCGACAACCGTCATATCAAACATAGCATGACATGGGCTATTTCCACCCTCCAAACCCCCCCCCCCCCCAAACCGACCGTTGGGCCGATACAGCTGGGATTTTGTCAAGTCTGGTTTGCGTGCTTAAAGGAGAGCAAGACAGGCCAAAATTACAATTTTTCACCGTCAACTGGCAGATATCCGCCTTTATTGATAACTTTCAGAAATTTGTACACCTTCCCCTCCCCCAAACACTTTGTACACAGCGTACCAATCACGACTAATGCTTCCCCAATATTGCCTCTTCACTAGTCCCATATTCACCGTTTTTCTAACAACTATTTAAGGAAATTGGCTAAGCTACATTATTTGAGATGGAAGTTAAAAGGGAAAGTACATTAACTATTTTATGTCTAAAATTGACTAACTGCTGTCAGCCTCTGCCAACCAACCGCCCATTGGTTATTCAGCCCCCGTCCCTCCCACTGATATTCTCTTATGCAGAATCCCTCCCCAGCCAGAAGTTGGTGCAGTACCCCCTTAATCAGACTACTGCAGAACATCCCAGAGAAGGAAAAGTCCCAGACGACAGAGGCACGCTGCCGTTTGCGTATATACTGACCTTTTATTTGTGATAATTTTGACATTATTACGTAGTATCCATGAGACAAGCTACAGGGCTAGATTTAGGGAATGGTGTCAATTACCTTCAGGTAAACGTTTGCGCAAAGTTATATTTATGTTTATTGCTAAATCTAAACTGCAGGTAGTCTAGTAATGTGACCTGATCAGGCAATGAGAGATCTTTAATACCAAGACCGACTTCTGTATTCTTTCCTCAAGTCAAAGGAATATACCACGAAGTTCACCAAGACTTGCTAGTGTGCTCCAATCCTTACTTTAAAGTTTACAATTTAGAAAAATTGTTAGGACAGGTTAATAAACGTGTCCTAACGCAAGTACGTACTTATGACAATTTTCAACCTTTTATGTTGCACTAAAGTCAGAACAAAAATATATGGTAGGTTCAATATCAAATCCAACTAGACAGCCGTTGCCTACAACAATTTATATTTAAAGCCCAGCAAAATACTATAACTCCTTATGACCGACTGCTTTAAAAGACAGTTTATGCTAAACTTCAAAATCTGTAGTTTTTTTTTCAATAAAATTTTCACAACAGCTACAAGACATTCACCATTTGAGATCTACATTAAACTCAAATAGAGCAACTATTACGGTCATAAAATCCAGTTATCGTTACTGTTGCCAACGAGCGCTCTTAAAGGAACAAAATACGAGCTATGCCAGGCTTTTTAAAATTTATATTCCATAAAATTTCCACGTAGAAACTAGCGTAAAATGCAATCCCACTCACCTAGCAGCGATAGCGAGTATGGTCGAAGTACAGGTGCAGCTGTAGCCTAGTACAAATCTAATACTTCAACCAGCAGGCCAGTCTCTCCGATCATTAGGTGACGAAAGGCTCGTTTGCAAAATTTCTCCAGTCATCAAGACACTTTACTAATCCTGTAATGAAGTTATTTATCACGATTTGCAAGACATTTAACAAGTTTATATGCATAAAAATACTCTCCGCCCCCACGCTTTTGCTATGCAAGTTATTAATTGTTAAAAAGCAGTCTTGCCAGAGTGGCTGATTGAAAAATAAAACTTGTTCAAATTATTTACTATAATTTGTACCGCTAGTTAAAAATAAAATTGAACTTAAAAAAATTGACAAGTCAAACAGCACTCAAATGTACAAATTAGTTACGTGTCAAGATGGAGGTAGGGAGGGACGTCCAAGATCACCACTCATCACCTCCAAGACTGTAAAAGTAGACTTCGTAAATCAACCACCTCCTTAAAATCCCCCAAAATCAACACGTTGAAGATAGCATAGCAAACTAGACCAAACACAGCATTATACAGTAAAGTCCCCGCTATATTAACCCCTCATTTGTGAGTCATTTGTGTTAACAAACAATAAAAGCTTCACAGCGTCTCAAGAACACATAAGGCAAGAGTCTCGAACAAGAAGCCCGTCTTGGGACCACACAGCCAACCTACCTCCCACCACCGTGACGGCTGGACACAGAATGACCACCAACACCGTCCTCGCCCCCTCAATCACTCCCTCCACCTCTGAACTGCTTGTTTAGGGTAGAACGAGGAAGTGCCCCGGTCAAGCTCTTCCTTCACGAGCAATATCGGAGTGCTGAAATATGAAATCCTTTAGCCTAAGTTGATATTATTTGTATATATATGTATATATATATATTCAACTATAAAATAACCTTAACATACTGCGCACATTTAAACAAATTAGTGGTGTAGTGGTATAGTCTCCGTGGTGTAGTGGTAAGACACTCGCCTGGCGTTCCGCGAGCGCTATGTCATGGGTTCGTATCCTGGCCGGGGAGGATTTACTGGGCGCAATTCCTTAACTGTAGCCTCTGTTTAACGCAACAGTAAAATGTGTACTTGGATGAAAAAACGATTCTTCGCGGCAGGGGATCGTATTCCAGGGACCATAGGATTAAGGACTTGCCCGAAACGCTACGCGTACTAGTGGCTCTACAAGAATGTAATAACTCTTGTATATATCTCAAAAAAAAAAAAAAAAAAAAAAAAAAAAAAAAAACACTGGTTAGGTTAGTTGTTTAGGTTCTGTTAGCGATTATTTGTATTTGTAGTACATGGGTGAAGCATTTACAGCGTTGTGGTTCGAACAAAACTCGTCAGTGAAGCACTTGAAGTGTTCGAACGTCATCAGTTGTGAGTCGTGTGTAAACCGCCAGCACACATAGAACATGTAGCACAGTTGCCAGAACACAACATATTGTACTTGTAATATCGAACGTAAAACATCTAATTCCTTTTATTGTTGCAGACCTCAACATTTCTTGCACGAATGCAACGAACATCGTAAATATAAAAGAAAGTTGTGTTACAGTCAACACCAGATTGTGTTGATTCCATGCATGTCCATAAACATTGAACTTTCAATATCTTTGTTAATTGCAACATTACAAATGCCGAATAATTACATAATAATAGTTGCAGCAATAAACTTTATTGTTGCAACACAAGGACCGTTCACAGTGTTAGTAAAGATTTAGGTGCAGGTAAGCAATTGCATTCTTGGAAACTTTGCTGTTAATTATATTTAACTAAATAATGGCCTTTACAGGAGATGATAAAAATGTTGAATCTTTGTGTTTCAAGTGCTGGAATTCCTCGCAGTCTTGTCAATATTAACATTTCTTGAAGCGTGCAACGTTGCAATAATGGAAGAGCTAGAGAAGGCTCCAGTGCTCGAGAAATTGGATTTACACACGTCATGGTGTAAGTGTTTAATTTACACAATGCTGACAATTATTTAATTAGTTTCAGAAGCGCTAACCGTAAATAAGCTTAGTGTTGAAGAGTATATATATATATATATATATATATAATATATATATATATATATATATATATATATATATATATATATATATATATATATAACATCTGTATTATTTAATGTTTTAAGATGTATTCAGAGATTAAGTTGTTAACTTAAATATTGCAAATAATAGATTTTCTTCAAGACTATGAGGAGTGTACACATTTCAAGACGTATGTAGAAATATGTACTATTAGAACACTAGAGTTCCTGTTGCTGGAATTGGTTCTCAGGTGTACTGGAGGAGAGAGAGAGAACACAGAACAAAATGGATCACTTGTAACACGTAACTGAATTGAGATATCTAGTGTTACAAACAATGCCTAGTATTGACCACTCGATCTGTATGCACCACTAACTCGACTATGTCCATCCGCCAGGCTTTAACAACAACAGCTTTATCCAACACTTTATCCAGTCTTTTTTCCAGCACCAAATAATTTTTGGGGTATAATTAATATTGTTCTGTTACAGAATCTGGAGTAACAGATTGTGGTACAGAAGCTGGAGTGACAGACTGTTACAGAAGCTGGAGTGACAGACTGTTACAGAAGCTGGAGTGACAGACTGTTACAGAAGCTGGAGTGACAGACTGTTACAGACCCTGGAGTGACAGACTGTTACAGATATAAAATGTTTCCCCCAAGCATGAGAGAAAAACTATTTCAAGAACCTGCAACTTTCCAAGCGTTTTAGATGATAACTGAAAAGTTCGGTGTGCAAAACATCATTACAGAACACACAGCAAAGAAAAATGTAATGCAGGTGTGATGCACGATAAAATATTGCAGATATTTACTGGGCTGGTACACAACAAAAGGCTTTAATGAGGTTCAAAGTTGCAAATGCTGAGATAGTGTGAGTTGCAAGACCTTGCAGGGATGACTACAGCAAACCCATCAGGCACATAATGATTTAACACACTGGGCTGTGTTAAAGTGTAACCCCAGTGTGCTGAAGACTTGAATATATTGCGATGCAAAGTTTAAATGCACTTAGGTTGCAGAGTTTTAACTTACTGCAATGGTAGTCTAAATATGTTGCATTGTGAAACCTAAGCCTGAACATACAGACACACACACACACACTGCATATTTCTGGACTGCCAAAAAGCCTTTGACACAGTACCGCACATGAGACTGCTGTTCAAGCTCGAGAGGCAGGCGGGGGTGGGGGAAAGGTCCTAGAATGGATAAGGAACTACCTAACAGGAAGGAGCCAAAGAGTTACGGTAAGGGGGCGAGAAGTCGGACTGGCGAACAGTAAAAGTGGAGTACCACAAGAATCGGTACTGGGACCAATTCTATTTCTTGTATATGTTAACGACATGTTTACAGGCGTAGAGTCCTACATGTCGATGTTTGCGGATGATGCAAAGTTGATGAGAAGAGTTGTGACAGATGAGGATTGCAGGATCCTCCAAGAGGATCTGAACAGATTGCAGAGATGGTCAGAGAAATGGCTACTAGAATTCAACACGAGCAAATGTAAAGTTATGGAAATGGGACTAGGAGATAGGAGACCAAAGGGACAGTACACAATGAAGGGGAACAGCCTACCTGTAACGACGCGTGAAAGAGACCTGGGGGTGGACGTAACACCTAATCTATCTCCTGAGGCACATATTAATAGGATAACGACAGCAGCGTACTCTACACTGGCAAAAGTTAGAACATCATTCAGAAACCTAAGTAAGGAGGCATTTAGGGCGCTTTACACTGCCTACGTAAGGCTAGTCTTAGAGTATGCCGCCTCATCATGGAGTCCCCATCTGAAGAAGCATATAATGAAACTGGAAAAGGTTCAGAGGTTTGCAACGAGACTCGTCCTAGAGCTACGAGGGATGGGGTATGAAGAGCGCCTGAGGGAACTGTGCCTTACGACACTAGAAAGAAGAAGGGAGAGGGGGGACATGATAGGAACGTATAAGATACTCAGAGGAATTGACAGAGTGGACATAGACGAAATGTTCACACGGAATAGTAACAGAACGAGAGGACATGGATGGAAGCTTGAAACTCAGATGAGTCACAGAGATGTTAGGAAGTTTTCTTTTAGCGTGAGAGTAGTGGGGAAATGGAATGCACTTCAGGAACAGGTTGTGGAAGCAAATACTATTCATAATTTTAAAACTAGGTATGATAGGGAAATGGGACAGGAGTCATTGCTGTAAACAACCGATGCTCGAAAGGCGGGATCCAAGAGTCAATGCTCGATCCTGCAGACACAACTAGGTGAGTATAACTAGGTGAGTACACACACACACACACACACATACACATACATACATACATACATACATACATACATACATACATACATACATACATACATATACACGTAACTGTAAACACACACAAACGGTTGAGGTAACGGTTGAGAGGCGGGATCAAAGAGCTAGAGCTCATCCCCCCCCCCCACCCGAAAGCCCAATTAAGTGAGTACAATTAGGTGAGTACAAACAAATATAGCTTTAAATACACAAATACAAACTTTAAACACTCACCGTAAACATGCAATAATAAAATACATGAAGTGTTGCAAATTTATGTGTTGTAACGTATTGCAAATTATTATTCTCAACAGCTGCAAACCAATAAACACAAAATTTACAGTGAATCACAAGCCGACAAAATCTGGTTTATTAATATTTCCATTATTAACCTTACACCCAAGTGACGAGGAGTGAGAGGCGAGTCATTCACTTTGTGTATCAGTGATTAGGTTATGGAGCTTAATGTATTCTCGCTCAAGATAACCCATGTTACCCAAAGCTATCACTCGTTCACTGTCAGCTGATAACGTCATTTGTAGTCCGCCGTTTGGATACGCAGGCATTTAAGTGACTGCTTTTGGAGCAGATGACCAAACGGTTCTGTTGCAGCTGGTATTGTTGATATATTGTGTACTCACCTAGTTGTGTTTGCAGGGGTTGAGCTCTGGCTGTTTGGTCCCGCCTCTCAACTGTCAATCAACTGGTGTACAGATTCCTGAGCCTACTGGGTTCTATCATATCTACACTTGAAACTGTGTATGGAGTCAGCCTCCACCTCATCACTTCCTAATGCATTCCATTTGTCTACTACTCTGACACTTCAATAATTCTTTCTAACGTCTCTATGGCTCATTTGGGCACTCAATTTCCACCTGTGTTCCCTAGTGCGTGTGTCCCTTGTGTTAAAAAGTCTGTCTTTATCTACCCTATCAATTCCTCTGAGAATCTTGTATGTGGTGATCATGTCCCCTCATGTGTGTGTGTGTGTGTTTGTGTGTTAATTCGCAAAATTGCTGTAGGTGTACTAATTTATCTTGTGGCTCCTTACACATGACTAAAACAGGTGTTTGGTGAAATTAACATAGGTCACTTTTCACCCAAAGGTTTTATAATTAATATTTAGTTAACTATTAATACAAATTTGATTATTCTTCATTTTATAAAAGTTTTATTTTCCAAATACTTTTATATTATATCTCCACCAATAAATGTTTTCACTATTTGCCATACTGATGCAAGCACAATCAGCAGTTTGGCATCAATTGTCATGACTGCTCATGCAGCATCAACTACACTGATAGAATGAATCTCACATCAAAAGGGGATCGAACCTCTTGATAACTCCATCTGCAGGTGGTGCGACTGGCAAACCAGACCTCATTCATAAGATATTTCGTCCCGCTATCTTCCCTCCGTGCTCAGGCCAGTATTTGACGCGTGATAACGGGTTTTTCTTTGGCCAGCTGTGCCTTACACTACTGTCGTACGCTAAAAGATTTATGAGTAAAGTTTATGTGTCTGTGTCTTTCTGTGTCTCTCTATCTCACCAGCAAACCAGTTCTCAACAGTAAGCCAGCACTCAATAACAGTCCCTAATTAAAAAGAAAACAAGCCAGAATTTGCATCAATGGCTTGAATTCAGCACTGTACAACCTTGCTGCACAGTCAGCATAGGCAGCTGAAGCCCAAGTTAGGACGCTTAACCCGTTCAATTAGTGTGCTTGAGAAGCCAAACTTCCGCACACCAATTTCAACTTTGCTCGCTGGTTGCTTGAAAGGAGGAAAAAAATCTAATGAGAATATATGAAGGAATTCTTTACAGTTGAGATACAAACTGGCCTTCACAACAAGTCTGAATTCCCATATCACCTCTTGTTCTCATTCCAGACTTGCTAGGGATGTTGATGGTTTTGCTTCAGTCGAGTTGTGGTCTGGAATGTGTAGTTGTGGCCAGGAATGTGTAGTTGTGGCCAGGAATGTGTAGTTGTGGCCAGGAATGTGTAGTTGTGGCTTGGAATGTGTAGTTGTGGCTTGGAATGTGTAGTTGTGGCTTGGAATGTGTAGTTGTGGCCAGGAATGTGTAGTTGTGGCCAGGAATGTGTAGTTGTGGCCAGGAATGTGTAGTTGTGGCTTGGAATGTGTAGTTGTGGCTTGGAATGTGTAGTTGTGGCTTGGAATGTGTAGTTGTGGCTTGGAATGTGTAGTTGTGGCCTGGAATGTGTAGTTGTGGCCAGGAATGTGTAGTTGTGGCCAGGAATGTGTAGTTGTGGCCAGGAATGTGTAGTTGTGGCCAGGAATGTGTAGTTGTGGCCAGGAATGTGTAGTTGTGGCCAGGAATGTGTAGTTGTGGCCAGGAATGTGTAGTTGTGGCCAGGAATGTGTAGTTGTGGCCAGGAATGTGTAGTTGTGGCCAGGAATGTGTAGTTGTGGCCAGGAATGTGTAGTTGTGGCCAGGAATGTGTAGTTGTGGCCAGGAATGTGTAGTTGTGGCCAGGAATGTGTAGTTGTGGCCAGGAATGTGTAGTTGTGGCCAGGAATGTGTAGTTGTGGCCAGGAATGTGTAGTTGTGGCCAGGAATGTGTAGTTGTGGCCAGGAATGTGTAGTTGTGGCCAGGAATGTGTAGTTGTGGCCAGGAATGTGTAGTTGTGGCCAGGAATGTGTACAGTTATGACCAGGAATGAAGAGTACTGGTCTAGAAAGTTTCAAATGCTTAACAAATTGAATATATTTTTACCACTATATTATTATTATTATTATTATTATTATTATTATATTAAAATATTGTTAATCGCAAGTAAATCACACTTACGTGATGTATATATGAATAAAATAATCAATTGGATCACTAAAGTGACTGGAACCAGAGACGAGGGTACCGCCAGCCACGCACCGAAACCCCTGTACCACAATATGACAAGTTATACAATAAAATATGCCACTGAATCCACACAGGCAGTATAGAGGTTTCTACTGAAACTGAAAACCAGTCAAGGTCAGTGTGTTCTAATTGACTTTTTCATTGATATTAAGCACACTAATGAGATATATATATTTGTGTATCTAAACCTGGGGAGTATGAACTACTTTACTAACACCAGAGTGCCTGGGGTGGTGGTAATGTGTAAAACTTGGACTGGCTTGTGTAGAAGCCTACCCAGTCTTCCTGTGGATTCAGTGGAATCTCAGGTTGTGTAACTTATGCCATGTCGTGGTGCAGGGGTGTAAGGTGCGTGGTTGGTTTAAGGTGGTTTGCAGTGGTAGACCCCCATGCACAGATACCATAGTTAAGATAGGGATAGATTAGTGCATAATATAGTGAGAGGAGAGCAGAGTTAGGAACATAATATCTTATTTTAGAGAGTATACCAACTGTTTTAGAGACTTTCTTAGTTATGTGTTGAATGTGGGTGCTGAAGAAATGGGCAGTTTCCTTCACCCTGATGCCCTTGTTACCTAGCAGTAAATAGGTAACTGGGAATTAGACAGCTACTACGGGCTGCATCCTAGGGTGTTTGTGTGTGTGGGGGGGGGGAGTAGTTAGTATCAGATGATTGACAGTTGAGAGGCGGGCCGAAAAAACAGAGCGCAACCCCTCAAGCACAACTAAGTGAATACACACACACACATAATTTTAGACTGCATTTTTTTGGACTGTCGGAAAACCTTTGACAGAGTACCCCCATAAGATTGGCGTGAAGTCACCAGTGGAATCCCACAGGGCTCTGTACCCGGACCTATCCTGTTTCTGATATACGTAATATTATCTTTGTTTTAATCGGTTATCCGTCCCTTATGGACAAACCAACCAAAACCCCAAACCCTCTGTAGAGTGCTTATACTTTACTCAGAACACCCTGCACGCTCCTTGCTTTTGGAGAAGGGCTCAGCGTTACATATTCGGGGGATGCGGCTCCATCACTAACCTCGTTGTCATGTGCACATACCCACTCGAGCCGCTGTGACTACCCACTCTTTCCTTGGTTGGTATGATCTCCTCAAATCCCCTTTCTCTTATTATTCTGTACTACCCTACTAAAGGGGCCGAGCGGACAGCACGCTGGACACGTGATCCTGTGTCCCGGGTTCGATCCCGGGCGCCGGCGAGAAACGATGGGCAGAGTTTCTTTCACCCTATGCATCTGTTACCCAGAAGTAAATAATTACCTGGGAGTTAGTCAGCTGTCACTGGCTGCTTCCTGGGGGTGGAGGCCTGGTCGAGTGTTTTTTAGTGTCCCCGGGCCGCGGGGACACTAAAAAGCCCCGAAATCAACTCAAGATAACCTATACCCTGTCCACCGCTGCGGTGCGTTCTCTCTTTTATTTCATGGGAAGCCTCACTAGGACACGGACAAACACCTGTTCATTACACAGATTTAATAACAACACAGAACATATACATAAACATGCACATTCAATTTATTTATTCATTTACTTATTTATTTATGCATATACAAGAAGGTACATTGGGAATGTGAGGATACATAATATGGTAATTACAATCTTGTAAAGCCACTAGTACGCGCAGCGTTTCGGGCAGGTCCTTAATCTAAGAAAATTTTAAGTAGGTAAATACTTGCAAAATTTATATAAAAAAAATGATAACAGTTACATGGCAAGAAAAAAAAAAGTAGAGAAAATTGTAGGTACAGTATATTAAAGCACATAGGTAGCTAAGATTGATTGCAATGACAGCTTGAATGGTAGTTGATAAAAATTGGTAGGCACAATACAGCATATGGCTAGCACATAAAAGAAGACAGCAATGAACACAATGATAAGGTTATTTGGGTTAAATACATAAAAATTAGGAGATTGGGTAACACTAGGTTACATTGGGTAACACTAGGTTACTAGGTAAGTGCAAACCTGAACCAATGCCTGGAACAAATAAGCTCAGTAGCACTAGAAATATGTTCAAACCGCATACCCCTAAGAAAAAAGAGGAAGAGATGCAGTTGGAACGGGAACGTCGTTCCCTATATAGGCGAAGAAAACGAATCGCGGAACAACTTGAGAGTCGCACCCTATCTCAAGAACGGCGAAGGTTAGGTAGAGAAATAGAAACAATTAAACGCAAGCTACAAGAATCATACAAAACCCAGGAGAGGCAAAGAGAGCAAAAGGCCATCAGTGAAATAGAGAGAAATCCGAAATATTTTTTCTCCTATGCAAAATCGAGATCAAAAACCACATCTAGTATCGGGCCCCTGAGAAAGGGAGATGGAACTTTCACCGATGACAACAAAGAAATGAGCGAGCTACTGAGGAAGCAGTACGACTGTTTTCAGCGAGCCATTAAACGCACTAAAGATTGATAACCTAAATGATTTTTTCATGGATATGATACCAACATCAAATCATATCAGACGTCACCCTATCCCCACTGGATTTTGAAGAAGCCATAAACAGTATGCCTATGCACTCTGCACCAGGCCCGGATTCTTGGAGCTCCATATTTATCAAGAACTGTAAAAAACCACTGTCGCAGGCCCTCCACATTCTGTGGAGACAAAGCCTAGATACTGGCGTTATTCCTGATATACTAAAAACAGCAGAGATAGCACCACTTCATAAAGGAGGAAATAAGGCAGAGGCAAAAAATTACAGACCGATAGCACTAACATCGCACATCATAAAAATTTTTGAGAGAGTGCTAAGAAGATCACAAACTACATGGAATCACAGCATCTCCATAACCCCGGACAACATGGTTTCAGAACAGGTCGTTCTTGCCTGTCGCAGTTGCTGGACCACTATGATATGGCATTAGATGCTATGGAAGACAAACAAAACGCTGATGTAATTTACACAGATTTTGCAAAAGCTTTTGATAAATGTGACCATGGCGTTATTGCACATAAAATGCGTTCAAAAGGAATTACCGGAAAAATAGGCAGATGGATCTACAATTTCCTGACCAACAAAACCCAATGTGTAATAGTCAACAAAATAAAATCCAGCCCATCAACCGTGAAGAGCTTAGTCCCCCAGGGTACTGTGCTTGCTCCAGTACTTTTTCTCATCCTCATATCGGACATAGACAAGAACACAATCTACAGCACTGTATCATCCTTTGCAGATGACACTAGGATCTTCATAAGAGTAGGCAACATAGAGGACACGGCAAACCTCCAGTCAGATGTAGATCAGGTCTTCCTATGAGCTACAGAAAATAATATGGTGTTTAACGAAGATAAGTTCCAGCTCATGCGCTATGGAAAAAATGAAAATATAAAAACGGAAACCACGTACAAAACTCAGGCAAATCATAACATAGAATGAAAAGGCAATGTAAAGGATCTGGGTGTACTCATGTCGGAAGACCTAACCTTTAAAGAACACAATAAAGTAGCCGTCACAACTGCAAGAAAAATGACAGGTTGGATAACAAGAACTTTTTACACTAGAGATGCTATACCGATTATGATACTTTTCAAAACGCTTGTGCTCTCTAGAGTGGAGTACTGCTGCACAATGACAGTGTTACGGCCCTATTGGGTCGCAACTGGGTTCTTCTCTGATGTTATTAGAGTTTGGGTATCTGGCCACAAGTTAGTAGTGGCTTTCAAGGGGTGTGTTCCATAACGCAAGTAAATTAAAGGGGAAGGGATACAAATGCACTGCTTTTGTATATATATTGTTACCACCACCATAAATAAATATATCACAGTCACACGCGGGGTTGCTATAACTACACTTATTATATACAGATTAGCCTTCCTCTGAAGACGCAGGATACTTCACGGTGCTCAAGATGAGTAGCCCTGGTTCTCTTCGTCGTGGCCCACGATGAATCCTCTGATTCTCTCGGCGAATCTACCCTGGCCACAGGCCAGCCAAATCACAGTCCCACTGGGTGCACCGTCGTGGAGGCCTTCAACCCCAAATCCAGCCTGTAGCTGGCAGGTTCCAATCAGCTCCGCTGTGTAGGCCACTCCACGATCGATACTAGGGTTGCGAGCCCTAGGCAGGAGCCTCGTGTGATTCTGCAGATCACTCTCCTCTCTCCGCACCACAGTGGGTAGTCTCTTCCACCAGCCAGCCCCCAGATAAGACGATTCCTGGTACTGCCACGTCAGAGGCAGGCTAACACACTCAACAGTGTTCGTCCGGGGGTGACTCAAAGCTTCTGCAGCAAACACGTGGAGAGACTTTGGCTGCCTTGGGTAGACTGCCTCATCGTCCGATACAGCAGTCCCAGGTCGACTCTGTAATCAGACACGTCATTAGTACTGGTTACACTCTAGGGCACCTCACTTACAGGCTTAGACACAAACGTCCACCTATCCACTCCATAGATGGCGTTGCTGTCTAAGCACCACCTCACCAGAGGTCAGCAGCGGCTATGTTACGAGCTGATTAAGACGGGAAACAGCACCTGTGGCCGGTATATCCCGTCCTCACTAGATGGCGCTGTCCATTTGGAGGGGGTTTCGGGAGCAGACTCACAGATGGCGATGTCGTCACTGCTCCGTGCTCAGACCCTGGACTCGGGTCCGTAACAGACAGCCCCTTTCAAAGCTGGAGAAATTGCTGACCTGGAGAGCGTGCAGAGATCCTTTACTGCTAGAATCCACTCAGTAAAACATCTAAACTATTGGGACCGACTAAAGAGCCTAAATCTGTACTCCCTTGAGCGCAGGCGGGAGAGATACATAATAATTTACACGTGGAAAATATTAGAGGGACTGGTCCCAAACCTGCACACAGAAATAACATCACATGAGACCAGAAGACATGGCAGGATGTGCAGAATACCCCCCGTTGGAAAGCGGAGGTGCAACAGGTACTCAGAGAGAACTCTATCAATATCAGAGGCCCGAGACTGTTCAACACGCTTCCGCTACACATAAGGGGCATAACTGACAATCCCCTCACAGTGTTCAAGAGGGCACTGGATAAGCACCTCCAAAGGATACCTGATCAACCAGGCTGTGACTCATACGTCAGGCTGCGAGCAGCCGCGTCCAACAGCCTGGTTGATCAGTCCAGCAACCAGGAGGCCTGGTCGACGACCGGGCCGCGAGAACGCTAAGCCCCAGAAGCACCTCAAGGTAGGTACAGAGCAAATTTAAAGCTCAATGTAGGAAACTAAGAAGATGAAATTAGGTACTTTTTGGTTTTGCTTTTAAATAAGGCAAAAGTTTTACAGTTTTTCAATTCACTAGGGAGTGAGTTCCATAGACTAGGTCCCTTAATTTGCATAGAGTGTTTACACAGATTAAGTTTGACCCTGGGGATATCAGAGATATTTATTTCTGGTGTGGTGATAATGGGTCCTATTACATCTGTCCAGGGAGAGTGTCAGAGCATGGTTTGCATTTAAGAACAGGGTTTTGTAAATGTAGTTGACACAAGAGAATGTGTGGAGGGAGTTAATATTTAGCAAGTTTAGGGATTTAAACAAGGGAGCTGAGTGTTGTCTGAAAGCAGAGTTAGTTATTATTCTGAAAGCAGATTTTTGCTGCATGATGATGGGCTTAAGGTGGTTTGCAGTGGTAGACCCCCATGCACAGATACCATAATTAAGATAGGGGTAGATTAGTGCATAATATAGTGAGAGGAGAGCAGTTAGGAACATAATATCTGATTTTGGAGAGTATACCAACTGTCTTAGAGACTTTCTTAGTTATGTGTTGAATGTGGGTGCTGAAGTTGAGTCTCTTGTCTAGGAATAGGCCAAGAAACTTGCCATTATTTTAATTACTGATGCTAATGTTGTCTATCTGTAGCTGAATTGCATTTGATGATTTGCTTCCAAATAAGATGTAATAAGTCTTTTCGATGTTTAATGTTAGTTTGTTCGTTGACATCCATAAGTGGACTTTTTTAAATTCATTATTCACAACATTATTTAGTATATGTCGGTTGAGGTCTAAATAGATAAGGGTAGTATCGTCAGCAAACAATATAAGTTTGAGAATATTAGAGACATTAGGCAGATCGTTTATATATATAAGAAATAGAAGAGGTCCTAAGATACTGCCCTGTGGCACTCCAACGGTAATTGGTAGAGTGGAAGAAGTTGTATCATTGATGGTTACATATTGGTGTGTCACTAAGATAGGATCGGATGTAGTCAAGGGCAAGGCCTCGGATTCCATAATGCTGGAGTTTAAGTAAGAGGTAGTTGTGATTAACAGTATCAAAGGCTTTTCTTAGGTCAATGAAGAGTCCAATCGGAAACTCATTTTTGTCAAGGGCTGAGTAGATTACGTCAAGGAGACAAATGATTGCATCGTTGGTGCTCTTTTGGGACCGGAAGCCAAACTGGCAGGGGCTGAGTATGTCGAATTTTACGAGGTAGGAATAGAGCTGTTTGTAAATAATTTTTTCAAATATTTTTGATAGAATGGGTAGATTTGATATTGGTCTATAATTGTTTATGTCCGCCGGATTGCCTCCTTTATGGACTGGCGTTACTCTTCCTTTTTTGAGGATATCAGGGAAGGTGTGACACACTATAGATTTGTTGAACAGTAGGGCTATGGGTGGGGCAAGGGCATGGGAGGCTCTCTTGTATACAATGGACGGAATTTCACTGGTGTTCCCTGCCTTGGTTTTTAGTGAGTGTATGATGGACACAACATCTGCCGGGCTGATTGGTGAAAGGAGAAGAGAGTTTGGATAGCTGCCTGAAAGATATGTGTCTGAGCCTGTGGGATTTTACTGGCAAGATTAGCACCAACCGATGAAAAGAAACTATTTAATTCATTTGCCATTTCTAAATCAGTTGACGGTATATCCCCATCCTTGTAGTTTTTTTTTTTTTTTTTTTTTTTTTTTTTGAGATATATACAAGAGTTGTTACATTCTTGTACAGCCACTAGTACGCGTAGCGTTTCGGGCAAGTCCTTAATCCTATGGTCCCTGGAATACGATCCCCTGCCGCGAAGAATCGTTTGAAGAACTTATTATGTGAGTGTTGTTTAGTTCCTAGGATACTAGAGATTGTTTTCCAAGTGCTTTTCATCTTGCCTTTTGCTTCATTGAATCTATTCACATAATATGAAAGTTTTGCCTTTCTTATGATACTGGTAAGCATTGATGAGTACCTTTTAGCTACTTCCTTTGAAACTAGGCCAATCCTAAGTTTCTTTTCATATTCATGTTTCTTGTTGATTGAGTTGAGAATGCCACTTGTGAGCCATGGATTGTTTAATCTTTTGCCAGTTACTTGCTTGGTAAGAAGGGGACAATGAATGTTGTAGAGGCTTAGAGTTTTGGAGAGGAAGAGGTTAGCTAATGAATTTATATCCTGGGTATTATTGAATTCAGAATCCCAGTTAATTTTGTGAAGTGCATCTGTAAGATTGCCTAAAGCCGATTCATTGTGTAGCCTAAATGAAAGTTTCTTGCTTTTTAGTGGTGTTATGTCCATGTTCGCTATGAGAAAGGTAGGATAGTAGTCAGTTGTTCTGTCGTAGATTATACCAGATGCAAGGGGAGCTGTTATGTTTGTCCATATGTGGTCCAAGGTAGTGGCTGATGTTTGAGTGACTCGGGTAGGTTTGGTGATTGTGGGGATTAACATACAAGAGTTCATGCTGTTAAGGAAATAGTCAACTTGAGAGCAATTTTGTTGACCAGGTCAATATTAAAGTCTCCTCCCAGAATGATGTGGGTTTTTTTAGATTGTTTATAATAAGATTCCTTAGGTTGTCTGAGAAAGAAGCTATGTTAGTATTGGGAAATCTATAGATGGCTCCAATAGTCAAAGGGGATTTAAGGGATTTAATTGTAAACTGAGCAAAAGTATATTCACAGTAGTCATCTCTGTCACTAATAACACTGTTGCGGATAAATGTATCTCGGTAATATATAGCTGTGCCACCACCTTTTTTATTAGGCCTACAGTTATGAATGGCTTTATAACCAGCTAAGTTGTAGAGTTGGGTACAGTCTTTATTTAGCCAAGTTTTGTTAAAATAATAAACGATAAGTTAGTACCTAGTGCTGTGAGTAATGCATTTAAATCGTCAAAATGTTTACCAAGTGATCTAACATTTTGGTTGTAAACTGATAAACAGGTGCTATTTTGGAGTTTGTTTTTAGCCTGGTGTGCTGTGAAATACTTGCAATAATGATGATCAATGTGCTGGTTGGTGTATATAAGAGACAGAAGATTTTGATCAGGATCAGTGTTCATAGAGATGCAGAGGGATCACAATACAAGATACACGATAAGGCAAAACACAAGAATAAAAGCAAATACAATAAAATAGTAACAATTTAGAAGTAAAATAAAGATCCAATAGTCAGAAAGGACACAGAAGTTACATAAAATAAAAAGACAAAAAATCAGTAGAGACTGACAATATAAATGTAAAATAAAAAATAATAAGAAAATAATAATCATAAAGTAAAATGATCTTGAAGATAATTAGCTTAGTAATGGTTAATTAAAATCCTATAATTGGTATGAACCTAAGAAAACAAAGAGAGCTCAAATAGATAATTCCTAGAGAGAAAAAAAAAGATGACATGTAAATCTAATTAAATCTTGAAATTTACTTTAATATAAATCTAAGTGTAAAAATAAACAGGGTGAGAGTATATTTATGTGGAAGATTTTACTATGATGCTGAGGTAGATGCTCATATAAACAACTATACTATTAATTAAATCCAATAAATGATTACAAGAAACAAATACCAAGTTACTTTATATATAACAGGGTAATAAAAAGCCCGAGGTTTAGTGACAAGGGGATTAACTAAGACCAAATAATTAAGAGTAAACAACAGGCAAAGATGACAAACAAAAAGTAAAAATAAAAATAAAAAAACCTTTGGAAAGGAAAGGCAGAGCTTAAGTACACTTTGGTTGTATGTGAGACTACAAATTATGTTCTGGTTATTCAGTTGATATTCCACAGTCATCCAGGAAAGAAGTGAGGTGTGCCTCAGTGGTTATGACATGTTTTTCCAGAGTCAGTCTTCCTAGCTATTATTTTACCATCACGCACAAAACAATGTTTAATAGTAGGGGATCTTTTGCAGATTCCATGTAGTTTAAATAAGAGATTTTGTCTGACAAACACATTATAAACACAACATATAATTATGTAAACTGCAACACATGATATTACAACCTGGCTGCTAACCACTACCATTGGGACTATCAGTTGCGTATACTAAGTGGTAGCCCACTTCCTGCTTGCCACTTGTACCAATCTCACCAAAGTGAGTTAAATCTTATAAAACACATATGGCACTATCACCCCCAGAACATATGTATCTCTGTGCAGGTAATCCAACCTACAGCTGTAACTCTACAAACTTTAGTATAAGTATTTCTTGGTACAAAAATGATAATCACTAGATGACTACACTATTGATAATATAGGGAAATAGGACATTTATTTATTTAATAATTTATTTTTAATACAATTTTGTTTGTTTGTTATAGAGAATTTGTGTAGCGAGGTAATATATACCTTCAATATTACCAATGAAGTAAAAATAAAGTCCGTGGCTATACCGACCAGGTTTCTGCAACTTCCCACACTAATCTCATATCTTTTTCTTATTTTGTGAAACTTTTTTCATAGTTTTGGCCAGCTGGCGTTTTTGCTCACATATCTGCTCTTGCAGCTCCCTAAATCTTTGCTTATAATGTTCGAGTTCCCGATGTTTTACTTCCTTATTTATTACGTTAATTCTACGTCGTTTGCAAGCAGGTTCCTCCTGCAAGCGGCCATTTTCTAGCTATCTTTTGACGGGACGTCGTTTATTGATATCACTTGCTGATTCTGCCTGATTTATCACTTCAATTCTGCGTCGTTTACATCTCGGTTCCTCCTGTGGGTGGCTATTTCCTAGCTTTCTTTTAACGGGCCGCCGCTGGTCATCATTATCAGACGATGTCATTGTTCGCTTCATTATTACTTGGAGGATGGATGACTCTTCGGAACTTTAAAGAAGACTTCGTCTATATGAGTTTTTGTTTGTAAGGTTCTGCCATATGACAGGAAACATAAATACTGTATCACAGATATAGACAAATTAGTGAGGGTAGCAGAAGCTTTTACAGCAAGTGATAAGTGTGTTGGCAATAGAGGGAGTAAGTTTTACTAGTGGTGAAGACTGAGGGAGGATAGTAGTAGTTATGACGATGGTGGGTGTGTAGTAGTAGTGGGGACGATGGTGGGAGTGTAGTAGTTGTGGTGACGATGGTGGGAGTGTAATAGTGGTGACGATCGTGGGAGTGTAGTAGTAGTGGTGACGATAGTGGGAAAGTAGTAGTAGTGGTGGTGACGATGGTGGGAGTGTAGTAGTAGTGGTGACCATGGTGGGAGTGAAGTAGTAGTGGTGACGATAGTGGGAGTGTAGTAGTAGTGGTGACGATGGTGGGAGTGTAGTAGTAGTAGGTGACGATAGTGGGAGTGTAGTAGTAGTGGTGACGATGGTGGGAGTGAAGTAGTAGTAGTGACGATGGTGGGAGTGTAGTAGTAGTGGTGACGATGGTGGGAGTGTAGTAGTAGTGGTGACGATGGTCGGAGTGTAGTAGTAGTAATGACGATGGTGAGAGTGTAGTAGTGGTGATAACGATGGTGGGAGTGTAGTGGTGGTGACGATTGTGAGAGTGTAGTAGTGGTGGTGACGATGGTGAGAGTGTAGTAGTGGTGGTGACGATGGTGGGAGTGTAGCAGTGGTGGTGACGATGGTGAGAGTGTAGTAGTGGTGGTGGTGACGATGGTGGGAGTGTAGTAGTAGTAGTAGTGGTGACGATGGTGGGAGTGTAGTAGTAGTAGTGGTGACGATGGTGGGAGTGTAGTAGTGGTGGTGACGATGGTGAGAGTGTAGTAGTGGTGGTGGTGACTATGGTGAGAGTGTAGTAGTGGTGGTGACGATAGTGGGAGTAGTAGTAGTGGTGACAATCGTGGGAGTGTAGTAGTAGTGGTGACGATGGTGGGAGTGTAGTAGTAGTGGTGGTGACGATGGTGGGAGTGTAGAAGTAGTGGTGACGATGGTGGGAGTGTAGTAGTAATGGTGACGATAGTGAGAGTGTAGTAGTGGTGGTGACGATGGTGAGAGTAGTAGTAGTGGTGGTGACGATGGTGGGAGTGTAGTAGTAGTGGTGACGATGGTGGGAGTGTAGTAGTAGTGGTGACGATGGTGGGAGTGTAGAAGTAGTGGTGACGATGGTGGGAATGTAGTAGTAATGGTGACGATAGTGAGAGTGTAGTAGTAATAGTGACGATAGTGAGAGTGTAGTAGTGGTGATGACGATGGTGAGAGTAGTAGCAATGGTGACGATGGTGAGAGTAGTAGCAATGGTGACGATGGTGGGAGTGTAGTAGTAGTGGTGACGATGGTGGGAGTGTAGAAGTAGTGGTGACGATGGTGGGAGTGTAGAAGTAGTGGTGACGATGGTGGGAGTGTAGAAGTAGTGGTGACGATGGTGGGAGTGTAGAAGTAGTGGTGACGATGGTGGGAGTGTAGAAGTAGTGGTGACGATGGTGGGAGTGTAGAAGTAGTGGTGACGATGGTGGGAGTGTAGAAGTAGTGGTGACGATGGTGGGAGTGTAGAAGTAGTGGTGACGATGGTGGGAGTGTAGAAGTGGTGGTGACGATGGTGGGAGTGTAGAAGTGGTGGTGACGATGGTGGGAGTGTAGTAGTAATGGTGACGATGGTGGGAGTGTAGTAGTAGTAGTGGTGACGATGGTGGGTGTGTAGTGGTGACGATGGTGGGAGTGTAGTAGTAGCAGTGGTGACGATGGTGGGAGTGTAGTAGTAGTAGTGGTGGTGACGATGGTGGGAGTGTAGTAGTAGTAGTGGTGACGATGGTGAGAGCGTAGTAGTGGTGGTGACTATGGTGAGAGTGTAGTAGTAGTGGTGACGATGGTGGGAGTGTAGTAGTAGTAGTAGTGGTGACGAAGGTGAGAGTGTAGTAGTGGTGGTGGTGACGATTGTGAGAGTGTAGTAGTGGTGGTGACTATGGTGAGAGTGTAGTAGTGGTGGTGACGATGGTGGGAGTGTAGTAGTAGTTGTGACGATGTTGGGAGTGTAGTAGTAATGGTGACGATGGTGGGAGTGTAGTAGTGGTGACGATGGTGGGAGTGTAGTAGTGGTGACGATGGTGGGAGTGTAGTAGTAGTGGTGACGATGGTGGGAGTGTAGTAGTAGTAGTGGTGACGATGGTGAGAGTGGAGTAGTGGTGGTGACGATAGTGAGTGTAGTAGTAGTGGTGACGATAGTGAGAGTGTAGTAGTAGTGGTGACGATAGTGAGAGTGTAGTAGTAGTGGTGACGATGGTGGGAGTGTATTAGTAGTGGTGACGATGGTGGGAGTGTAGTAGTAGTAGTGACGATGGTGGGAGTGTAGTAGTAGTAGTGGTGACGATGGTGAGAGGGTAGTAGTGGTGGTGACGATGGTGAGTGTAGTAGTGGTGGTGACGATGGTGAGTAGTAGTGGTGGTGACGATGGTGGGAGTGTAGTAGTGGTGGTGACGATGGTGGGAGTGTAGTAGTGGTGGTGACGATAGTGAGTGTAGTAGTGGTGGTGGTGACGATGGTGAGTGTGTAGTAGTGGTGGTGACGATGGTGAGTGTGTAGTAGTGGTGGTGACGATGGTGAGGGTGTAGTAGTGGTGGTGACGATGGTGAGTGTGCAGTAGTGGTGGTGACGATGGTGAGAGTGTAGTAGTAGTGATGATGGTGGGAGTGTAGTAGTGGTGACGATGGTGAGTGTGTAGTAGTGGTGGTGACGATAGTGGGAGTGTAGTAGTAGTGGTGACAATGGTGGGAGTGTAGTAGTAGTGGTGACGATGGTGGGAGTGTAGTAGCAGTAGTGGTGAGTAGTAGGGTGTACGACTCACAGGTACATTTTTTTTGGGGGGGAGAGGACCCCTGTGAGTTGTACGACTCACAGGTACCTTTTTTTTCGGGGAGAGGACCCCTGTGGACTGTGCAACGCTCAGGTACCTTTTTTTTTTTTTGGGGCGAAAAGGTACCTGTGCGTTGCCAGGGTTTTCAGGTAAATTTTGTCAGTCACAGATTTTAGAAGTTGTTAAAGTTCTTATGATGAAAATAATTTCCGAGACTTAGAAGTTTGTTAAGGTTTCTTATGATGTAAATAATGTCATACGAGTTTGTTAAAAAGTTCTTATGGGAGAATTTTTTTCAGAGTTCCTACCCATAATAAAACAGATATTTAGGCTGTATATGTTTAAGTTGGATTCTTACTTAGAAACTAGTATATCTGAATCATTTCACAGCCATCCCCCTCCCTCACCTTTCCCTCCCCCTGCGTCTCCCACTCGTACCTCACACCCCCCTCCCTCCCCCCTTACCTCGCAATCTGTCGCCTCACCTGTGTTTACTTTAGACGTCAGCCAGACACGGCCTTCAGGTCACCTCGGTAATCGTATCTTCTCCATAATAATATCTGGACCATCTCTCTCCTCCTATTTCCTTACAACTATTTCAGAGTTTCAAATCATAGAAGTTTATTTATATGTTTATGACCGAATTTGTAAAAGGACCATTTTCAGAGAATATTGTCTTAGATGTTTTGTTAAGGAAAACAGACAACTTATCCATAACATTTAGTTTTATATCCATTTACGGCTATTTCACCTGTAAAGACCAAAATTAGTCAGAGACAGTTTTAGCTCATATTTCATCAGAGACCATTTTATACCTAAAAATGAACAGAGTCCACTTTGAGAGCAAAATTAGTCAGAGACAGTTTTAAGCTCATATTTCATCAGAGTCCAATTATCAACAGAAATTCGCCAGAGTCTACTTTGAGAGCAAAATTCATCAGAGTCCAGTTCTTGATCGAAATTCATCAGAGTCCAGTTTTCTAGCAAAATTCGTCAGAGTCTACTTTGAGAGCAAAATTAGCCAGAGACAGTTTTAAGCTCAAATTTCATCAGAGTCCAGTTCATGATCGAAATTCATCAGAGTCCCAATTGAAGACCCAAATTTGGCAGAGACCACATTTTCGCTACTAGCAGTCCAATCCCCCTGAAATTTTAAACAGTCATAATTCAGACGTAGTAAATAAGATCAAGTCAGTTACTGAGCTCCAGCTCTCGTCCCCACCTTAGTTCTCTTTCGTATATTTGTAAATAACCCATCAATTCCCTGAAATTTTTACCCTCTGTATTTCAGACATAGTAAATATGAAGTAAACAATTATAAAACTCTAGCTCTTGTCCTCTGTATAAGCTCACTTTTGTAAATTCATTACTCTCAGTCCAAATCACCCAACTACATTTTCAGACATAGTAAATAAAAACCAGTTCAGTTATCAAGTTTCAACTCTTGTGCCCCAGCTTAGTTCATTTGTGCAAGTTCTTTATTTTCCAACTAAATCACCTGAGATTTAAGATCACCTTATTTTCTAACGTAGTAAAATTAATCTGGACATTAGCAAAGCTCCATTTCCTCAGCCTTAGATCATCAGACATAAATATATTCGATCAAGTCCCTCTCCAGCCTATCTGTTTATCAGAGTAATTACTTTACCCTTCTCATCCCCAACGTATCAATCCCCAACGTATCAAAACCTTCAATAATCATACTGTATTTGCATATTTTCTCTATATTCAGCTGTGTTCTTCACATTTTGTCCATGTTTTCTGTGTTCACTCCATGTTCTTCAAATGTTCACAGTCCCATTCAGTTCATATTTTCACAAGTATCTCCATTTTTTCTGTAATCTTTCTCTTAGTCTCATTACTTTCTCTACAAATTCTAGTCATATTTTCTATGTTTTCATGTTCATCACATGTTCTCTTTACAACTTTTATACTCAATATTCATGCTAACTTCCATATTTTTGTGTTCTTTGTCAATATTCATGTTCCTCTACAAGTTCATGTTCCTCACAAGATCACTTCGTTTTTCACCTTCACTTACATGTTTTCTACATTCTTTGTCATATTCTCCATGTTCTTCACAAGTCCATTGTTCATTCTTTGTATTCCCTATTCTCCTTATCATGTTTTCATGTTCTCTGTAAGTTCATATTCCCAGCATGTTCACTGTATTCATCAACTTTTCTTACATGTGTTCTTTGTCATGTTCCCCATATGTTCTCTGGGTTTTTCCCCTTACATGTTATCTAACGTTCCTTAACTAAAAAAATCTTTCGCCAATCAACTAAAACATAGTCACTTTCGTCATTTCTCAACTAAACTTATTATCCAGTCAACTAAAAATTGTCAAAGGAATCTTTCCAACACTGTTCATAACTAATCTTATTTCCTAGTCATCAGAAAATAACCGTGTTCTTCATGTTTCATTGTCATTTCATAACTAAAATTATCCATCAATCAGCAGAAAAAGTCATATTCATCATTTCGTAACAGCCATTATGTTTTCGTCAAGTAAGAAAATATAGTCAAAGATATCTATCATCGTCGTTCTTAACTGACATTTATACTTTGTGGAGCACTAAAAATAGTCAAATGTAACTTTTTCAACACTTTCGTAACTAAAATTATATGTCGCTAAGTAAGAAAAAATTGTCAAAGGAATCTTTCCAGCACTGTTCACAACTAAACATATTCCCCATTCATCAGAAAATAACCGTATTCTTCATGTTTCATTGTCATTTCATAACTAAAATTATCCATCAATCAACAGAAAAAGCCATGTTCATCATGTTTTTGTCTTTTTGCTTAACTAAAATTATGTTTTGTCAAGTAAGAAAAAATAACCAAAGATATCTTTCATCGCTGTTCTTAACTGACATTATACTTTGGGGAGTACAAAAATAGTCTCCCTCGTCATGTTTTATCTTTTTCCTTAACTAAAGTATTCAGCAGTCAACTAAAAAATTGTTACTTCATCATGTTTCCTTGTCATTTCTTAACTGAAATATCACTTCTCTCATTTAAAATAGTCATGTGTAGCCTCTTTCCAACACTGTTCTTAACTAAAGTAACCTTTCACTTCGCTAAAATAGTCATATTCATCATTGTTCCTAACTAAATTATATGTCGTTAAGTAAGAAATATAGTCAAAGACACTCTTCGAGACATCAAGGACTTACTCAAAGACATCAAAGTTGCACTCAAAGACATCCTTTGAGACATCAAAGACATCCTTTAAGACTTCAATGGGACTCTTCGAGATATCAAAAGACACTCTCAAACACTCAAAAATTTACTTGCATCCTCAAAGTTATTCTCAGAGGCATAAAAGTCATTCTCAGAGCTATCAAATTATTCTCGATGTCATCAAAAAGTATTTTCTCGTTCATCAAAGATAATCTCAGAGTTAACAAAGGTAATCTCTAACTCACTCTCGTACATCAAAGTTAATCTAAGACATCATTTTTCATCAAAGATATTCTCTCTAAACCAACAATGTTCTTCTCTAAGACAAAGTTATTCTCAGAGTCACCTTCGTTCTTCAGAGAAACTTTCAAAAACATCTTTGTTCATCAAGTTATTCTCGGTGTCATCAAAAGGTATTCTCTAACTCACTTTTGGTCATTAAAGTTAATTTCTATGTTATAAATGTTTGTCTCAGAGACATGTAAAGTTAATCTTAGAGTTAACAAAGGTAATCTCTAACTCACTCTCGTTCGTCAAAGTTGTTTCAAAGACATCAAAGTTATTCTCAGAGTTATCCAAAGATATTCTCATGTCCACAAAAGTTATTCTGGGCTATCAAAGTTAATCTCAGACATCTTCATTCATAAAGTTATTCTCAGTCATGAAATGTTATTCTCTAAGTAACTTTCCGTTCATCAAAGATATTCTGTAAGTCCTGAAAGTTATTCACAGAGTCATCAAAGTTATTCTGTAACTCACTTTTGTTCATTAAAGTTAATTTCTATGTTATAAAGTTATTCTCAGAGCTAACAAAATACTACTCATGTTCTCAGAAGTCATTCTCAAACTCATCAAAGTTATTCTCAGAGTCATCAAAAGTTGTTCTCTAAAACATCAATGTTGCTATCTAAGACATCAAAGATGTTCTCTAAATCATAAAAGTTAATCTTAACTCACCTTCGTTCATTAGAGAAACTTTCCAATCCATATTCGTTGACCAGAGTTATTCTCAGAGTCATCAAAGCGATCTCTAATTCATCTTCGTTCTCCAAAAGTTGTTCTCTAAGACACCTTCATTCATCAAAGAAACTCTCCTTCTTCCATCATGTTATTCTTTAAGACATCTTCAGTCATAAAATTTTCTCTCCAAAATGTAACTAGTTCAGCTTTTCATACCAAGCCTGCACTTGTTAAAATATATTTTCGCAGTCACTTTACCCTAAAACTGTTCTCTGAACTATCCTAACTTAACTTACCTTACCTTACCTATCTTACCTAACTTTACCTATCTTACCTAACTTAACCTGCATAACCTAACTTTACCTATCTTACCTAACTTAACCTGCATAACCTAACTTTACCTATCCTAACCTAACTTACTTTACCTTACCTATCTTACCTAACTTTACCTATCTTACCTAACTTACCTTACCTTACCTATCTTAACCTGCTTAACCTATCTTACCTAACTTAACCTGCATAACCTAACTTTACCTATCCTAACATAACTTACCTTACCTATCTTACCTAACTTTACCTATCTTACCTAACTTAACCTGCATAACCTAACTTTACCTATCCTAACCTAACTTACCTTACTTTACCTATCTTACCTAAATTTACCTATCTTACCTAACTTAACCTGCATAACCTAACTTTACCTATCCTAACCTAACTTACCTTACCTTACCTATCTTACCTAACTTTACCTATCCTATCCTAACCTAACTTGTCTTACCTAACTTAATCTTACATTCCCAAACTGATGTATCCTAACTTATCTAGTCCAACCAGACATGCTCTAACTTACATAAGTATTCCTTCTTGTCTTTTGTGTTTCGTCAATCATTGTCTCATATTCATTTACTCATTTCATTAGTTAATTTTCAAATGGTCACTTTTGCATTTCAAGTGCTATTTGTTAGAGATTGGATATTTAAGCATTTCAAAGAATTTTTGTCATATATGGGCATTTACTCATTTCATTAGTTAATTTCTCAAATGGTCACTTTGGCATTTCAAGTGCTATTTGTTAGAGATTGGATATTTAAGCATTTCAAAGAATTTTTGTCATATATGGGCATTTACTCATTTCAAGGGATAATTTCTCAAATGGACGTTTTGCATTTCAAGTGTTATTTGTTTAAGATTGGGTGTTTAACCATTTCAAAGGATTTGTTGTTATATATGGGATTTTACTCTTTTCAAGGGCTAATTTCTCAAATGGTCATTTTGCAGATCAAGGGTTATTTGTTAAAGTTCATAAAGTTGCTCTTAAGTTGTATTTATTATGTTTGTTATCATTTATTCTTATTCCCCCACCCCTTAACCTAACCTCTTGTAATCTTAGTGTATTTGGTAGGTTCTATCATATGTTCTTATTCTCCAACCCCTTAACCTAACCTCTTGTAATCTTAGTGTATTTAGTAAGTTCTATCATATGTTCTTATTCCCCAACCCCTTAACCTAACCTCTTGTAATCTTAGTGTATTTAGTAGGTTCTATCGTATGTTCTTATTCCCCAACCCTTTAACCTAACCTTTCAGATGTAGTTTATTGTGTTTTTGACATATTTGTTGAATATATTATCCTTTTCATAACCTTTCAGATGTAGTTTTGTTTCTCCTTTTGTATATTTTTACCCAAACCCACCATCCCACTTAACCTTCTTTACTTTGTTTTCACATATAAGTTCATTCTTTATCATAGTAATAATAAAAATTACAATAGTAAAGAATCAGATCTACTAAGACTTGAAATTGAGAAACAAGAGCTCAAGGGAGTGAGAGCATGAAAGAAGAGCAAGGAGTAGGAGAGAGGGGGCAGACGAAAATGGGACCGAAGAAGAGAGAATGAGAGAGAGAGTGTGGGCATGGGGGAACTAAGATTCGAATTTGAGAAAAAGAAAAATAAGAGAATGAGAGAGAGTGAGCGAAGGGGGAGAGAATGGGTGCATTAAGACTTGAATTTGAGAAACAAGAGAGCATTTGAGCAAATGAGGGAGAGAGAGGGGGAGGAAGACAGAGAATAAGGGAGAGAGATAGAAAAGGAGGGTTAGAAGGAGTAGGAGAATCAAAGTAAAAGAAGGAAAGATGGTTTGGGTAAAAATATACAAAAAGGAGAAACAAAACTACATCTGAAAGGTTAGGAAAAGGATAATATATTCAACAAATATGTCAAAAACACAATAAACTACATCTGAAAGGTTAGGTTAAAGGGTTGGGGAATAAGAACATATGATAGAACCTACTAAATACACTAAGATTACAAGAGGTTAGGTTAAGGGGTTGGGGAATAAGAACATATGATAGAACTTACTAAATACACTAAGATTACAAGAGGTTAGGTTAAGGGGTTGGAGAATAAGAACATATGATAGAACCTACCAAATACACTAAGATTACAAGAGGTTAGGTTAAGGGGTGGGGGAATAAGAATAAATGATAACAAACATAATAAATACAACTTAAGAGCAACTTTATGAACTTTAACAAATAACCCTTGATCTGCAAAATGACCATTTGAGAAATTAGCCCTTGAAAAGAGTAAAATCCCATATATAACAACAAATCCTTTGAAATGGTTAAACACCCAATCTTAAACAAATAACACTTGAAATGCAAAACGTCCATTTGAGAAATTATCCCTTGAAATGAGTAAATGCCCATATATGACAAAAATTCTTTGAAATGCTTAAATATCCAATCTCTAACAAATAGCACTTGAAATGCCAAAGTGACCATTTGAGAAATTAACTAATGAAATGAGTAAATGCCCATATATGACAAAAATTCTTTGAAATGCTTAAATATCCAATCTCTAACAAATAGCACTTGAAATGCAAAAGTGACCATTTGAGAAATTAACTAATGAAATGAGTAAATGAATATGAGACAATGATTGACGAAACACAAAAAGACAAGAAGGAATACTTATGTAAGTTAGAGCATGTCTGGTTGGACTAGATAAGGTAGGATACATCAGTTTGGGAATGTAAGATTAAGTTAGGTAAGACAAGTTAGGTTAGGATAGGATAGGTAAAGTTAGGTAAGATAGGTAAGGTAAGGTAAGTTAGGTTAGGATAGGTAAAGTTAGGTTATGCAGGTTAAGTTAGGTAAGATAGGTAAAGTTAGGTAAGATAGGTAAAGTAAGGTAAGTTATGTTAGGATAGGTAAAGTTAGGTTATGCAGGTTAAGTTAGGTAAGATAGGTTAAGCAGGTTAAGATATGTAAGGTAAGGTAAGTTAGGTAAGATAAGTAAAGTTAGGTAAGATAGGTAAGGTAAGGTAAGTTAGGTTAGGATAGGTAAAGTTAGGTTATGCAGGTTAAGTTAGGTAAGATAGGTAAAGTTAGGTAAGATAGGTAAGGTAAGTTAAGTTAGGATAGTTCAGAGAACAGTTTTAGGGTAAAGTGACTGCGAAAATATATTTTAACAAGTGCAGGCTTGGTATGAAAAGCTGAACTAGTTACATTTTGGAGAGAAAATTTTATGACTGAAGATGTCTTAAAGAATAACATGATGGAAGAAGGAGAGTTTCTTTGATGAATGAAGGTGTCTTAGAGAACAACTTTTGGAGAACGAAGATGAATTAGAGATCGCTTTGATGACTCTGAGAATAACTCTGGTCAACGAATATGGATTGGAAAGTTTCTCTAATGAACGAAGGTGAGTTAAGATTAACTTTTATGATTTAGAGAACATCTTTGATGTCTTAGATAGCAACATTGATGTTTTAGAGAACAACTTTTGATGACTCTGAGAATAACTTTGATGAGTTTGAGAATGACTTCTGAGAACATGAGTAGTATTTTGTTAGCTCTGAGAATAACTTTATAACATAGAAATTAACTTTAATGAACAAAAGTGAGTTACAGAATAACTTTGATGACTCTGTGAATAACTTTCAGGACTTACAGAATATCTTTGATGAACGGAAAGTTACTTAGAGAATAACATTTCATGACTGAGAATAACTTTATGAATGAAGATGTCTGAGATTAACTTTGATAGCCCAGAATAACTTTTGTGGACATGAGAATATCTTTGGATAACTCTGAGAATAACTTTGATGTCTTTGAAACAACTTTGACGAACGAGAGTGAGTTAGAGATTACCTTTGTTAACTCTAAGATTAACTTTACATGTCTCTGAGACAAACATTTATAACATAGAAATTAACTTTAATGACCAAAAGTGAGTTAGAGAATACCTTTTGATGACACCGAGAATAACTTGATGAACAAAGATGTTTTTGAAAGTTTCTCTGAAGAACGAAGGTGACTCTGAGAATAACTTTGTCTTAGAGAAGAACATTGTTGGTTTAGAGAGAATATCTTTGATGAAAAATGATGTCTTAGATTAACTTTGATGTCTTTGAAACAACTTTGATGTACGAGAGTGAGTTAGAGATTACCTTTGTTAACTCTGAGATTATCTTTGATGAACGAGAAAATACTTTTTGATGACATCGAGAATAATTTGATAGCTCTGAGAATGACTTTTATGCCTCTGAGAATAACTTTGAGGATGCAAGTAAATTTTTGAGTGTTTGAGAGTGTCTTTTGATATCTCGAAGAGTCCCATTGAAGTCTTAAAGGATGTCTTTGATGTCTCAAAGGATGTCTTTGAGTGCAACTTTGATGTCTTTGAGTAAGTCCTTGATGTCTCGAAGAGTGTCTTTGACTATATTTCTTACTTAACGACATATAATTTAGTTAGGAACAATGATGAATATGACTATTTTAGCGAAGTGAAAGGTTACTTTAGTTAAGAACAGTGTTGGAAAGAGGCTACACATGACTATTTTAAATGAGAGAAGTGATATTTCAGTTAAGAAATGACAAGGAAACATGATGAAGTAACAATTTTTTAGTTGACTGCTGAATACTTTAGTTAAGGAAAAAGATAAAACATGACGAGGGAGACTATTTTTGTACTCCCCAAAGTATAATGTCAGTTAAGAACAGCGATGAAAGATATCTTTGGTTATTTTTTCTTACTTGACAAAACATAATTTTAGTTAAGCAAAAAGACAAAAACATGATGAACATGGCTTTTTCTGTTGATTGATGGATAATTTTAGTTATGAAATGACAATGAAACATGAAGAATACGGTTATTTTCTGATGAATGGGGAATATGTTTAGTTGTGAACAGTGCTGGAAAGATTCCTTTGACAATTTTCTTACTTAGCGACATATAATTTTAGTTACGAAAGTGTTGAAAAAGTTACATTTGACTATTTTTAGTGCTCCACAAAGTATAAATGTCAGTTAAGAACGACGATGATAGATATCATTGACTATATTTTCTTACTTGACGAAAACATAATGGCTGTTACGAAATGATGAATATGACTTTTTCTGCTGATTGATGGATAATTTTAGTTATGAAATGACAATGAAACATGAAGAACACGGTTATTTTCTGATGACTAGGAAATAAGATTAGTTATGAACAGTGTTGGAAAGATTCCTTTGACAATTTTTAGTTGACTGGATAATAAGTTTAGTTGAGAAATGACGAAAGTGACTATGTTTTAGTTGATTGGCGAAAGATTTTTTTAGTTAAGGAACGTTAGATAACATGTAAGGGGAAAAACCCAGAGAACATATGGGGAACATGACAAAGAACACATGTAAGAAAAGTTGATGAATACAGTGAACATGCTGGGAATATGAACTTACAGAGAACATGAAAACATGATAAGGAGAATAGGGAATACAAAGAATGAACAATGGACTTGTGAAGAACATGGAGAATATGACAAAGAATGTAGAAAACATGTAAGTGAAGGTGAAAAACGAAGTGATCTTGTGAGGAACATGAACTTGTAGAGGAACATGAATATTGACAAAGAACACAAAAATATGGAAGTTAGCATGAATATTGAGTATAAAAGTTGTAAAGAGAACATGTGATGAACATGAAAACATAGAAAATATGACTAGAATTTGTAGAGAAAGTAATGAGACTAAGAGAAAGATTACAGAAAAAATGGAGATACTTGTGAAAATATGAACTGAATGGGACTGTGAACATTTGAAGAACATGGAGTGAACACAGAAAACATGGACAAAATGTGAAGAACACAGCTGAATATAGAGAAAATATGCAAATACAGTATGATTATTGAAGGTTTTGATACGTTGGGGATTGATACGTTGGGGATGAGAAGGGTAAAGTAATTACTCTGATAAACAGATAGGCTGGAGAGGGACTTGATCGAATATATTTATGTCTGATGATCTAAGGCTGAGGAAATGGAGCTTTGCTAATGTCCAGATTAATTTTACTACGTTAGAAAATAAGGTGATCTTAAATCTCAGGTGATTTAGTTGGAAAATAAAGAACTTGCACAAATGAACTAAGCTGGGGCACAAGAGTTGAAACTTGATAACTGAACTGGTTTTTATTTACTATGTCTGAAAATGTAGTTGGGTGATTTGGACTGAGTAATGAATTTACAAAAGTGAGCTTGGACAGAGGACAAGAGCTAGAGTTTTATAATTGTTTACTTCATATTTACTATGTCTGAAATACAGAGGGTAAAAATTTCAGGGAAATTGATGGGTTATTTACAAAGATACGAAAGAGAACTAAGGTGGGGACGAGAGCTGGAGCTCAGTAACTGACTTGATCTTATTTACTACGTCTGAATTATGACTGTTTAAAATTTCAGGGGGATTGGACTGCTAGTAGCGAAAATGTAAAAATTTGGGTCTTCAATTGGGACTCTGATGAATTTCGATCAAGAACTGGACTCTGACTAATTTTGCTCTCAAAGTGGACTCTGTTCATTTTTAGGTATAAAATGGTCTCTGATGAAATATGAGCTAAAACTGTCTCTGACTAATTTTGGTCTTTACAGGTGAAATAGCCGTAAATGGATATACAACTAAATGTTATGGATAAGTTGTCTGTTTTCCTTAACAAAACATCTAAGACAATATTCTCTGAAAATGGTCCTTTTACAAATTCGGTCATAAACATATAAATAAACTTCTATGATTTGAAACTCTGAAATAGTTGTAAGGAAATAGGAGGAGAGAGACGGTCCAGATATTATTATGGAGAAGATAAGATACGATTACCGAGGTGACCTGAAGGCCGTGTCTGGCTGACGTCTAAAGTAAACACAGGTGAGGCGACAGATTGCGAGGTAAGGGGGGAGGGGGGGGTGTGAGGTACGAGTGGGAGACGCAGGGGGAGGGAAAGGCGAGGGAGGGGGATGGCTGTGAAATGATTCAGATATACTAGTTTCTAAGTAAGAATCCAACTTAAACATATACAGCCTAAATATCTGTTTTATTATGGGTAGGAACTCTGAAAAAAAATTCTCCCATAAGAACTTTTTAACAAACTCGTATGACATTATTTACATCATAAGAAACCTTAACAAACTTCTAAGTCTCGGAAATTATTTTCATCATAAGAACTTTAACAACTTCTAAAATCTGTGACTGACAAAATTTACCTGAAAACCCTGGCAACGCACAGGTACCTTTTCGCCCAAAAAAAAAAAAGGTACCTGTGCGTTGCACAGTCCACAGGGGTCCTCTCCCCGAAAAAAAGGTACCTGTGAGTCGTACAACTCACAGGGGTCCTCTCCCCCCCAAAAAAAAGGTACCTGTGAGTCGTACACCCTACTACTGTGGTGACGATGGTGGGAGTGTAGTAGTAGTGGTGACGATGGTGAGTGTGTAGTAGTGGTGGTGACGATGGTGGGAGTGTAGTAGTAGTGGTGGTGACGATGGTGGGAGTGTAGTAGTAGTGGTGGTGACGATGGTGGGAGTGTAGTAGTAGTGGTGACGATGGTGGGAGTGTAGTAGTAGTAGTGGTGACGATGGTGGGAGTGTAGTAGTAGTGGTGACGATGGTGAGTGTGTAGTAGTGGTGGTGACGATGGTGGGAGTGTAGTAGTAGTGGTGGTGACGATGGTGGGAGTGTAGTAGTAGTGGTGGTGACGATGGTGGGAGTGTAGTAGTAGTGGTGACGATGGTGGGAGTGTAGTAGTAGTAGTGGTGACGATGGTGGGATTGTAGTAGTAGTGGTAGTGAAGATGGTGGGAGTGTAGTAGTGGTTATGGCGATGGTGGGAGTGTAGTAGTGGTGGTGACGATGGTGGGAGTGTAGTAGTGGTGGTGACGATGGTGAGAGTGTAGTAGTGGTGATGATGGTGGGAGTGTAGTAGTGGTGGTGACGATGGTGGGAGTGTAGTAGTGGTGGTGACGATGGAGGGAGTGTAGTAGTGGTGGTGACGATGGTGGGAGTTTAGTAGTGGTGGTGACGATGGTGGGAGTGTAGTAGTGGTGGTGACGATGGTGGGAGTGTAGTATTAGTGGTGACGATGGTGAGAGTGGAGTAGTGGTGGTGACGATGGTGAGAGTGGAGTAGTGGTGGTGACGATTGTGAGAGTGTAGTAGTGGTGGTGACGATGGTGGGAGTGTAGTAGTGGTGGTGACGATTGTGAGAGTAGTAGTGGTGGTGACGATGGTGGGAGTGTAGTAGTGGTGGTGACGATGGTGGGAGTGTAGTAGTGGTGGTGACGATGGTAGGAGTGTAGCAGTGGTGGTGAAGATGGTGGGAGTGTAGTAGTGGTAGTGACGATGGTGGGAGTTTAGTAGTGGTGGTGACGATGGTGGGAGTGTAGTAGTAGTGGTGACGATGGTGGGAGTGTGTTAGTGGTGGTGACGATGGTGAGTGTAGTAGTGGTGATGACGATGGTGAGAATGTAGTAGTGGTGGTGACGATGGTGATAGTGTAGTAGTGGTGATGACGATGGTTGGAGTCTAGTAGTAGTGGTGACGATGGTGGGAGTGTAGGAGTAGTGGTGACGATGGTGGTGACGATAGTGGGAGTGTAGTAGTAGTGGTGGTGACAATGGTGGGAGTGTAGTAGTAGTGGTGACGATGGTGGGAGTGTAGTAGTAGTGGTGACGATGGTGGGAGTGTAGAAGTAGTGGTGACGATGGTGGGAGTGTAGCAGTAGTGGTGACGATGATGAGAGTGTGGTAGTAGTGGTGACGATGGTGGAAGTGTAGTAGTACTGGTGACGATGGTGAGAGTGTAGTAGCAGTAGTGGTGACGATGGTGGGAGTGTAGTAGTAGTAGTGGTGACGATGGTGGGTGTGTAGTAGTAGTGGTCATGATGTTGGGAGTGTAGTAGTAGTGGTGGTGACGATTGTGAGAGTGTAGTAGTGGTGGTGGTGACGATTGTGAGAGTGTAGTAGTGGTGGTGACGATGGTGAGTGTAGTAGTAGTGGTCACGATGTTGGGAGTGTAGTAGAGGTGGTGACGATGGTGGGAGTGTAGTAGTGGCGACGATGGTGGGAGTGTAGTAGTAGTGGTGACGATGGTGAGAGTGTAGTAGTAGTGGTAACGATGGTGAGAGTGTAGTAGTAGTGGTAACGATGGTGAGAGTGTAGTAGTAGTTTTAACGATGGTGAGAGTGTAGTAGTGGTGGTGACGATGGTAGGAGTGTAGTAGTGGTGGTGACGATGGTGGGAGTGTAGCAGCAGTGGTGACGATGGTGGGAATGTAGTAGTGGTGGTGACGATGGTAGGAGTGTAATAGTAGTGGTGACGATGGTGGGAATGTAGTAGTGGTGGTGGTGACGATGGTGGGAGTGTAGTAGTAGTGGTGACGATGGTGGGAGTGTAGTAAGTAATTATCAAAAGAAGGCACCAAACCGGGAAGGTTATGTAGCACCATCAAATGCGCAAAATAGAGGGCGTTAAATATCACGAAGGATACCAATACGAGAACAAAAACGCATAAGGCGAACGATATCAAAAGTATCCGAGTCACCAAGAATTCTATTGAGGGACATTTGACCGCGAGGGGCGGTCGGAAAGCAAGACACACGCTCGTCCTGGAAGTCAGGACATTCAAGAAGAACATGCACGACCGTAAGAGGGACAATGCAACTAGGACAATAAGGAGCAGGGCGGCGCTCCATCAAGTGACCATGGGTTAAGCGAGTATGGCCAATACGCAATCTCGCCAGAGCTGTTTCCCACCGCCGGTTACGGTGGAAGGAGGACGGCCACGAGGAAACAACATTTAAGAGTATGTAGCTTGTTACCAGTAAGAGACAACCAAGAAGCCTGCCAACGGGTAAGAACTGAGGAATGGATAACCGGGTAAAAGTCGGAATACGGAATGCCTTTACGAGAGATGGGACAAGAGCGGACAGCTTCCTTGGCGGCAGCATCCGCTCGCTCATTTAAAGACACACCAATATGGCTGGGAACCCAACAAAACTCAACCGACTTAAATTTACTGTGAACAAGAAACAGCCAATGCTGGATCTCGACAACTACTGGATGAACCGGATTAAAGGACCCGAGAGCCATGAGGGCACTACGAGAGTCAACAACTACAAAGGAGGACTGACAACGAGAAAGCAGGAGACGAAGAGCATAGAGAATAGCATAAAGTTCCGCTGTAAAGATGCTAGTCTCCGGAGGTAAGCGACACATATAAGTGCGATCAGGAAAAACAACAGAGTAGCCGACACCGTCCGCCGACTTAGACCCATCAGTGAAGACAGAAACGGAGCGGGAGTGAGAAGAAAAGTGCTCAAGGAAAAGGCGGTTTAGAACCGTAGGAGGGGTAAAAGCTTTAGTGATACGAGTCAAGGATGTACAAAACCGCGGTAGAGGGACCCTCCACGGGGGCAAAGAAGGAACAACACGAGGAGAAACACCAGAAATACGAACGGAAAGAGAATCCTGTAGGCGAGATAACCGGACAGAAAGAGGGAGGTGGTGAAGAGGAACAGGAACCGCAGGAGGGGTAAAACTTAAAGCACGACAGAGGCGAGAGGAAGGATGTTGCAAGGACCGCGCAAGATAGCGAAGACAGTAGCGATCACGGCGGTCCTGGAGAGACAGGAAGCCAGTGTCAACATACAAGCTAAGGACGGGAGTCGAACGAAAGGCACCAGAACTGAGGCGCAACCCAGTATGGTGCAAAGCATCAAGACGGCGAAGAGTAGAAGGAGAAGCAGACGAGTAAGCAGGGCAACCATAATCGAGCTTAGACACGACGAGAGAGGAATGTAAAGCAAGGAGTGCGCGCCTATCTGCCCCCCAAGAAGTATGGGACAAGACCCGAAGGAGGGTAAGGGCCTTAGAGCACTCAACACGGAGGTAAGAGATATGGGGAGACCAAGACAAACGAGTGTCAAGGAATAACCCCAAAAGCTTCGCGGAATCTTTGTATTCAAGGGGATGACCATAAAGTGACAAAGAGGGACGAAGAACAACCCGTTTCCGCGTAAAAGTCATGGCACAAGTCTTAGAAGTAGAGAACTTGAAGCCATGACCTGTGGCCCAAGACGACACGGCATCAATTGCAAGTTGAAGCCAGCGTTGAAGGAGAGGCGAATCATCACCCTGACAACAAAGGGTAAGATCATCGACATAGAGAGCGGAGAAGACACCAGAAGGAAGAGAGGAAAGAAGACCATTGAGGGCAACCAGAAAAAGAGTAGTGCTCAGAACACTACCCTGGGGCACACCTTCGTATTGCTGAAAAGAGGAAGACAGAGCGGTACCAAGGCGCACCCGAAAGGAACGACGAGAGAGGAAGCTGCGGAGAAAGAGAGGGAGATGACCACGAAGGCCAAAAGAATGAAGTTGAGATAGGATATGATAACGCCAAGTGGTGTCGTAAGCCTTTTCTAGGTCAAAAAGGACGGCAACAACGGAGGTCTTCGCAGTACGAATATAGACCTCCAAGTTCACCAGGACATCTGTCGTGCTGCGGCACTTGCGGAAACCAAATTGAGAAGGGGAGAGGAGGTGATGGTGTTCCAGAAACCACATCAGACGAACGTTAACCATACGTTCAAAGAGTTTGCAGACAACTTGTGAGAGCAATAGGGCGAAAGTCCTTAGGGGAAGTACCCAGAGACCCCGGTTTGCGAACAGGGAGGACAACGGCATCGAGCCAGTCCTCAGGGACTGACGACGACTCCCAGATCCGATTATACAGACTCAGTAAATACTGAGACGTGCTCGGAGGGAGATGGCGAAGCATCTCATAATGAATACCATCGGAGCCCGCCGCCGTAGAACCGCAGAGGGCCAGGGCAGAACGAAGTTCAGAGAGAGAGAAGGGATCATTATAGGGAAGCTGAAGATGAGTGCAGAAATCTAAAGGACGAGACTCAAGGACAGGTTTACGAAGAAGGAAAGATTGGGGAAGATGAAGACCAGAGCTAACAGAAGAAAAGTGGGAACCCAGTTCGGAAGCGACCTGCAACGGGTCCGCCACAAGAGTATCATGGAGGTGAAGGACCGGTGAAACATCGGGAACGAACTTACCCGCTATCTTGCGGATACGCTTCCAGATCTGGGCCAGAGGGGTTTCGGACGTAATTGTCGAGACATAAGATGCCCAACATTCACGTTTAGCCGTACGGATGGCCCTACGGGCCACCGCACTCGCATTCCGAAAGAAAAGAAAAGAATCGGTCGTCTGCCTACGGCGGTGCTTCTTCCAGGCTGCACGCTTACAGCGGACAGCCCGAGCACAGTCCGCATTCCACCAGGGAACGCACTTCCGTGGACCCCGAGAGGAAGAGCGAGGAATAGAGCGGAGGGCAGCGTCGAAGACAGTGTCATGAAAAAGGAGGAGAGCGCGAGAGAGGGGCAGAAGGGAGAGGTCAGAGAGAGTAGCACTGAGGGAAAATAGGGTCCAGTCCGCCTTAGCAAACTGCCACCTAGGGAAAGAGAGGGAAGGGCGAAAAGAGAAAAAGGAAACAAGGATGGGGAAATGATCACTTCTATGGAGGTCATCAAGAACCTGCCATGTGAAATCTAAGTAAAGAGAAGAAGAGCAGAGAAAGATCAAGACAAGAAAGGGTGCGAGTCCGAGAGTCCAAATGAGTGGGCTCACCAGAATTCAGGAGAGACAGGGAAGAAGAGAGGAGAAACGGCTCAAGAAGGCGACCCCGGGTATTCGTTAGAACGTCACCCCAAAGAGAATGACAACAATTGAAGTCACCCAGCAGGAGCACAGGCTCCGGCAAGGTGTCTAGGTGGTGTTTCAAATCAGGAAGAGAGAGCGGGACACTCGGGAGATAAATGGAACAAACCGAGTACCATTTCCCCACAAAGATACGAGCAGCAGAACAATGGAGAGGCGAAGGAAAAAGTAAAGGAACAAAGGGAACATCAGCACGATTCAAGAGAGCAGAAGAATTAGAAGCCCCAGCAACGGCTGGGGGGGGGGGGGAAGAGAGAAAGGAATAGCCACGAAAACGACCAGGACGAGCACCAAGCATCGGCTCCTGGAGACAGACACAAAGGGGCGAAAACCGTGAGAATCATAAGTTGGAGTTCGAGGAAATTTGCGTAATAACCTCGAACGTTCCATTGAAGAATGGACAACGATGAGAAGAGAAAGGACAAAAACAGAGAACAAGGAAGAAACAAAGGCGAAAGAACAACAGAGCACGTTAAAGAATATCAGGGTCGGGATCAGGGACAGCAAAGTCAGGGTTAGGGGGCATGGGTAAACTGAGCAAAGACGGAGGGAAGGAAACGGGAGAACAGATCAGAGGTGGGCGGGCGGGGTCCGGAGAAGGAAGAGGAGGAGACAACGGAGAGGAGCAGTCAAGGACAGCAGCAGGAAGAGGGGGAGTAGAAAGAGGGGAGCGCACCCCAGCAAGAGCAGCAATCGAAAGGGAAGCAGGGGCCAAAGAAACCTCCATAGCAGGAACAGGGGGCGCAATCACTGAAACGGGAGGGGAAGGAGCAACAGAGCCAGAAGTAGGAGCTGAGGAAGAAAGCGAAGCCTTCTTACCCACCTGGGAGGAAGGAGAGGAGCCAGGCTTACGCTTCTGACTTAAAGAGACAGGTGTCCCAGCAACTACGTACCGGGCAACGGATTCCAGTGTCTCAACAGCAGAAGCTGAACGAGAGCACACACTACGGCCGTTAGGAGAGCGATGGACATCCGCCTGCACCGACAGGCGGCGGGGAGAGCCGATAGATGGAGGAAGAGGATGGGAAGGAGGATCGGAGGGAGACGAGGAAGAAGACACAGGAGACATGACAGACCGGGTACAAAGAAGGGGAACCCCAGACAGAGGACCAGGAGGGGGACCCCTCGGGACAGAACACAAAGGGACAGAGGAGGGGGCAGTGGGCGTATCAGGGTCCAAGGCCCGGAAACGATTGCGAGTCTGAGGAAGGGGGAAGGACGAGTAGAGGAAGAGCGCAACACGCGAGCATAAGAGATGTTAGTATAAGGCGGGAGCCGGCGAACCTGGCGCCTCGCCTCAGGAAAAGATAAACGCTCCCGGTGCTTCAGGTTTAGGACGGCTGCCTCAAGCTTGTAATGGACACAGGCACGGGAGAAGGTAGGATGGGCCTCATCGCAGTTGAGGCAGCGAGCTTGGGGAGAAGTGCACTCCGACTTAGAGTGACCTACACTCCCACACAAAGGGCAGAGACAGTCCCAGAGCAGCGGAGGGCACCATGCCCAAACCTCAAGCACTTGTTACAAAGTCGAGGAGAAGGAATATACTCCTGAACAGAGCACCTAGCACCAGCAAGAATGACAGAGGATGGAAGGGTCCCGCCATCAAAGGTGATCTTCACAACGCGAAGGGGTTGACGGCGACGACCACGAGGGGGGACAAGTAAACATGTCAACCTGGAAGACAGAATGGCCTTGGGCATCAAGGATATGCCGAATATCATCGTGGCAATCCTGCAGATTCCGAACACCGGTTGCAACATGGGGTGGGAGGAGAATAGTGCCAACACTGGCATTCATCTGAACGTTCTTTTGACCCGAACAGGGATCTCGCCAAGGCAAAATAAGGCAGCCAAGCGGGAAGCTGCATCCTGAGAAGGAGCAGCAACGACACGTGTACCGAGACGAGTGGGGTTGAAAGTAACAGACGCATCCACGGAATCTACAAGATGCCGATGGAGGGAGAAATCGTCAGGAGGCGCAGAATCAAGAGGGAGGAGATCAAAGTATTTGGCCCATGAAGCAGGACCAAACAAGGCCTGATACGTATCAGCACGGGAAGGAATCGAGCGAGTGCGGCTGGGGCGCGAACGGCGTTGAGAACCCCTAGAGAGAGGGGTCAAAAGGCGCAGTAGTCACAACGAGAGACTTAGCCGCACCAGGGGACGAAGTGGTCACCACCGGGGGCTGGAGGCTCGACCCAACCACAGAGGAGGGAGGGGAGCTGGGGGAAGTAGTCAGAACGGTCAAAGGAGGAGCAAGGTCGGGGCCCAACGCAGCGGGAGCTACAGAGCCTGGTCTTCCAATACAGGCCGACTCCGGGGCTTGGTCGCCCACCCCACGAGCCTGAGAGGGTACAACGGAAACATTCAACGACAGAGACGAAAAGTGATAAATTCATCCACGAATGTGCCCCCATACCCACCATGGAGCCACAATTAGAGGCAGGACACCCAACAGGAAGCTATCGCCGATCATGCCGGGGCCCCCTAGGGGTGCGTCGTGAGTATACGCCCCACAAACGCCACCTTAAGAACCGTCAGTCCGTCGAGATCGGGTTCAGCGACGAAAAGGGTATTGACAATAAAAGGTTCCCCTCGCTCGAGACGTTGGGTACTACAGTTCTACGGGTGCAAGAGTATGCCTCCTCAAGCACCCGGGCGTCAAAATAGAAGAAGTCCAAAGAAATAATGCAAAACAAGCAAAAGGTCTGCAGGAAACGAGCAGATAGAAGAAGAGGGGGGAGAAAAACGAAACATAAGGAAAAGGAAAAGTGATCCGGCACAATTAGAGAAGACGGCAGCAAGAGTGCAAGGCCAGAAAAGGACAGGACTGCCCCACGGAGCATCACACTCCGGTAGCCGTCCACCAAGCCCCCACACGACGCCAACGGGCCGGATGGGGAGGGGGACAGTGGAGGAGTTTGCAGCTAGCAACGCTATGGTCGCGGGTTCGCAGCCCCTCGAGCCCTAGTGGGTTTTCTCATCGATATTGTGTGTCAAGTTCGTGCATTTGCAGGTGGGCTATAATCTGCCTTCCACTGACGTACCATCTCTTCCCAGAAATGAAAAATAGTTGCGCTTCAACTTGTGACGAGTTTTATGACAGGAGCACTATACCAGTCTGCCTGTCTCCAGGAAAGGCAGCCCTTTAGGGTCTGAAGCAGGAGGAATAAACTTTAGTGTACTATAGAAACAAATCTGTAACAAGGACTAAATAATACTCTTGGTAAACGGCAAAAAAACTTCTTTATCTGTCACTTGCATTATTACTCAATTGGTTGTGTACCATCGCTATAAGTTTATATCAGACATTAAGTTTTATTCTGAAACGCTTACAAAGTAGATGGTAAACTGAAAGTTTAGATCCTCCAGAATAGGCACGTTCGCCCACAGTCACAGTGTTTTATCTTAAACCAATCAGTGGGTGGGATTTCCTGTCGAGCAAGTACATCCCTTGTGTTGGACTTTATACCTAAAGAAAAAATTAGTCTTATATCCCTTTGGCTGCCTTTTGTCTTCGTGGGTAGGGAGACTTTAGTCGTAGTGTCTGCTACATCCGGCTACTGGAGAATTATGATGAGGTTATCGTCCGTGCTCGAGACAATAGCCGGTGTATACATTTTGCTACCCTGGGGCTAGATTCACTAAGTAGTTACTCAAGTCTTTACGAACCTGTACATCTTTCCTCAATCTTTGGCAACTTAGTTTAAAATTATTAAAGTTGATGATCTCTGAAGCAGAAGGCTGTTTATATCAACTATTATTGTTATAAACAGCCTCCTGGTGCTTCGCAGCTCATTAACTGTTTAATAATTTTAAACTAAGCCGCCGAAGACTGAGGAAAGATGTACACGTTCGTAAGTACTTGTGTAACTGCTTGCCGCCTTGCGGAGTACTCACTTTTCTCCAGTTGTTCAAGGTCCTGTTTAGACTAAAGGGAATTTATGCTCTTATGTCCCCGATTTTTATTTTCGTGGCTTCTGACCGAGGATTATTACCCTTGGCGTTTAACTGAAGGTTTGGTAGTTTGTGGTGGATTTGTGGCTTCAAGTGGCCGAGTAGATCAAAGGCTTTGATTTTTGACCCATTCTAAGCATCGTTTGTTCCATGTCAATGTTCCGCGTGATTTTAATCCACTCAGTTTGGACATTTTGCATTTGTTTGTGTTCTTTATGCAGATATTTTCCATATATCAGTGTGTAGCTCGCTGCATCCTCTACACCATTCCAGAACTGCAGGCATCCTTATGGGGGCCGAAACACCGACATCTGTAACAGCCAGGTACAGAAATAATAATGGAAGTCCTACGTTTCTAGAAATAATTCAAGCATCCCATTTTCTTTATTCCGTAAATTTGTCTCTTAACCCTATTAATCATAATTTCCAAATTTATGAGATTTTTCAATTTCGCCACTTATTGTCCAAGTAACTTGGCAACAATTTTTTTCTACTGCATTAAACTGCATATAGACAAAGAGAGACTTAAAGTATGCTAGACCTTTCAGAGTCCGCGGTCATCTATAAACTTTTAAACATTGTCTTTTCATTTCGAAACATTTGCTAGAATAAAATGTTTATGCCAGTCTTTGCTAATGTTAGACAGTCTTGTGATCAAACTAATATGGCTTATACTATTCCAGGATCCGTAAGTAGCAAATGGTACGTCTTTTATTATCCGCGATGATAATCTATATTGCAAAGAAGTAATTATCAATAGAAGACACCAAACCGGGAAAGCTATGTAACACCATCAAATGTGCGGAATAATCAGAGGGCGCTAAATATCACCAAGGATGCCAATACGAGAACAAAAACGCATAAGGCGAACGATATCAAAAGTATCGAGTCCTAAAAATTCTATCGAGGACAAGCGACCGCGAGGGACGGTCGGAAAAAAGACACGCTCGTCTTGGAAGTCAGACATGTATTGCAAGGAAAATGATGGGCAAGTCCCACTGTGAATGTTTACGCCATGCAGGTTAAGTTAATGAAGGCCCAAACCTCTGAACGCTGTTGGACCCCTACTTAACCTCTTAAGAGTTTTAAGTATGGTTTTAAAGAACAATCTTCGCAGAGTTTTGGCGTTTTAAATCAAACTTTTTGTTCTATTTCTCATAGGAACTTTCCAGTTATATAAACAAGGAAATGCCACGGCTCATGAATTTTTCTGCGACATGCCTTTATTGCGTGGCGTGAATTTATTCTGTACTTAACAGGAATTTGTTAATGATTTGTAGAAGAAAAAAATAAACTATATGAATGCTTAATTTAATCATCACGAATAATGGGTGAACATCACGATCATTTATAACTTAAGAATAAACGGTCAATGCTCAGCTCTATTCAAAGTGAGACGAGCTCCACCATACTAAAGTCATTTATAAGCAAAACCAATGAATTTAGTTTTAATTGAATACAACACAAAAGTGGTAATTCTTAAGCACTGTCGGGGAAAAGAACTCTACTAAAATTCATAAGAAAACGGTGGATCATTGCCCTGTCGCCAATAATTGCCAGCAAATATTTGAAATTTTTAAATATATCCGAACTGGTAATAAAAAATCAATTGAACCAACTATCGGTACTAAAAAATATTAAATATAACGCCTTTCTCTACTTGATAAAATCGCATCTTGTGTCGAGCCGGATGCGAGAGTGGGAGAGGGAAGGGGGGGGGGGCCGACGCCATTAAATTTAACGTAAAGAAGTCTCGCGTGGAGGTCACCAAGCTCCACTATTTTCCCCTCTACTTTATATTATGGTACGTGAACAGCTCCCATAACGGCACTATCTATAGTGCTCCAGAACAGCACTATCTTCAACAATAAGGGATGTGTTCTGTATCTGATAACCCGTTAAATCTAGTCATTCCTGGCCAGTAATGCAAGTTAGATTAGGATATGTTGGGCTAAACTGCATGGCAAGGTACCCAGTTAATTGCTTAGTATAGCTTATTATACTAGTTTCCCCTACAAGGCGTATTTGTGTGATCTCTGTTCATATCTTTGTCCAGGCCATAACTAGACAAGCTGTATTTGTTCCATTTTATTTACCAATCCATGTAGTATAACTGTGTACCAATATTAATTTAGATTGATAGACTAACCTCCCCCCCCCCAGCTTAAGTAGGAAAAGATGAGAATTTAATATCAGTCCATTTTAAATTCATGCAGTCCGCTATTGAAATTTAAGTATTAATAAATAATTTATATTAATGAATTCTAATTTATAACCGATTAGAATTAAAATAAATCCCACGATTCGGGTTTTCCCCACATGAATGCTTGCTCAACACCAGACGTTTCACCAAAAGTGGAATTTTTTTATTTAATCTATTTTACTACTGATAATCAAGTTGGTTCATGAGAAATGTTTCTCGTGCTTAAAGTCCAGAGACATGTTTTAAGAATTTCCAATATTCGTAGCTGGTGAATTTAATGGCGATATGGCAATGATACCCTGTTCTATTCGAATGAATGTGTTAGTAAATCGTGCTTGTTAGAAAAAACACCAAGAAATTATTTTAAATTTAATTAAAATAAAATGTTTACAAATCAGATTTCACAACTAGTTATTTACATTGGACCTACGGGAAACCATAGGCCCTCACCCCGTTGTGAAGCTGGAGGAAAGTTGAGAAGGCTTGCCCAACAGGTGCCTAGTTGAGAAGTCTGACGAGAATAAAGTCATGACTACAGCAGATTAAAGAGGTGGCCTTGTAGAGTTCAGGACCACAGCGTTCGCGTCATTAACTGAAATGAAGACGAACCTCTTTAGTTTATATTTAAACCAAGTGATTTGGGATTTAACAGCTGTACTGACGAGCTGGAAAGATTCTGTACAAACTGGAATCGAAGTTAACCATGTAGAAATTTAGGTGAACCAATACCTTGTTTTATTTTTATCAGTGAACAGTTTAAAAAGGTAAACCACATTGAGATCTAAAACTATATTAAGGAATTGACATGTACGAGTTAAAGCAAGCGTATCAACTAGTTCAAGGAGGCACTTGCCTTCCTTACCTCACCCCCACGACAACAGGGAGAGGGAGACGTCAAGAAACTAAGTGTAATCACGTTATGAGAGACGTCCCTCTGATCCACGGAGAGTATCTTCAAATCAAACTAGACCTACGATGGGCACAACCGTGTTTAAATTGTGTAAATTTTCGTGTCTCTTTCGAGGAACGTGGGTTCAAGAATTCTCCAGCCCCATTAGACATTGAGGGCATTTTCGCTTATGTTTTCAAAAGTCTAAAAATTCTCTAAAAACCATCTTAAACCATGGTGCTACTTATTTAAGATTGAAATTGGCTGGCTGGTCGCCAGAGGGGGGCGGACGTGCTCTGATGTTGCTCCCCAGTTGACAATATGAATAGTCGGTGGTCGGGCGTCTCCCGTGCCCTAATCGCAAAGCAAGAACGTGCCACACGGGTCATCTCTGCCTCTTCTGAAGGGGACGTTTTTAGCTCTTGGTTTTCGACGCAGGTTGAAATGGGGGTCGAAAAAGGACACACTACGCCAGGAGAGCGTAGTGTATTCCCAGTCAAGGATACACTATAGGCGAGATTAATCCGCGGATTCATCATCATGGCAGTTCGGCTTGTATAGGGATCTAGATGAAGTATAGTGTAAAGTGTGTGGACATAGGCAGGGACACACTCGAACACTATATCTTTGATTGTTGTAAAATTGAGCCTTTTAGAGATAAATCTAAGCTCACTCTGTATGATATGGCAACCTATCTTATTACCATGGATAAATTACCTGAAATCCTTGCACTGTACCCACATTTTGCTTCCAGTAGATGAACGACATGAGATTCAGAAACAAGTAGTGTATTGTGAGGACTAATAATAAACAGAAGCTCCCCTATGACACTGTAATATCCCCATTGGCCAAACTATTATGTATTAACGACAAGACCTACCATTAATGTATGATGACTTATTGTAAATATGTAGCTCTTGCAATAGCACTCTCTGTAACTAGCTGACATTGTATCTATAAGGTGTGAAGGATTGAAGAAATTGTTTATTACATAATCAAAGATGAGGTCTGATAAAGACCTTGTGCGCCCTCTGTAATGCTTTTGCACTACCGCTCACAGGATGAGTATGGGGTGCACAATAAACTAGCCGCCTTCGGCGGCAACAATTCAAAAAAATTCACCCGGAGGGACCTATGCAACCTGGCAAAACGGGAAGACTCCCGACCCTAGCAGCAGAGCGAAGATTAAATTCATCGACGCATCAGACGGCCTAAACCCCGACCAGCAATTGAGGGATGCAAACATCAGCGAGTTAAACAACGCAAAATTAATGAAAAATAGCCATCATACGCTGAAGGCAGCCGCCTTCTTTCCCTCCTTCCCCCTCCCCCCTCCTTAGGGGGATGGGGGGCCTAATTTTGCTCGTTTGGAATAGATGTATTCCATATCCGCCACCGGGAAGACCAACACCGAAGACTTAAGCTTAAAAAGAGACCGACTAGAGTAGAGCTGTCCTCTTCCCATCGCCCCCCTCCCCACACAAGACCCGGCCTCCCTGCCTAGCTGGCCTGGTTGTCGAGAGCCTCAGATCTGCCATGCAACTGTTGAGCCCTGGCTCCATCCCTCCGTCGTGTCCTCTCACCGGCTATTCTTCAGCTACACCCACTTCCCAGCTTACCCGAAGGGCATCTTGTCATGATGCATGTCCTAAAAGGCTCTGGCATGCACTACATGGCCCTAGAAATTTCTAGGTGTGGCAATTTCGGTAAAAATCTGTCTATATCAACCTCAGGTGGCATAATCCTAAACTTCATTTTGTTCAAGTAATTAATTTACAACAAGGTGACTAATATTCTATTTTACATATACTATTGTGACGGAAATCTCTTTCAAGAGATTTAGCCTGCTCCTTCCTACATTGCATTACTTCTATACTTCTGCAACATTATGATACCACATTCAAGAATAGTATACAAGTGTAATAATAAACATCTCTACAGGGGGTATACACTACCCTACTCTCACTCCTCATCCCCCCCCCCCTCCTCACTGTCGGTGCACCACCTCGTCGATCACCAAATGACCACGTCAAATCAACACTCCCCATTAGTGAATCGACAACTTCACGCGACTCCAGCACCATCTGCATCATTATATATATAGTTTCGCATGAGCAGTTTGCCTCTGAATATTCTTGTGCTCTCGAGCTGACGCTTCTATCTAAGCATACATCCTGTATATTAGTAGAAGTTTCAGCCAGCCCACTATTCTCAGCACCTTTAACTAATTTTTGTCTTGCTTATTGTAGAGTATCATTTTATTTTATATTGCGTTTTGTCTTTGTATATATTTTGATCCGCACTGTACATAGCCAAGTGATTATATTTTGTTTAAAGTAAATTAAAGTTCATTATTTATAAGATTTGTGTGTTTTTTCCCTTTCACTTTACCACAGGAGACAACCGCCAAGCAGTCAACCTTTTTGTTTTTAACGTGATTAGCATTTACACCAGCCATAGAGAATGCCTCAACACTTACATTCCTCGTCAACTTAAATTTATGAAAGTACTACATGGTTCTGGAAACGACGTGGTACAAACTATCTTATGAAAACGTTATTATGGTCAATTTTTCAGCCGCCATTGTCCCCAATGTGGTCCCAGCAGCTCTGATGCACAGAAGGGCGAGCATAAAATTCAAGTATACGACCATCGTGGGTAATAGCGACTTTCATGCAAAAAAATTATGTGGAATTAACAACGGTGCTGGACCATGTGGAGAAGAAAATGTGGAAAAGACAGTGTATAAATCACTTTAGCAAGAGACTTGCAACATAGCTACGCAACTTTCAGAAGTCAGCTGTCTAAGTGAGAGAGTCAAAAGGTAACACGAATGCCACTGGTCAAAGGAGAAGGAAAACTGACAATACCATTCTGAAGCCATCAGGGACAACACTGACTGGAAACATGAGATGCCTGCCTGTCCTGACTGTTCCATGCAACGTCCACTGACGAGAAGCCAGTGCACGTGCACCGCCCTAAAATCAAAGACATGGAATTTCTACCAAGACATTGCAAATGGGAAGACCACGATAAGACTGTTGTATATTTCCAGAAACCGAGCAAGCACATGACTCAAGTCTGGAAGATCTACTACAACCTTGTAGTTAAAAAAACCATGAGGTATCTGGAGGGACGATTCAGAATCCAAATTAGCCTACACCAAGTTTGGAAACTCTCCCCCCTCCCCCCCCCCCCCCAAAAAAAAAAATATATATTTTTTGGTCATGCAATAGTCTACATCACAGTGACGGCCATCAATTACAACGCATGATATATGATGGGATCTGACCAACCTACTTGGTCTACCTCAGGGAGGTAGAGGGAGCACAGGGCACAGTATAATCTGTGCTAAAGCCTTTATAATAAGAAAAGATCTTCGGCAGCGGCGCATGTCCTCTCCGGAGACTGGAGGGTTACACCCTCCGAGGTGGAGCCGAATCGCCTCGGAGTTTTGGGGGAACCTCTTTTCCAGGCCCTCGCTGCCGGACAACCGGCCTATTGAGCGCGGCTCTGGTCCTGCCATTCAGCACCTGTTAGAGCCCATATCACCTATGGACGTCCAGACCGCTCTACAGACAAGTAAGGTCTCTGCACCCGGTCCCGACGGGATAACTACGCGTCGTCTCGGGTCCATACCACTCAGGGTGCTCACTAAACTGTTCAATCTGTGGCTAGCTAGCCGTTCCCTGCCACGTCCTTTCCGTGCGTGCAAAACTGTGCCGATATCCAAGATTCCTAGGCCAGAAACCCCCTCACACTATCGCCCCATTACCATGTCTTCTATGATAGTGCGGCTGTTCCAAAAGATCATGAACAGCCGAGTTTCTCAAGCAATCAGGATCGACGGGAGGCAGAAGGCGTTCATCCCTGTGGATGGATGCGCTGAAAACCTGGCGATCCTAGATGCTCTTCTGGCCGAGGCCCGCGCACAGAAACATCCGGCGCACCTTGCATTCCTTGACAGCTTTTGATAGCGTTTCCCATGCGGCCATAGATCGTGCCATGGAGCGCAAGGAAGTCCCTAAGCCTCTTAGGGACTTATGTCGGGCTATGATGGCGCCTCGACTCATTTCCAGCCAGAAGGAAAAATCTAGAGCAATCCCTGTGACTAGGGGAGTTAAACGGAGATCCCATGTCCCCGTTTCTTTTCAACTTTGTGATTGACGAGGCAATCACCAATGCGAAGAAGTTGGGGATTCGTCTGGGGGAGGAAAGGGTGTCAGTACTAGCGTTTGCTGACGATTTGGTTGTGGCAGCAGAGACGCCAGCCGGCCTTCAGGCGTTTTTAGACGTTATGTGAGATACCTTGAGTGGCGCTGGCCCGAGGGTCAACGCGGGAAAGTGCCGTTCACCGAGCTTACAGATCGATGGAAAGCGCAAGAAGTGGTGTCTCGCGTCGCAAACGAGATTCCACGTCGGGGGCGCAGCCATGGATTCTATTGGCATCAGTGACGAGTATAAGTACTTTGGTATTCTCGTTGGTGCCGGTGGCAGGGGCCTCTATGGCTGTTTGAGGAGGGGATTGTTAACATTCCTGCAAGCCCCCCCTCAAACCCCAGCAGACGTTATACGTGCTGAAGCACCACCTTGTTACTAAAATTAACCATCGTCTGATTCTGGGTACAGTGTTTAAGACTCGGCTAGCGAGAATCGACCGGAGGATGAGGAAGGATATTCGTAGCTGGCTCCGTCTTCCGCACGACACCCCGAATGCGTTCTTCTACACCGACTGGAAGGACGGTGATCTTGGGGGATGCCCGAGTTTGTCTCGTCAATCCGGCTGCATAAGAACAGTCGTTTCAGTGATCTGTTGGCCATTCAGGATAAGATGCGTCGGTGGATCGGCCCGGCCTTTATTAGCGGTGAGCCAGTAACCAACAGAGCAGAGTGCTTTCGGACATGGCGAGAGCGGCTCTACCGCACGGCCGATGGTGCTAGACAGAGGTCCTCGTGCGAGGTTCCCTCGTGCCTTGGGTGGATCTCGTCCAGCACCCACATGTTGAAAAGGGGGGGGGGGAAGAGTTCGCTTATGCTGTCGAAGTGAGAGCTAACGCTTTGGCCACGCCGTCAAGAGCCCTAACCTGGACGTACGCGATCCAAGAGCACGGGAAGAGGTTGCTAATGATCACCCCTGGACATGGACATGGGACACGAGGGAAGTCTACTCGAGACCCAGAAGCAACAAGGGTGCGTGGACTCTGGCTAAGTTTACCGGACGTCATCTTGGGGTACCACTTCCCCAGTGGCTGATTTAGGAGATGGTGGGTGACTCCCCGAACCCGTGAGGATAAGCTACGGCTGGAGGGACACATGCGTGCATTTTCTCTACGTTTCCGATGGGTTCGAAATTTTCGAATCAATTCTAATAGGTTTGCATTTTGTTTTATAGTATGTTTGAGAGTTAAATATTGATTACATAAATTAAAAAAAATTAATCAGGCGACTTGTGGAACTTTCACACCGTGCTTCAAGATCTCAAACCAACTGATTCCTATGCCTTACTCATGGCTCTGCAGTTAGGCACTGGTAGAACAGATTGTGCATGTGCAGTATATAAAGGGAATGAAATGATCATGTCTAGTACACAGATTGAACTGGGCAAGCACGACAGAGCTATTGAGTACATCTAGGCACAGAGTACCTTTAGCTCAATGGTGGTGGAGTGATATTCTGTGATAAAGTTATCTGCAGTCCTTAAATAACCTATCGCAATGTATGTCTGAAGTAGATTTTAATGTATTAATGTAATTTTTCCCCCAATGATAACTTATATAATTTGTGTAGATCCCATCCCATGTTGGAGTTGGAAAACATGACTTTGTAGATCGATTGGCTATGATTCTTGCAGGAATGAAGGCATTGCTTTTGACTTTGGATTATCTAATGCAATTATTAAAA